>NC_090990.1:45459400-45762700 GCF_041146395.1 Eulemur rufifrons | reverse complement strand
CTCAGTCGCTGTTTGTGAATGGCATTGAACTCACATGTGCGTATTTTCTTGTTTAGGAGAGAGAATCCATGGTAATTCCAGAGGTAGGTGATTTTCCCAACAGACCTTCCTCCAACATCCTTTTCTTCCCCATCCTCCATTCAGGTTTTCAGTACCTTCCTTGATTGATTTGTAGAATAGGTTACCCCAGAACTCTAGTGAAGCCAAAATAAAAAATTTACAGTACTTCTGGGGATTTCTGTGCTTACTTAGTTTCTAGAGATAATTTTTCGCTAAGGCTCTCTTTCTTTGCCTTTTGTTTTTTTATTCAGAGAAAGAAATGCTATATGCCTTCTAGAGGGTAAGAGAGGCTCCAAGTTTTTTAATTGAAAGTATGTTGGTCAACATGAAAAGTTGGTGAATATGTTGGGCATGGATAGGCCATGTCTGTTTTCTGGTGGGTATTGGTAATTTTAGAAAAACATGGGATGGATTCTTAACTCGATGTGTCTTTCGTCATTTTTATGGTTTTTTTTTTTTTACATATTTTATTTTATTTTGTTTTCCATCAAATTTTCCTGTCCCCCAAACATTTTGGTGCTATATTGTCAGAATGCAGCTTCAAGGGTTCAAGGGGGTGTCCAGGCCTTGCCTTTACCAAAGGATGAGTTTGGTAGGGGTCCTCTAGAGGAGGGTAGCAAAGAGGCCCCAGGCTGGGGAGTGAGGACTGGTGGGGACAGAGTGGCCAGAAACAAGGTGGCCAGTGTGGAGGAACAGAGTGATCCGTACTCAGAGTAGGTGGGGTTCTCGATTGCAAAATGACAGTGTATGGATGCATAGTATACGTAGAAAGAGGAGAGACCAGAGTACAAACGTGAAAAGTTAAGCCATTAACTAGAACACTAGATCAGGACAGTATGAGATGTGAGCCACAAAAAACAGAAAGTGGTTAAGGAATGAAGTTGTGATTAGAAGCTACTCACATCACCCATTTAGCTGATGCCTCACGTATGATGCAGAGACAGGTGCAGTACCTTAAGGAGGTTGCACTAGTATGGAAGAAGATATAGACAAAAGGGCCCTGTTACTAGGGTTTTGCCTTCATCTCATAACACTTTCCAGTCCTTGGAAACTGTTGTAGAGTAGGATTGTACTATCCATGGAGAAAATAAATATCTTAGGCAGTCATGCCTTTTATGATTTTCCTCTAACATCTATTTCCCATTCATTTGGATTTTACTTAAAAAAAAAAAAAAAAAGTCAACCCACAGACCCACCACGCCTGTACTTGTGTGTGGTATGTGAGCCTGTGGGATAGCTATGAAAAGTCAAATACAAAACAGGTGCCCAAGCGCTGGAAACAAGGGAGTGCAAGACCGAATTGATTCCAGGACCATGCTAGAGACATGCTCCGTCCCAGTCCATCTGAGTGCTGCTCTGCTGCCACCATTTCTCTTGTGGTTTTGACCCTCTCACACATAAGCTGCATATCATGGAGTTGCAGCATCACTAGAAAGAAAAGGCTTCCATGCAGTTTAGCTCACAGCCCGTCTCTCCTGTCACCTTAATTCTGGCATATCCACCTTAAGAATGAGTGCACTTTCCCAACCCAGATGGACCGCAAAGCCACATTACATTTTAAGATTTAAACTCCTTACTCACAGAATAGTCATCAAAAGGCAAACAACCCCTATACCTACTCACCACGAGCATGGCGAACTATCCACCAAAATCAACTCTAATTTGCTATTTAATAAAAATTGAAATATGAATACTGAAAACCATGGACTAAAATCAAAGACCCTTAATTCAGTAAGAATTTCTTAATTTTATAAAGGCAGTGAAATAAATGGAAATTCATGTCTGTCCACAGGAAACTTTGTGTCTAACGTGACTCAGTACACATCTTCTGTGGGGACAACAGGCAATGTCTAGAGAGACACTGTTCCTGGCCTCAGGGAGCTCATGTTCTAAAGGGAGAGGTATTCTAGGTCACTATTTACTAGTATAACATGATTAGTCCTACCTGTTACGGAAATACAAATTAAATATATCCAAATTCCAATTCTGTTTATTTCAATGAGGCCTTTCTTCTCCACTTGGAGTCACTCATGTAATTGGCTCAAGGATTCAAAGGAACTTGTTTATTTCAAGGAGTCAGTCTTTTCTTTTAAATTTCAGAATATTATGGGGGGACCCATCAATACAAGGAGTCAGTCTTGATTACTGTTGCCCTAAAGAAAAAAATAAGAAACTCTGAGCTGTGACCTGCATGGTCTTGCTGTCTGCTGTGGTTGTTCTTATAGAGAGTGTTGTTGCTCAAAATTTAGTGGTGTATGCAAGTGCTGCAAGGTCCCAGACACGGTGACGGAGACCAAGTGTCCGTGTCTGAGAGGCCAGGAAGTATAAGGGGCACTAAAAATACACACTGTCCCCCACCCTGCCATTGGTGGCTAATGGGCATAAAGTGGCCACTGGCTTGGAGTTCATGGAACTGAGAAGGTGGTGTGTTTGATGTGTCTTCCATATTAATGTTTAAGATCCCCAGTTGGCTGGAAATGTGGGGATGGAATTGCTGGGAACTTTTTACAAAGATAGAAACACCAGAGAAGGTGCAGAGCTGAGGGAGGCAGTCATAAATTCAGCTTTGGTCATGTTGATTTGGGGGCCCCTGTGAAACATCTGAGAGCAAATTCTGAGTAGGCATTTGGATATAAAGGCCTGGAGCTATAAGAGTGGCTGGGCCATTGATACAAATTTTTGTGTCATTTTATTAGTATTAATCCTATATTATAGATGAGGGTAAATAGAGTCATACAGTGCAGGAGTCTCTCCTGTATTTTATGTAATACCTTTCTCTCTCTCTGTCTTTCTGTCTCTATCTCTGTCTCTTTCTCTCCTATATCCCTCTGTGCCTAGAGTAGTGTCTTGTTCATAGGAGATGCTTAAGAAATATTTTCATTTATTCCAAAGACTCCCTAGGTAGACATCTCATAGCTACTTAAAAATCTGCCAGTGACTCTGGTCATTTGGAAGTGTTTTGAAAACGTGAGCTTTCTGATGGCTGTACTCTGGGAGACAGACGAGGAAACATGCAGTAAGACTGCTAATTGCATTTACTGGACCACACGCCTTGCCCTGCTCTCATAGGAATACATGTTTCCAAGAAATATGGGGTTTGTGTGAGGTCTAAGGGCACTTAGACAATGGAGAAAACAAGTCTCTTAAGTTGTGGTTAACGTCTCTGCCTGTCTGAAGACCTAACCTGCTATTGTTTTTTCTTGTATCTGAACGAGTGCTTCAGGATACTTAATGTTTAGATTTCATGTATACAAATTTGTTTGTTTTCTTATTTTGGGTAAATAACTCCTTGTTCAGGGTTTTCAATGCTCTTAATGTGAAGTGTATATGGGTTCTGGATTTGGAGACTGACAACCAAGTTTGTATGTTGCTTCTGACCCATAGAAGAACATGACCTTGGGCAAGTAACTCTAATTGTCTGAGCTCTGTTTTTTAAACTCATAACAGGGGATTAACATGACCTACCTCTTAGGGTGGTTGTGCAGATTCAGTGAAATGGCCAGTGTGAAAGCATGCACTACGTGTTCGTTTAAAAAACCTTGCAGGTTTTGGCACTCCATGGAAGCATGCTCCTGCAAGTCTGGGGGAGCTTAAGACCTTTTGCTCCTCTTCAGTTGGGGAAGGTCCTCTCATCCCACATTTTACTCTACCTATTGATAAATGGAGCTACTCTGCTTCAGAAGGTACTCCTGAAATAATATTTTTAACCACAGTAGTTGCTGCAAATGGCTTTGTCTCTCCAGAAAACCCACCACTTTTGGGGTAAATTTCTCTCACTCTAATGATGTGGTCTGGTGGAGGCTGCCTATCGTAGATCTTACTGTTGGCTAGAGGAATTGGCCACTGGCTTAGGCCATCCATAGCCTTCCAGTCCTCTAACCACAGTTATCAATCCAAGAATGTGCACAGGATCCAACTGGGCCAATGTCTTTCCTTGGAAGTTTAGATGAATACTGACTCCTGGGAGAGACAAGCTATCTTTCCTGCCAATGTGGAAAGAAGCAGAGGTAATAGGTAGAGAGAGAGTTCTGAGAACAAAAGGAGTTCATGGACTGCTGTGCTTGAGGCCAACTCAGTCCCTGCTCCTTACAGACTCATGAGCCAGTGGATTCCTTTTTTTGTTTATGCTAGTTTGGTTAGAGTTTTGTACTTGCAGCCATTAAGATTGTTTCAGCTATCTACTGTTGCATGACAAGCTACCTCCAAATTTAATAGTATAAAACAACCACTAAGGATTCTATGGGTCAGGAATTCAGACAGGGTACCATGGAAATAGCGCCTCCCAGTTCCACAATGTCTGAAGCCTCAGCCGATGAGACTTGAATAGATAGAGTGGCTCAGATAGCTCAAATGCTGGGACTAGAACAATGGGGCTAAAGTTCCCACTAGTAAAGATGGCTCCTTCAGCTACTACTCTGGCACCTGGGCTAGGATGATTCAAAGGCTGAGCTCTCTTGGGACCATTGCTTGGAGCAACTAGTGTGTGGTTCCCCTATGTGTAGCTGGGGCTTCTCACAGCCTGGTGGTTGGGTTCAAAGAAGGAGTGTCCCAAGAAAAAGTGTTGGGAGAGCAAGGGTTCCAAGACAAGAAGGTCAAGCTGCATGCCCATTTATGGTCTAGACTCTGAAGTTACACAGTATCACTGCCGACATACTCTACTGGTAGAAGCAATTAAGGAGAGGGGACATGGACCACACCATTTGATAAGAGGAATCTGGAAAAATTTGTGGCCATTAAAAGATATACAAATAGTCATAAAAATCTTAATTAATACATCTGTCTTCTCTTTTTTTGTGTCCAGGCTCACCAGTTTACGTCCTCCTCTCTGTCGACCCTTACTCTGACATCTTCCAACTTGCCTCCTCCAGGAGGTTCTCCCTTGTTTTCCTTATTTTACTCAGAACTCCTTTTTTAATCCCTTAGTAAAAGGAAAAATATTTCTTTGAACTAAAGAGAAACCAGAGTATCCTTATTAATCCTTGGCTCCTTGATGCTAGTGACGGGTATATCTAGTATAATCTTAGGTACATCTATGCATTACAGACCCATAGAGGTTAAAAGCTAAAAGTAATCTTTATACTTTTAAGTCTGCAGATTCAGTTAAAAGACCTCTATTAAACTCAGCTCTCTGCCAGCCATTATGCTAAGTACAGAGGATGCAAAGTTGAGCTAAGAGTACAGAATATCCAACAAGAAATTTATAATCCAGGGAAGCATTTCCTAAAGCATTTTTTGAAAACTTGACTTCCTCAGAATGTTAATTATTTTGTGAAGTAAAAAAGTTATGTTATCAAATAAATTTGTGAAATGCTAGATTCAGCAAAATCGAACAATCACATATGCTCTGTATTGTATGACTTTTTAGAGCCTTTACTGTGCATCTATTAGCGCTGAATGAATGTTTGTCAAATGAAGGTTATTGACTGACAGTGTCCATCTCCAAGGAAGAGGTGTGGGTAGGGTAAAGTATGCTGCATTTCTCAAACTCCTCTGACCTCATAGCTCCTTTTCTTGAAACTTACACCTGAACTATCATGGAGAATATTTTGGGAGTGAGAACAGAAGGGAGAATCAAAGCATTCCGTTTCCATTCCTCCTTTTCCCCTTCATGTTGGCCTTGTCCAAGACCTGGGCTTCTGCCTCAGTGTCTTTGTGTGCATTTCTGTTCCTTGATGAAATGCAGACACAGCTCTGAGCCCTAGTCTGCTGGTTGGGAAACTCAGGCAATCTAGCCTCACTCTTGTGAGAACCCTGTTCGGAGTTCTGTGTCCTGTCAGATATTTCATGGGTAGACATTCTGCTTCAAATGGACTGAAGTTCTAAACCACAATGCCAACTTGAGAAAATTTGAAAATTCTCTCAAATCTAACAGCTTGGACCTTATATGCTGCCCACCACAGCTTCCCTGAGTTAGCCGGCCTCTTCTTGGCAACTGAATTACCCTGGGCAAGGGATTGCCCTGGGCCAGGTTCTGGGTTAAAGTAGCCTCAGTACTTTATGTTGCATTGAACCACACAAAACTACTGTCTTTTGGGTTAAAAAACAGTTAAATATGGGCAATTGTGTGGTTATACCTAATGTCACTTAATCTTTACAATGTTTCTATGAGTTAAGCCTGAGCTGGGCCAGACTGAGGCACATGGGCATTGTGGCAGTCCAGTAACTTGTGACTTTTTAAACTGGTCATCTTTAAATCTCTAGCTCTTACACAGAGCTTGAGTGTATCGTGGGGGACATGGATAAAGGGGCCATGCCAGAGGTTCTTCTATTTTACAGAACAATTAAGCTCTGGGCCCAGGAATTCATAAAGCACTCTGCCAAACAAAAGCCCTACTGTTAACCAGACACACCTGTCCTTAGAAGGTGGTTTGGCAACTATTTATTGTTACTTAATACTGTCCTTCCCCCTCAACAATTGATTAAAATATTCTTTCTAGCCAGATATTCTCCTCTTTGTGAAAGTAGTTCTGGGAAATACTTTTTTTTCCCCTCCCATCTCATTTCATTTTCAGTGATGTTTTGATGCATCCTAAATAAATGCCTGGAAGGCTTGATAGATTGCATCTGGCTCTGGGTGTGTTATCCCCATTTTGGAGATGAGAAACTTGAAGTTCAGATGGGTTAATGAACTTATTAAAGGCCACACTGCCAGAATGTGTTGGAGCTGGAATTTGAACTCAGGTGTACGTGACTCCTAGTCTAGCTGTTTTAATCACTGCAGGGTCCAGCTCGTTAGTCCTCATGCATAGTTTCCCTAGTTAAGTTAGCTAAAAACATGGTGCTTAAGAGCTTGGTCAGCCTGGGCTTGAATCCCACTTTGTCATTACTGAAGTTAAATATCTTCGGTAAGTGATTTAACCTCTTTGTTTCAGTTTCCTTGTGTGTAAAACACAGATAATAAAGATACATCTTTAAAAATGTTATTGTGATGATTCAATGACTTAAAAATAATAGCAATTGCTACTGTTATTATTCCCTATCCCAACTCACTTATTAATATTTCTAATTTCCTTGCTTTTCCATTGGCCTGTGTTGCTGAAGACCCAGTCAGTATGTCTTGGGTTAGAATTTGCTTAATATGGAGCCAGCCTATTTGAGAGCCCAAAGAAGCTGCATTCTCCTTCCCCTCACCACTTGAACAGTTTCCCAGGAATTCTAAATGGCCAACATTAGGCGATTAGATGGTACAAATTAAATAGCCATCAATAATCCCCTAGTGTTCGACATTTAAGTTGTGCCAAACTTTTGCAATTATAAATACAAAGAGCAGGGACAATTTGTGGAAAATGAACTAGAAAATTAAAAGACTGAGAAACTGAAAACATAAACAGGGAATGGCCAAACCACATAGGACAATAGAACTCTGACCTACAACAGCTATAGCAAGCAACCTGGGAAGCCAAACCACTACCTCTGGGCTCAGGGCTGGGTCAACAATAACTGCCAACTTCCCTGTTTTTTTGCCCCCACTTCTAACTCAGGGCCATCCAGAGAAAGCCAAATATCCTTTCCAAACCAATGACATAAGATGCCCTTCTACTGGTCAGCCTGCCTCCAGCTTCTCCATGCCAAGAACCTCCAATCAGAACACCCCTGAAGCCTTCCCTTTTTTCTTGCTATAAAGATTTCCTGCTCCCCTGCCTGACTTTGAGTCTTTATCAAATGCAAGTGACCGTCGTGCGCTGCAGCGTCAGAGCTGTGGACCCCCCCAAATGGCGGCCACCCACCCGTGAAGAGCTAGCAATATGGAAGTGGACTGCACTGTACTGGGGAGGGACACACTTGTAGCCCTGGCTTGGGTGGGACAAACAGCATTACATGTTATCAAAATGTTTGTACCCCCATAGTATCCTGAATAAATAAAAAAAAAATTGCAAGTGGCAGTGACTGACTCCCTTGCTATCGCAAGCTCTGAATAAGTAAACTGCGCTTGTTCTAATTTGAGTGGTCTTTTTTCTGTGTCTGCAGTTTTTCTGGAGGTTCCACTGACACATGGGCTATACTGCTCACCACCATGGATCCCAGCCTTCACCCAGGTGCTGTGGCCACAGAAGCCCCTTGTGCCTCACTGCCCACAGCTTGTCAAGTCGATGCTCATGTGGTGAGTCAGCACTGGATCTCAACTCCACCTTCCTGTGTGGAATTCCTTGGTTATCTGTTCTCAGTTTAGTACCCAGGTTTTGTTATTGGTTTCCACTTGTTTGGCATTCATAGGGGGGAATCCCTTTTTATTTCTTTTTGCTCTCTTTTGTGTTTTTACATAGGTCTTATAGGCCCGTTTTCTGAGCCAGCCTCACAGACTGGTGAATGTGTGGTTCTCATGGGACCAGCATCCACACAGCACACTTTGCCTTGGGTCACCAATAAAACTGGATAAGGTTCTCCTTTCATCTAGATTTTTTAATTTTTGTCCTGAGAGCTTTGCGTTGATCCAGAGAGACTCTTTTGTCTGGTTTTATGCCTGCCAGGGGTGCTGCCTGCATTTGGAGGCAGTCAACTGTCGGGTTGGGGTCCTGGGACATGAAGGGCAAAAACATCACTTTTGACCGACTGTTGCCAGCTCTCAAGGGGTTGCTTAAGTAGAAATCCTCACCAACTCCTGGAAGAAACTCCTTTATCTTATATGTATTCTCATTACAATCCTAACTTTTGTGCTTATCTCCCTAAACGGTATAACTTCACCAAGGATGATTTGGGCTTGCAGTGGCCCCTCTGAATGTTTGAACTGAACAAAATTGTTCATTTAAAGAGATATTTTAGAAAATGGAAGGAATTAAAATTTTTCAGGTTCAGTGGGTAGCATTTTTAAATTTGATTGATATACAGAGGCTTAAAAACAAAATTCTGATTAAAAATTGCTTTACTAAAAGATTTTTTGGCCAAAGCAAATGAGCAATATGTCAAACTGAAGCAACAACATACTATATTTATTTTCCCTAGTAAATCCTCCTCCTCCTTGTCCTCCAGTTGGCCCCCACCCCCCATGTCCGGCCCTCCTTCTATTTTTCACACTCTCTCTTTTTGTACCTCTACTGACTCATCTCTTCTCTTCACCTTATCCAGACTCTCTTAAAGACCTCAAAATGTCAGTTGCCTCTAAAAAGCTTTCTTGCCCACAAGCCAGATATGAAAGCTAGAGCAGAATGGAAACTTTGGACCCAACCTGAATTAAGAACTATAGTAAAGGGTTTTCCTAAACCCAGACATGACCAGCAACTATTCATAGAATAATTTAGAATTGTCTTGAGTGCATATAATTCACACACACTCAATAGGGCTACCTTATATACAATGTACACCTGTAGGTTGGAACCTTAGATACTAAATTCTGCATGGCAAAAGGAGTTGGACTGACCTCAAAATGGACTTGTGGGATCCCTTTTTTCACAGTAAATCTCATGGTCAAAGAAAGGTCTGGAAAGTAGGGCAAGGTTTCCTAAAAGTCATACCTGAAACATTTAAAAAAAAAATTGATTGGGTCCTAATTAAATCATGCCAACAGAGAAAAGATGAAGCTACAGAGGATTTTGGAATAGACTAGAAAATAGCTTCTGAGAACTTTTGGAAGTTAAAGTGATGTTGCTATAATAGCAGCCCTTTTTTTTTTTTTTTGGCAGGGGGTGCAGTGGACATTATAAGAAAACAGAAATTAGAATGGGAAATAACTCTTTTATCTAAACCACAATACCTGGTAGAACATTTTGAAAAGTCTCTAGAACAAAAATAAAACAGGACCCCAAATAAACTTATGGCTCTACAGACTAAATAGCTGGGTGGCCAACTTCCTAACAGACCACCTCTCAACAAGGATGCTGCAAAAATCATAAACAGAAGGAACAATGGAAAAAAGATTGTTCTATCCTCAAAACGAAAAAGACAAAGAAAAATTCTTCAATTCAGATCAATGAGGGTGCACTAAAGAAGACAAAAAAAAAAAATGCCAAATATTCTGCCCTAGTCTTAAACACACAAGATGAATTACTATAAATGTAAATGATCAACCTCACCAATTCCTGGTGGATATGTGTGCTACTCTTTCTATGTTAAACTCTGCCACTTTTGCTTGGCTTCTTTCTTGGAGTCAACATACCACACAAATGGTAGGTATTTCAAATAATGCACAGATTCCCTATCACCTAGCCCCTTAACCATAATCCTTGAGCTCTCATTGAAAAACATTCCTTCCTGCTCTGTGATTCTACCCTTGCAAATATAGGAATTGTAATTGCAGATGGAATTGTAATTTTAAATGCCCACCAGAGGGACAATTTCTTTAGGACTTAGAGGTCTACTCTATTCATAATCAAGTTGCTTATTTTCCGGATATGCCTTTGCTTCCTTCACTGTAGTTGAAGTGTACCCAGGTAAAGATCCTGACACCCTATAAATTAAAAATTCCAATGACATAGGACAAATAATTGAAACAGAACCTATTAAAGTTTAGTTAGATCCTACCAAATTGTTACCCAAACTTCCCTAAAACCCATTGAAGCCAGAGCAGAAAAAGAACTCAAATCTATATTTAAAGGCTTTTTATCCAAAGATCATCTCATACTCTGAAGTAGGCCTTGTAATACTTCCATCCCTCCAGTAAAAATCTGAATAGATATTAATTTGTTTAAGATCTCAGAGCCATCAACAAAACTATAATTCCTTGATTTCTGGCAATACCTAACCCAAATATCGTCCTTAAGCTGCTTGCTTCACTATAGTAGACCTTTATTCTGTCTTTTTCAGTTTGCCTCTAGTCAAAGACAGACAAAATATTTTTGCCTTCACCTGGGGAGGGTGACAAAGCACTTGAACCCCAGAGGTTCACTGAAATTACCTGTCTTTCCCAGGTCCCCAGTCAAGACTTAAAAGATCTAAATTTTCCTTACGATTCGGTTCTGAAATAGCATGTAGATGATCAGATGATCTCCTACTTTATTCAGAGAACAAGGAAGCATGTAAAAAGGGTTCCATTTACTTCCTGTTAGCCTAAGTTGAATGAGACATAAAGTTCCAGAAGACAAAATTACAACTTTTCCAAAACACAGTCCATTATTTAGGACCAGACCTCTGAAGGAGAAAACATGATCTCCTCATAGACTGAAGATCATCAAACTTATCTCAGACCCCTGAAATGAAAATTGAGGGAATTTCTAAGTATAATTGGATATTGTAGAAGAGTGACATTTTTTTCTAAGATTTTGGTACTTATGAATTACTCCCTATTAAGAGACCTGCTCCTCTGGGAACCCAAACATGAACAGGCATTCTATAACATGAGGAAGGCTCTTCAACAGCCTCCTTCCTTAGGCATCTCTAACTACAAAAAGCCCTATGGTCTATTTGTGCGTGAACAATCTGGACAAGCTTTTAGATTTTTAACTCAACTTTATATGAGCCACCAAAAACCCATCACTTACTACAGCCTCAGCCTTGATCCCATTATAGAGGCTTATCCCCCTATCTAGGGGAATAGCTGCTGCAACAAAACTCATTCAAGCTTCTGAAGAACTTGTTCTAGGCTCCCTGCTTGACCCATGTTTTGTCAGCTAACACAGAATTACTAATGATTGAGAACACACACCACTTTGCAGCCATCTGATTAACGACTTATGAAATTTTGCTTCTCTCTCTCTCTGGTATTACTATTCACCACTGGAACATCCTGAATCTTGCCACTCTCTTGCCCCTACCAGAGGAAGGGAAAACCTCATCATTCTCTTACCTCAGTTAGGGAGCTTTCTTTAATTTACCTAGATTAATACGAGACTCTCATAGAGAACCTTGTCCTAATAATATTTATTGATCTATCATACTCAAAACAGACACTAGTGGTTATCAAACAGGATATGCTGTCACTAATTTAAGCTCTTATTTAGAATATAGTTCTCTGCTTAAGATAAATCAGCCTAGATGGCAGAATTTATTATGTTTACTAGAACCTGTAAACTGGCCAAAGACCAGAGTGCAAATATACGTAGAATGGCAGGTATGCTTTTGGAGTAATACTTGACTTGGAGATGCTTTGGAAACAAAGGGATTCTTACCTTCTCTGGAGTCTTCCTTAAAAATGGACAAGTTAAGAAACTTTTAGTTGCTACTTCTACTTCCTAGAAAGGTAGCTATTACAAAGATTGAGGCCCATGTAAAAAGAGCTGGATTTTATCCGTCTTCCACTCTCCATGGGGTTTGAATATGTTTTAGTTATTTTATGTCTATTTTTAGGGTATGTTGATGTTGAAGTATTTCCTTGCCAAAAAGCTACAGCCTTTAAAGTTGCTGAAAAGCTGCTTGATTTTTTGCTTCCAACCTGGGGTATTCCAAATTTTATATTGTAAAACATAATATGACTGAGACACACATTTTATAGGAACCATTATAAAAGAACTCTATAAGGCATTATCAAAAATTCAACACTGCACTTCCTTTTCTACCCAAATCTTCTGGAAAGGTAGAAAGAACCAATGGCATCCTTAAATTAAAATTAGCGTAATTATAAAAACTTTCAATAACGCTTTTGCTCCCTCGGCCAAAGGTAATTCTACTAGCTGTTATGGCCATGTGATCATCCCCCTGGGAGACAATCAGTTATAGTTATCTGTTATGAACTGGTAACTGGAAGGCCCATGAATTAAGGAATTTCTCCTTTAATAGTAGACTTTGCTCTACTGGATGAAGTCATGGCAAAATATTGCAAAGAACTCATGTACTATCTCCAGTTCTACAACTTATATTTTAAGACTACCCTTCCATACATCTACCTAAGCAAATTTTTCATGACTTTCAACCAAGAGATTTCATTTGTTGGAAGATACATAAGAGAAAAACTATACTCAAACCTCAGTGGAAGTGCATCAATGAAACTCTATGAAAACAATCCTTTGGTTCACATTTCATAACTAAAGAAGCAATACAGAATTCTACACCATTAGAAGGCTACTCCCATAGGGAACCTCAGGATTTTCAGGGATTCTGTAGAAGCAGCAGAACTTTGGAAGTAAACATCTGACCCAAGACCTTTAGAATAATTGGATGATTTCAGATAATGGACAGCTTCCACCTCAGGTGCTAGACTAAGACCCCTGCATAATTCCTCTTTTGTTTTTCATGTGCTTGCTTATAAGCACTTGACTTCTCATTTTCTATAGAGGCCTGGTTGTTGTCCACCCGTAATATCCCTTTTTTTTCTCTTTTCATTCTTGTTTATTAGGTTGGAATGTATTTATTCTAATTCTTAGCTTATCCTAAACAGTAGCTCTGCCTTCAACCTCACCAATTTTTGGATATGCCATTAATCAATGGTCGCTCATAACAAAAATCTTAGGGCAATTTCAGTCTCATTAAACAAGACCATAAGGAATTATAGCTTACTGTATTTCCATTTGCACCTAATGGACAAATTTCCCTAAAATAAACTAACCTGTAACTTTGCTAGTGTCATTCTTTCCCCCAGAAAAAGAATAAATTATTACAATCTACTGATTAGAACTTAGATATAAATTTGAATTCAACAATCTAGGGTAATTGGCCAAATACTTGTCACCAGGCAGAGACTAATCAAGATATAAATATGTAACCCAGCTAAAGTAAAGCCTTGGTTCTGATCTCATGTCATAAACAACATTTTTCCCCCCTGGATGTCCACATGCCCCTATCATATACTTTGTGGCTATGACTTCCTGGTCCTCTTTGCCTGAAACTAATATCTCATGCCCTTTAGGAATAGTATTCTGAGTCTTGTAGGTACACAGGGACCCTAATTTTATCTTGTTTCACAAGGATATGTTAAGACTAAGGTCACATTATGTGTTTTTATCAGGGCTTTGTAAAGGAAGGGCCCTGAGCATCCAAAAGTAGAGAGAAATTTCTCTCTAAAATGCATGGAAAGAAAAAAACAAAGTCTGAGAAGAGAAGGGAGTAGGTTGCAGTGTATATATGTAAGATATAAACCACTCTGGACCCCACAGCACTAGCTATAGACAGAAGAATTTCTTGACATTTGTACACAAAGAAAGCTATGTTGGGTTCATCCACAGGTGGTGTGCAACTGAAATTTGTTCCATATGGCTATCTCTGAGGTTCAATTCTTGTTTCCAGTAAATAGATGCCTATATCTTCACCTGAGACACCAATGCCAAAATTTTGCTTCTTATATCTTATTTATTTATACATTTTTAGGTAAAAAAATTATTATGCTAAAAAAAGGATTGAAAGGATATGTAATTTTTCAAGAGCCATTATGACCAGGTGTTAACACTGCAGTCACTAAGTGAGGTAACTTTGCAACTCATCTAAGGTTACATAGCTAGTAAGTGACAGATCCTGGATTTGAATGACACTTTGAGCTGTTAACCATACTGTAGAATGTCACCTCTACTGCTCAGTAGGGGACATTCATTAGTTTTCCTTTTGCTTGGTAAATACCCTTGTGACCTGAGGCAAATTATTTAATTATCTTAAATTTATGTTTTGAAAATTGTAAATATGAAGATTGGACTTGCATAGCTTATCCTGGGTCAGCAAACTTTTTCTATAAAAAACTAGATGGTACATATTTTAGGCTTTTCAGGTTATGTGATCTCTTTAACAACTAAAGCAGCCACAGATAATAGCAAACAAATGGGCATGACTGTGTGCCAATAAAACTTTACTTAAAAAAACAGGTGGCAGGCTCATTTTGCCTGCTGGCTGTAGTTGCCGACCCTTGGTTTACTTCTCTGTAAGAAAGCCTCTCCCTTCTTTGATAAACAGGGGAAAGGGACGGAAATTAGCATTGACTGAGTTTGTACTACGAACTAGGCATTAGACTCAGGGATTTTACAATTAAAACATTTAACCCTCACAATTTAATCCCTATGTAACAGATGAGACGATGGCGTTTCAGAAAGCTGAAATAGGGTGTCCACAGTCACGTGGCTGGTAGAAAGCAGAGCCTTCTAGCAGAGCAGCTTCCCTTAGCTGCTGTCCATATGTATGTATGCATGCCCTCCCCAGCACTTCTGGCCATGCTTGCGTCTGACTAATAATGTTGATAAAGAAATAACAACAATAGCAGCTAACTTATGTGGCGAAAGTACTTGAGACACACAGGGCTTTTTGGACCCACCTCCACTTCACAACCTGCCCCCTCCAGAAAATCCTCCCTGCTTCCGGCTTTCTAGTAATAGTCTCAGGGTCTGCAGTGGGGATCTTAATTACCCGGACCTTATCTACTACCCTCTCCAAGCCATTTGTACCAGAGAAATGATGTAGGCCGGAAAAACCCAAACAAACAAACAACAAACAAACAGACAAAGCAGACAGACATAAATCCTATCTCAAATTGGCTCAAGCAATTAAGAGATACGTTGTCTCACATATCCACAAGTTCAGAGGTAGGGGAGACTTCAGAGGTGTTTGCTCTACCCAGACGCATTCTCTCTCCCTTTTATGCCATATGCAGGATCTGCTTCATCCCAAGGCTGTCGCCCTCTTACCTTAGTCGCAGGAAGGCTTTCAGAGGCAATCTTCCTCCTCACACGCAAAAGCAGAGAGCAAGAAAGGGAGAGCCCTTCCCAGTCGAGAAGTAAAAGAACCTCGGTTGGGTGTGATTGGGTTAAGTTAGGTCATGTGGACTTCACTAATGAAAGTCACCTGGCGAAATACACTGATTGACTTAAATTTAGATTACTGAAAATATAAAGCACCTGGAATAGAATTACTATTACATATATATGTTATTTAGTCTCCATGAGAATATATATATTCTTGTATCTCCACAAAATCTCATGAAGCATATTTTCCCCATTCCACAGAAGGGGAATACCAAGTCACAAAATGAAATTGGCACGTCTAGGACAAGAACCCCCATTTCCTAACTCTTAATTCCCTAACCAGGACTTTATTTCCTGGTCAACATTTGTTTAATTAACACAGGAGAACATTTTCCTTTCTCTGAACCTCTCTAAATATAGCTGCCAAGGCTATTCCGACCAAAAGAAGTAGCTGAGACTGGATTAATGGTTTTGGAGGGAATATCAAATTCAATGCAGCAAAATCCTGTTAAAGCAATAAGAATTGGTGTCCAGGAAATATCAGAAACTCTTGTGCTTTGTCAACAACGTGGCTAGCGGGCCAAAGGCCACCTGGATTCCTCTTTAAGGAGTTCCCCATGTGAAAAATGGCTTCTCAGAACATCTGACCCTTAGACAGCCCAAAGTTCTGGGCAGGAAGAAGCCACTGTCTTTGGCTGACAGTTTCCAAAATATAAATACAGAGGCTCAAAGGTAGGAAATCATATATATTTTTTTAAGCTATGTATTGAAAGAAAGAGAATTTAGGACTCTTCCCAGGTGACACTATCGGATACTCTTCAGCTTTTTCCTTTCGCAGCCCCGTTGGGGGCAGTTTTCTGCTTGGACATGAGGAGAGTTTCTGAAGGAGAACAAGTGTGCCTGTCTCCCAGTTTCTCATTTATGGCCTGGGCCTCTTATGGCTCTGGCCTGTAGGCAGCAGAAACTGGCTCAGGCTGATAAAGCAGAGATTATTAGAAGGCACTGGGTAGCTCACAGAATTGCTGGGAGGCTGCAGAACAGGCATCAGGTGAAGCTTTCAGTGGAACAGGCTGGTGAGGAAACTGCTGTCGGAGTCCCCAGCATTGCTGGTTCTGACAAGGTCTGACGTTGCAACCTCAGACCTGGGGTTGGGGATGCAAAGAGAGAAGAGCAGAGGAGAGGAGAGGAGAGCAGAGGAGAGAAGAGAGGAGAGGAGAGGAGAAGAGGGGAGAGACATGTCCTAACATTCAGTTCTGTGTCTTAGATGCAAATGAGCCTGGGAAAGCAAGTAGCTAGCATTTCCGCCCCTTTAAGGAAAAGCAATTGTATCCTCCAGGATCCATACTGGGTAGCCAACATCAATGACTAATGTCCATGACAGTTGCCTGCCCCAAAGCCTTGTCCTTCACCACATCTTGGTTCTGAAGGAGTCCTCTAGCAGCAAGCCCTCTGGAGGACGCTGAGCTGTGAGCCTTTCCCTCTTGTCTTCTAACCCTCAGAGCCGTTCTCTCTCACAGTGGGGTTAATGGGTCATCCACAGAATCCTAGCATCTCTGTTGTAGAAGCACCTGAATGGTCATCTAGGACGACGTTTTCAGACATGCTCTAGGGAGCCACACAGCTTCCTCAGAAACCCCACAGGGGTAGAGTTCTTTCCTCCCTTTCCCTCCCTCGCCCTCCACACACAGCCTGTTCCACTTTGGAGCAGGTCAGCCTTGAACTGTTTTGCATATTGGACTTTTGTTCTTTTGAAGGACAATTCCAAGGATAAACTACTGTTTGATAGTCACTGGTGTAGCTGAAGCCTGTCTACATGTCTTGTTCATCTTTGTAACCCTGTGCCTACCGCAGGACCTGGCACAGCAGAGGTTCTTAACAAGTACTTATGAATGGAAATATTTTATTCACTTATCCACTGGAGAAACATTTGTTCAACTCCTACTGGGTTGTGAGGACCCTTTACCCATCACTTCCCTTGACTATCAGTCTTGAGTTAGCCAGTGTATGTGACTAGCAAGTGTCCCTTTCTCCCCTCAGTGTGCCGTCTCTGTGCAATCCATGCCTAATCCCAGGCCACATCAGCCTGAGGGTTAACAGTAGGGTCTTGTTAACAGTAACAGACATTATTATTATTATTATTAATTTTTTTTGATTGAAAAGAAGGAAGCTATCTTTATTCCTATATAACATAATAATGTATATAAAAAACTCTAAAAATGTTATTTTAATACCTATTAGAATTAATAAATAAATTTAGCAAAGCTGCAGAATGCAAAGTCAATACATGATTATTCCCTTTATTTATTTATTTTTTTTAATTTCAGCTCATTATGGGGGTACAAAAGTTCAGGTTATATATATTGCCCATGCCCCCCCACCCCCCCGAGTCTGAGCTTCAAGCGTGTCCATTCCCTAGACAGTGCACATCGCACTCATCACGTAGGTGTGCACCCAGCCCCTCACCCGCTCATCCCCCCAGTCAGAACTGCAAGCGTGTCCCTTCCCCAGACAGTGCGCATCGCACTTATCAAGTAGGTATACACCAACAATATGGAGATACCTTAAACAGATTGAAGTAGACCTACCATTCGATCCAGCAATCCCATTATTGGGCATCTACCCAGAAGAACAAAAGTCATTCTATAAAAAAGACATGTGCATCTGAATGTTTATAGCAGCACAATTCACAATTGCAAAGATGTGGAAACAACCCAAATGCCCATCAATTCATGAATGGATTAGCAAAATGTGGTATATGTATACCATGGAATATTACTCAGCTATAAGAAATAACGGTGATATGGCATCTCTTTGGTTCTCCTGGAGAGAGTTGGAACCCATTCTATTAAATGAAGTATCCCAAGAATGGAAAAATAAGCACCACATGTACTCACCAGCAAACTGGTTTCCCTGATCATCACCTAAGTGCACATTTGGGAATAACACCAATTGGGTATCGGTCAGAGGTGGGGGCTGGGGGGTGGGGATGGGTGTATACCTATTATTATTTTTTGGCTTTACTCACAATCTGCTATTGCACATTTTCTCTAGTTTGCTGACCTCATTTCTCTTAGAGACATTCTCTGCTGTAAGCCTTGTCTTCTTACTAAGATACAAGGTAGAAGTGGTGGGAAGAGCCGTTTGCTGCAAAGATTATGGAGCTTTAATAGAACATGTATCCAAAAGTGCTTTGAGCAAAGGAACCTACTCCTCAAGGGTCAGAGGTTGATATTAAGTTGGGCTGCTTGCCAACCGGCTGGGTGCTTGTGAGAAATTTAGGGTGCTAGGGAGAAGATACTCACCCAGAATAATTTATGCTGTTGTTAAGAAAGCACTTTGCAGTCAAGTCTCAGTCAAATCTTAGTCTTCCCCATGGGGAAAAGCCACAGCCTTTTGGTAACTTTATTTGGTGCTAGAATCATTATGCCAGCTACTAGAGCTAGACTGTGGTCCTTTGCTTCTTTCAGCTAACATTTAATACGTACCTTTTAATGTTTCATTCATCCATCCATTCCTTCATTCATTCATCCATTCACCCATTCATTCATTCATTGACATATTCAACAAGTACTTATTGAGTTCTCATTATGTGCTAAGGATTAGAAATAAATGAACAGTGAAGAATCCTTGCCTTTTTGGAGTTTACGTCCTAGTGGTGGTGACACACAAGTGAAAATAGAGATTAAAATGTAGAAATGTATGGCGTTGTCAGATGGTGATAAGTGCTAAGGAGAAAAATTAAAGCAGAGAAGAGAGCTAGGGAGTGTTGGGAGTGGAACTACAATTTTAGCTAACGTGGCCCAGATAGAAAAAACATCACTCACTCTGTGAGATGTCAGCAACTCTACGAGCTAGGTGTTAGCTCCATTTGATAGATGAAGCACCTTGTCATGGAGAGGTGAAGGGACTTGGTTGAGGTCACACTGCAAGTTAGTGGCTCAGTAGGTATCTGGACCCAGATATGTATGACCTTGAATAGCTAGGCTCTTTCCATAATGCTACACTTCACACATATTTCCATCTGCAAAACATGGGACTGGGTGAAGCCAAGACACGTGGAGTCCTTCCTTTCTGGCTTTAACATGCCTTGTGCCAGTGGCCTTTTCCAAGGGCTGGAGAAGAATCTTAACGGCTATCAGCAATATCAGAGATGACTGACATACTACCTCCTTTCCTGCTCACTTTGGAGTAATTGTTTCTGGCTACAGGAAAGAAGAAATGGAAGAGACTCCCTGTTGCTGCATGATGCTGCTAAAGTTTGCCAATGTTTGGACGCATCAGTGTTATTTATGGTACTACATTATTTAGATATTTAAACAATATTCATGAAGATCCCAGAAAAATAATGTTGAAGAAGTCTAAATACATGAGATGTGAGGGAGAATTCAGGTTGTGGGTGCGGTGTGGGAGTTCTTGGGGCCAGTGGATCCTGTGGGGTCGATCTAAGAGACATACTGCTGGCTTGAAGTGCCTTGAAGATAGAACTTCCAGAATCTAAGCTGGATCTGGTAGCAAAATTCCAGCCATGAAGGCAGGAATTGCCTTTCATTCTCCTGTATCTTTAATGCAGGCACAGTACTTGGCACTTACTTAGTGTTTGAATAAATGTTAGATAAACGAATGAGCGTATGATGACAATGAGGCCTGAAATAAAAAAATGCAAAGGGATAGAGGGTGGAATTGGGAATACACACTGCTTTTTCCAAATTCTCTCATCTACTTCCAAACTTTACTCTTGCTTGGTAGGATTAGCTCCTAAACAAATTACTTACAAGTCCTTCTCTCAGTTCTACTTTGCAAGGGAACATATCTAAAATAAGGCACTATATAATCTCTCTCTTTCTCCCCTCCTCTTACCTTGGTCTGTCTGTCTATCTATCTATCTGTCTATCTGCCTACCTACCTACCTAATTGGGCCGTGTGTGTGTGTGTGTGTGTGTGTGTGTGTGAAATTGCATCCAAATATACATCTTGCCATCTTTTCAAGCAATTTCTGTTAGAAAAATTACACTGGTATCTGAGAAGGAATAGATCTTTCTTTCAGGCCTGATGTTTAAGCAGCCTTAATTGTCTAGTACTTTCCACAATGCTCTGCTGATTCCCGAGTTGTCATATGCTATGTAAGCCCCATTAAAGGCTGTACAAACCCCTTTTGTGCTTTCTCACAGCTAAGTGATTATGCCTTGATTGATGGAAAAGTAAGCACACCTTGATTGCTTATGTAATTTTGAATTAATTGCATTACTTCCAGATTTGTATGTTATTTAGGAAGGTGCTTATGGGCTGATTCTAATTAATGTATAACAACTTTATGATATACATAGAAGCTTTAAATACTTAAGATATTGCAACTCCCAAGGTTCAAATCATTCATTCATTTACTTATTCATTCATTTGACAAATATTTATGGAAGTTTTAATATGCAGAAGGGGCTTTGGGAGTTGGTGTGTAATGTAGAGAATGCATAACACTTGGTGCTACATCCTAAAGTGGGAGTGAAAGGCGTACAAATTACCACGAGGTGAAATGGCAATAGAGTGGCTCCTGGTTTTCTGTTGTCATCTTCATGTGCACCAGTCCAACTGAGAAAATAACTACTTTGAGGGAAATTGGTAACACAGGTGATGGCAAAGAGGAGAAGCCAATGAAGGCTGGTGGGGTCACAGCAGGAAGTCACTACCTCCCACAGTCTAGAGGGACCAAAGGAAAAGAGTGTTTTTGGAGCCCCAGGGCAGAGGTCACCAGGGAAAATGTGACCATGGCAGGCCTGCCAGATGGGAGCTGGAGCTGTGGGAATAGTGTGGCTCTGGAGCACAGAGATGGGATGAGGGATGCTTGGAGTTTCCCCCTCCTCCTGCCCTCTAGTCTCGGCAGTACCTCTCCTGGGAGTGGCCGCCTGCGGAGGTGAGCCCCCTGTGGTACAGAGCAGAGGGAGGTTGAGGAATGGAGTTGAAGGCAAACTGGCCTGAGACTTGCACAGAACTCTAGGATTCATCACAGCCTCATACACATTACACTTAAATGTGGAAAAAGTGTGTACATCACACCGAAACGACATATAGCATCCACTGTCGCCCAAGGGAACTCTCAGTCTGTGCGCATCTGTGTGTGTGTCTGGTGTGCACACTTGGGGAGGGAGTGGAGTG
This sequence comes from Eulemur rufifrons, assembly GCF_041146395.1. Classification (NCBI taxonomy): domain Eukaryota; kingdom Metazoa; phylum Chordata; class Mammalia; order Primates; family Lemuridae; genus Eulemur; species Eulemur rufifrons. Next base: position 45,740,969 of record NC_090990.1, on the reverse strand, counting down.
AGATGGAGTAGACCACTTGCCTGGAAGAAAAGGGAAAGACAGATTCCTCCCAAGTAGTAGATCAAATGGGCTGCATAGTTACTATGAGCTGTTGGCCATCAAGATATGATATTTGGAAAGGGAGAATAAAGGGTTAAAACTCATTTCATGATTGAGCCAAAATGAGGATGCAGTGATTTAGAGGGTGTAAAAATGTAGCCTCACTGGTAGGGAAGTACTTAGCGGTTGCTTAATCCATTAACTAATAATTAATTCAGCAAACATCTATTAAAAACTATGAACTGTGGACCAGGTGCAGGATCAGGTGCTGGTAATAATACGATGAGCAAAAATAGACTTGTTTCCGGCTCCATGGATTTTATATAGCCTAGTGGGTAAGAAAGATATTTATTTTTTGAGTAATCACCAATGTGAATAAGTACAAACTGTGGTAAGTGCAATGAAGGAAGAGTGCAGGGAGCTAAAATGGTAGATTGTAGGGAGATACTCATCTAGCCTGGGGGTTGGGGAAGACTTCCCAAAGGAACAGCAAGTCATCTGTGATTTTTAAGTATCTTAGGAGTAAGACTAGAAACTTGGAAGAGGAGAGAGTGAGAAAGAGTGTTTCAGGGACAGAGAAGAGCCATGCAAAGGCCCTGAGGTGGGAGCAAACATTCCAGTGGGGCAGGCTGTGGTGGGAAGCAAAATCTTTCAGTGGAGTTTTTCAAACAGTTTAATCAAGTGTAGTTGAAGGGACTCATATCACACCTTTCAGAAACCTTCCAACCCTAAAATGATATAATTTATAGCATTTAATGACTTGCTGACATTGGGTTTAATCCAAGGAGGGATGCTTTGAGAGATAAAAGAACAGCGTGAGACAAGGTGCTTTGGGGAGTAAAACAACACGCCAGCAAGTTGAGTAACCATGTAGGACAGCATATGATTAAATACTACAATGAGAGTTCCACGTGACCGGGGAGCTTGGAGGTCAGGGAAGAAGTGGAGTAGGATGGGGCTTCCCAGTGTCTCGTCTCCGGATCAGATAGCTGTAGTTCTCTGCTCTGTGGGAGGGGGTCTGACTGCGGAGAGTTCTTGGCAGCCAGTGGGTAATCCACACATCAGCTGTCAGCTGTGCAACTGCCAGGACGGAGCAAGGACATGGGGGTCCCACGGCTGCTTTGTGCTAGGTGCGTCCCATGTACTGTCTCAGTCTTCAAACCAACTGTATGCAATGGTATTATTATTCCCATCTTACAGACAAGGAAACTAAGATTCAGTGACTTGTATAATATGCCCATGGTCACACAATTAGACAGTGATTAGAACCCAGTTCTCTCCTGCTCTAAACTCAAGGCTCCTAGCACAGCCCTAGGATTTTTTTTAATTGTAGTTTGTGTGTGTGTTTGTGTTTGTATGTGTTCTTGCTTCATCTCCTATACTACAGTGTGTGTTTCTAATGAAGGAAGGAGATCAAAGAGCAGGACAAGGAAGTAATTTTTTTTTTTAAATCTGCTATACACCAAGCAATATTTTTGCTAATTACATACACTATTTCACTTAACATTCACCACAAAATTCATGCTATATATCATTCTCTCCATTTTACAGATGAGGAAACTGAATTCAGTATCGGGTATAAGATCTTTCATCTCCCAGGGGAATAGAGCTGGGATTAGAGCCGAGGGACACTTGAGTCCAAATTCCAAGTTCTTTCTAGTCAGTCACGTTAGTTTCTTGGACCCTCTAAGTCAGTGTTGTATCCTGCACAGTACTGTGGGCCTCCTAATGTTCAGTAAATATTTATTCATTTATTACTCATTTAAAAATATTGTTTGTGCATCTGTTTTGTGCTGGACACTGTAGTAAGCACAGAGAGTGGAAAAGAATTGTTTTTATTCCTTTTTTCACTTATAGTTAGTACCAAACTGTGTGACACTTAATTGTACTCATATTGTTTCTTGGATTTTACTCCAAGGATATTGGAACTTAAAGGGATCTTAAAGATCATCTAGTCAATGTTTTCACACTAAAAAAATTATTGTAATCAAGATGCAAACATTTCAAATAAAATACTAGCTAGCAGAATCCAGCAGCATATTAAAGAATACTACATCATGGGGAAGGAGGGTTATTCCAGGAATATAAGCATGAATCAATATGAAAATATGTATTAATACAATTCTTCATATTAATAGATCTAATGACAAAATATGAACATTCTCTAGAAGCAACTAATGCAACATCACATTTATCTTATGTACATATTAACTACATGTAACATATTACATGTATAAATGCAATCACACACACATACAGTCATGCACTACCCAACAATGTTTTGGTCAATGATATACCATATATGACAGTCTACATATATGATGGTGGTCCCATAAGATCATGATACCATATTTTTACTGTACCCTTTCTATGTGTAGATATATTTAGCTGCACAAATACTTACCATTGTCTTATAATTGCCTATGGTATTCAGTACAGTAATATGCTGTACAAGTGTGTAGCCTAGAAGCAATAGGCTATACTATATAACCTAGGTGTGTAGTAGGCTAGACCATCTAATTTGTGTAAGTATACTCTGTGATGTTCTTACAGTGATGAAGTCGCCTAATGCCACATTTCTCAGAATCTATCCCTGTTGTTAAGTGACATACATGACTGTATGTCCACATGTCCATGTGTGTTTAACACATACACACACATGCACACATTCATGAAACTGCACAAAAGAAGATCTGAACAAATAGAAAGCATATACCAAGTTCTTAGATAGGAAGACTCAACCTAATAAAACTGTAATTTTTCCCTAAATTAATTTATAATTTGAATATAATTCTAATGAAAATACCAAAATCCTTTTAAACAAGTTTTGTGGAAGAAGAAGCAAATAAGAATAGCCAGAAAACACAGAAAAGGAAGAGCAAAAGGGAGTACCTATTCTAGGAAATATTGAAATATATCATAAAGTTTTAATAAAACAATGAGATATTGGTTGATAAAATCAATGGAACAGAATAAAAAAAATCTAAATATATATAGAACTCAAATATACATAGAAATTGGTATGTAACAAAATTGGAGGCTGAAATCAGTGTGTGTGCGTGTGGAGAAGGGGTGAGGGAATAGACTAGTATTATTACTATTATATTAATAGTATAGTACTATTACTATTACTATTATGTAATAGTAATAGCTGGGTATCCATTTGGGAAAAAATTGGATTCACATTCAGACTGTACACCAAGAAGAATTCCAAATGTATCAAATATTTAAAAGTGAAAAATGAAATCATAAAAGTTGTAGAAGAAAACGTGTGAGAATTATTTTATTAGCTAGGAAAGAGTAAAATTGTTTCAATATTATGCAAAATGCAGTAGCCAGAAGGGAAAAAATTTTATAAATCTTGCTTTATATATTTAAATTATCTGCATGCAAAAAGTGCTATAAGCAGAGTCAAAAGACAAATGACCTTAGGCAATACATCTGCAGTTTATCACAAAGGCTTATATCCCTAATATATAAATAGCTTCTACAAGTCAACATGGAAAAGATCATCAACCCACTAGAAAAATGGGCAAAGAATATACATAGACCGGCCAGAGAAAAGGAAAATTCAAAACTATATGCTTTTATAAAAAGAAAAAGGCACTTGACTTTTTGCCTAACTAGGGAAATTAAAATTAAAATTATACTCATATACTATTTTCACCTATCAAATTGGCAAAAAATTCAAACATTTGATGAAACCTCATGTTGCCAAGACTGTGTGGAAACATTTTTATAGGATGCTGGTGGGTGGTAAATTAATACAATTTAAACAGTATCAAACAAAATTAAAAATGCATCTATTCTTTAATCCTGCAATTCCACTTCTAGGAAATTATACTATCAATATATTTGCCTGTGTGAAAAATGACATATGCAACATTATTCTTCACAGCAAAGGATTAGCAATTACCTAAATATTCATCAACAGAGGACTGGTTAAGTGGAATTATGCAGTCGAGCTTTTTTTAGGAACTGATATAGGAAGATCTCCAAGTTGCATTTTCAAGTTGCAAATCAAGATGTAGAACAGTGTATATGGAATGGAAGGAAAATGGAACAAAAGAATAAATACTCATATTTGTTTCTATATTCATTAAAAATATTTCTGAAAGGGCAACCATGGAATTAATTATAGTGGCAACTTTTTTTTTTTTTTTTTGTTATTGTTTAGTCTTGTTTTTTCCTTCGGAAAGAAGTATACTGGGTGGTGGGAGGACTTGAATAGGAGAAAGATTTTTCATTTGATGCAGTTTTCTACTTTTTGAATTTTGAACATGTATAATATATAAATTATTTAAAAAACCGAATATTTAAAAATCTATGAATGAGCAAACCCCAAATTTTCAAGTTCTCTTTCTTTTTTTTTTTTTTTCTTCAAGTTCTCTTCCTGAGTAAAGTCTGGGGGATGGGCCCAGAGGTTTATCCAGTTAACCCTTTCCATTTCTCAATGGCCTCTACAGCACCACTGTGGAGTCCTTGGTACCACAATGACAGTTTGAAAGCCAACTCTTAAATATCAAAGAGTTTGTAGACATAGTGCATCTATAAAGGCCTGGCATATATGATAATTATGTTGGCACATGTTAGCTATTATTTTTATTTTTCTACTCTTTAAGTGGATGACTTGAGTTACACAGATAGCCAGAAATAGTCCATGAGATTTTAAGAACCTTTTTTTATGGTTCTTGTATGGTGCTTATGGTGCTTATTAATGTCTTGACACACAGCAGATAGTCAACAAGCACATGGTGACTGATGACCTCAGTGGTATTGCCAGTGACTAATAAAGGTAATATTGTTAGTGAAGACCTGCAAGCATGAGGGTAATAAATATCAAAATATGGTAACTTGTCCTGCTTTGGGCCTGAGGGTCTCTACCTCCTGAGAGAAGAGTGTTCAGCCGGCAAATTTAATTTCAAATTACAGTCTATGGAGGCAACATGGCACGGTGGAAAGCACATGGAAGTTGAAGTCAAAAGACCTAGTTTAGATTCTTAATTCAACGACGGAGTAGCCTAGTAGCGCTGGAACAGGTCTTTTCACCGGTATCAATCAATCCTCCACTTCATCCCTTATAATATCTGCGCTCCTCTCCTAGTAGACTGTTAGAAAGCTCCAAAGACCTAACTGGATTTGAAAGCATTTCAGAAGCATAAAGTACATAGACATGCGCAGCACAGAACACATGACAATTTCATGATAATGCCAGGCTTGTTGGCAGAGGATTTGTGGCCGGTGAGGACAGTGTTAAATTCACAGAGCAACCCAAGGAGAGCCTCGCTTGCCATAAGGGGAGACCCAGGACTGACGGTAGGCACTTAACAGCATGTTCCAATTACAGCATTTAAATCTAATTGCATACTCTGTTAATCTCTGTCAGTGTGGCATCATTTAATATCATTGCGGCAGCCTCTAATATCATGAGCAACGTGAGCCGAGCTAAGACTATTGAAAAAGTTCAGTCCCAGGTCTTCATATCCCCTTTAATTCTCTCTGTCAATTATGCTGCAGCCAAGAGTTCAAATAAAGGTCTTGGGATCCTGGGTTGGAGCTACCTTTTTGAAGCGAAGCCTCCTATAAATATACAGATTATATCAGGAGCCTCCAGTTCCTTGCCCTGGTTATTTTTGACGGGTTAGTTGCAGTGACTAGTCTCTGGGGTATAACTTACTAAAGGCTTATTTTAAACAAATATTGCAAACGCAATCTGTTCCATAGTTTCTAGTTCTGGAAATAATGTGATATCACTTGCACGTGTATTTCCCTCCTCCCCCTCCCCCGCAATCTCCCTGGCTCAAATAAGGTTGTTGATGAAAAAAGCAGACACCTCCTTAGCCCAGTTCTTTGCACATAGTAAGCTTTTTATCTTTGTTTGTTCTTATTATAAATGACAGTCGATTAGTGTGAAAGATCTGGTCACAGACTTAGATTTTAAAATGTAACTTTTAAATCATACAAAAACAAATTGAGGAATGCCACCAACTGTATTTAAATCCTGTACAGGATTCCATGAATTATTGGCTCATTTACTATTCATGGTAGCCCTATATTTAGGTACCATCATTACCCCCATTTTACAGTTGAGGAGATTGAAGCACAAAAAAATCAAGCATTGCCCATGGTCTCATAGCTGGCAAGTAGGGAGCAGGAATTTAAACCCAGGTAATGGGAATCCGTGGGTGTGTTCTTAAGACAGACTCCATTGCCTCAAGGACTTTTCTTCCAATCTTGCTGGGGAGATGAGTCTTACCAAAAGGAATAATTGATTAGCCAACCCAGCTATGTGTGATTAAATGCCCAAGAGAATGGTAACAGCACACAGTGTTAGAGAAGTCCATAAAAGTCAAAGTTTACTGAGAGCTGAAATTGGAGAAAAGAGATGGGACCTGAACCAAATGTGGAAGGATGGGCAGGATTTAGAATACAACAGAGAAAGAGAAAGGGCAAGTCAGGGGAGGGCATTTTATAGACAAGGAGACTGGACATGCTTCCTTGGAAGGCTGTGAGGCAGGCTGTGTTAGGGAACAGGCTGACCTATTCTGACAAAGAGACCTCGAATCACATGATGTAAATAAGATAGAAATGTGTTTCTCTTAAGAAGTTGTTCAGAGATACCTGGTCCTAGGCTCCTCAGTTTCACTTGCCATCCTCAGATGAGGGTTGGGTTCCAGGCTTGAGTTCTTCATACCTGGGTAACACAATGGGACAAGGGAGTGGTGAAGCCTCTGATACTTTCTTCCTGTGGGACCTTGGGCAGGATATTTACTCTCTCTGCTGAAGTTTTCTCATCTGAAAAATAGTTGTAATAATACGGTTAATGGTACAATTGAAAAAGTGTTTAGAATGGTGCTTGGCACAAAGTGATTACTATTATGTGTGTTATTATCATTTGCATACCAGTGGCTCTCAGTTTTTGCCCATCAGTTCTCCTTGGGATGGGTGTCCTCCTTGCAGGAGATGTCTGAGGTGAGGTTACTCACTTGAAATAAAGGAAGTTTGTAATCTCCTCCACCTGGAATTATCACAGGCATAGAGAGACTCAGATGGAGACTAGGGGATATAGAGGCAGAAAGATAAGCCAACAATGTAAAGAGCTTAGGGCAGGACTGAGTGTCTTCAGGGGAAAGGTTTGGGGTAAGGTATGGGACATCCTGCTACCCATGATAGAGGGGAAGGCTTCCCTGCTCTGCCCCTCCTTTCATCACTCCTGAAGAGGACATGAACTCAGATTTTGGTCAAGGACATGCCATGGGCCATGGAACTAGGCAGAGATGCTTTAGCATCCTGGGCAGTCTTTGTTTTGGTGACCCTATCTAAGATCATTTCAAATGTATTAAAATGCATCCACATCTCTATTTCATGTAATTGTGAATAACCATATGAATTGAATTGCAGTATTATAGTTGACAAAATGTTACATTTGTGTAGATATTTAATTCAACATTCATTCATTTTGGTTTTCAGTTTTTATTTCTTTTTTTAGAGCCTATAAATATATATTTATGCATACAAGTCTCAGGCCCTGAACTTATAGTGCCAAAGGGATTAAGTGGCCTTGGCAATGGTGGTTTGGAGCAGATGATTTGGTCAAAACAAAAATATTGGTTGAAACAATGATTTTGTTTTTCAGTGATTTCTTTTTGGTAATTTCACCCAGAACCTTTGTGGTTAGAATTTCTTATGGAGGGAAGGGTGAAAAGAGGTTACAAGCTCTTGATTTTCCACTTCTTTTGGCATTGTTTCTTTACTCTTGTATGGTGAGGTAAGATTGTCTCAGGTTTCCTCTTAATGAGGAGGTGGGACCTGACCTCTGAAGTCATTGGAGGTTCAGAATAGGGCTCAGAGAAATCTGGAAGTGGCTGACTAGGTCTGATGCAAGTGAGGAGAGTAGATTCTGGAAATATCACATATGTCTTAATCTGGACAGTTGGCAGAGGAAGAGTTGCTCTAATAATGGTGCAAATGAACTTCAGCAGGGATCAGTGAGGGTCATGGTGGGGGCAAAGTTGGAAGCTGTTGGACCAGGGATCCCAGCTGGAAATCTAACAAACTCCAGGGCCTCTCATTGATATGACTGGTAGTAGGTTTTGCAAAGGTATCTTTCTTTGTTCAGTGGTTACCCAGAACCTTCTGGGAGGTTGGTATGAGCTACTTCATTGCATTGTGGAAGCCATGACCTTTCCTGGGGCAGGGTTGGGAGGATCTCCATGAGCTGAGCACTTATCTTACCTTAAGTAGGCAAGGGCAAGCCCTACAGGAGATTGGTAAATGCCTTATCATTTTAATTTTCCTACTGTTTGCTATTTTGGTGACCCCTTGTCTGCCTCTTGGCAGTGATGAGCAATAAAAACCCTTCTAATAAAAAGTTCTAATGAGCTTGTCTTGCAGGCAGCAACATATAGTTAAAACAATCCTTAATAACATAACCCAAGTAAGAAGTACTTATGGAAAAGTGGATGTGGATCCACAGATGGGGGTAGATTTGGGGTGGCAGGTTTAAGATGGTGAAAAAGAGTAGTGGTGAAGAATCCAGGATTCTTTAAACCAACTTGTATTTGAATTTTATTTTGGACCTTATTAGCTGTGTGATGTTGAGCAAATGATTTAACCTTTATGAAAATCAATGTCCCCATTTGCAATAGAGTCTCATTATTGTTGTGGTATAATCCCTAAAAAGTGCTTGTCATAGTGCTTGGCACACACAGAAACATATATGAAGAAGTGAAATAGTGTGGAGGCAGCTCACAGCTGGAAACAAAAGCTACTGTTGCTTCACCCACTAAAGTCAAATAAACACCTGCTATAATGCTCAGCACCGGACACTACTGACCCCCATCGTCTAAACAAATAATGCTGCCGGTGTGTGTGTGGGTGAGGAAGTTACTTTGGAGAAGGAGTTTAATGGAGAATGTTGAAGTTAGTCTCCTTTCCCCTCTCTAATTGAGTTCTTCAGGTTTCTGCAAGAAGGGAAAACTGGTAGCTCATTTTCTAGATGGATGTTTGCTAGGTTTAAGACAAAGCCCTAGGATCCTGGAGTTTGGAGAGAGAAATGGTGCAGAATGTTGGAAAGGGGCAAAGACCATCCCACCTATTACCATGGGTTCTGGAGGAACAGTGGAAATTTCCACCTGCTTCCATTGGCAAGGGGATTTTACAATTTGCCAGAATCTACTGTGGATATCAAAGAATATGGGCTGGGGTCAGACTGACTCAGGCATCACCTGCATGGGGCCATGCCCATGCTGGTTAAATCAATTGGTGCCTACCTACTCTGGGTGAATATACAGACCACGAGGTGATAGGCAGTGAGAGAGAAATGACAAATGTCACCAGAACTCATAAATGTGCCCTTCACAGGCTCCTTGGAAACAGATTTCTCCCTTACCCACCCAACCACCATGCTAATATAAGACATGGAGGAGAAAGAAAAGCACAAGAACATGACCATGAATGGTCAAGGGGGAGTAGGCTATCCTCCTCGTCTCTCTTCACAGCCCTGGCAGTAAGTTTATGGAGGATACAGAGATGGAAGATGATAATCCCTGCATGGGATGGAATGTTTACCTGAAATAAATTTGAGGCTATAATATTAATAACTGGATCAGTCCATAAATTGCTGGACCAGGTTGAATTATAACTTTAAGGTATCACCAAACCATTCCCACAACTCCACCTCTCTCCTAGCATGTGATGGTGGTGGTGGTTCTTGAAAAAGAAATTGCCATTATTAGAAAAAATAAAAACAACCTCACTCCATATTTTCTTGAGAAGATACTTCTTAATTAAGGTATTTAGTAAGTACTAATTAAATTTTAGCTATATTTTATGATTACTATTCGTCCTTTCTATATTTACTGAGCACCTAGTATTTGTTAGGAACTTTGTTATATGCTAGGAAAAGAGAAAGAGATACAGAATTTCTGCCTTTAGTAGACATCTAACAAGTATGTATAGCTAGCATAGAAACAAAAGATTATAAATGAATGGGAAAATAGTGTAGTAGAGGTAAGTAGGGGATGCTATAGGTACACATGCTGAAAGTGAGGAACTAAGCCCGTGGGGTGTGTGTGTAGAGTGGCATAAGTATCTAATAATGGTTCTCTGGGAAGAAAAGCCCTGATTTGTAGCATTTGCCAATTTCTGTGGTGTAAATACTCCTACCGTATTTACACCACAGCTATCAACAGGATGTTACAAAATAAGGGGTTTAGGAGAAATGTGCTCAATCAGCTCTAGTGAGCTCCTTCCAGCCACCTCCAGTGCACGTGTGTGTGTGTGTGTGTATGCATGTATATGTGTAAGCATGTCAGAGAAAGTTTTCTGGGAGAAGGAACCCGTGACGTGAGTCTTTCAGATGCTCATCTTTCAGGATGAGCAAGAAATAACCAGGCCAAGAAAGGTAGGAAGAACATCCCAGGCAGGAAAATAGCCCGAGAAAAGGAAGGAGGTCTAAAACAGCAGGATTTATGAGGACAAGAGGAGAGCAGCATTCAGTACACTAGATGGTGGTTGCCCATGACCAACATGTGTTGAATTATGGTTTTTTATTTTTTCGTTATAAGTGACATATATGTTAAATTATTGTCACACTTAAATCTATTCATTGTATTGATTCATTATTCATTTGTCAAACACAATAAACATTTATGAGAGCCTACTTTGTGTTTATCAGGAACTATAGATTTAAAGATGAGCAGAACATGGCCTCTGTCCTGAAAACACTTGCAGCTGGGAGCAGAACATTGACAGGCAGACAGACAGACAGACAGACACACACACACACACACACACACACACACACAGAGTATGGTGAGTGTACTAGTTAAAATATGCATATGTTAGTGCTATTAGGGGTTGTGGTAGGCTAAGAGACCCCAGTGATGTCCACATCTCTGGAACCTGTGAATATGTTATCTTACATGGCAAAAGAGACTTTGCAGATGAGATTGCGTTAAGAACATTGAAAAGTGTAGGTTATCCTGGATGATCTGGCTGTGCCCTTAATGTAGTCACAGGGATCCTTATAAAAGACAACGAAGATATAAAGATGGGATTGGAGGGGAGAAGATGCTACACTGCTGGTTTTGAGGATGGAGGAAGGGGTTGGAATCCAAGGAATGTTGGCGGCCTCTAGAATCTGGAAGACACAAGAAAACAGATTCTACGCTAGAGCCTCCAAAACAAACATCTTGCTTTTAGCTCAGGGAAACTAATTTTGGACTTCTGACCTCCATACTGTAAGATGACAGATTCATGTTGTTTTCAGCCACCATATTTGTGGTAATCTGTTACGGCAGCCGTTGGAAGCTAGCACAGGGGTATTAAAGGAAGCAATGAAACATGATTAAGAATCTTGATTTGAGAGCTACACTGCCTCTCTTATAATCATGTCCTTATCTTTTTGTAGTTCTTTAACTTTGGGCAAGTTACTGCCTCAGCTTACTCATCTGCAAAATGAGATAATGATACTGACTTCAGGGGTTTAGCATGTGGATTTTGTGAAATTATATACATATTGTACTGAATATATGGCAAGCAATCTGTAAATGTTAGCTATGTTTTTCTTTTAGATTGTTATTAAGTTTCCTCTTTCTCTCTGCTGCCTGATCTAGGTGCTCATTTCTCAGGTTGATGAGTATAATTAAATACATTGAGAATTAAACTGGTTTTGTAGTCTTACCTGGACAAATGACTATCATTTCCATTGTAGTTTTTATGGGCAAATGTGATCTCAGTTGGGAAAACCCAATCCTTAACAAATGTTAGAGCTACAGAACAATTTGAATTCTGAGTACTGTCTCTTCTCTCTTGAAAATAAACTGCCCCATTGATCAAGCCAATAAAAGGGTTAAAAGTTTTATATGTGTCCCATCTCCCTGCCCCTGTTCCCCACCTCCTGACCATAAAATCCCTTTTTTGTGCACCGTCTCTTTGGCCAGAGTGTTATTCTTTGCTGTGATTTGGAGTCAGCCTGTCTGTCCCCTTACGGAGCAGGAGCAGCTGAACAGCTGCGAAAACAATGGAGAAGCCGAGGATTGCTGTGATTAGTGGGGGATGCTGGGGCAATCTGGGACCCACCAGGCCTGTTCCCATGTCAGCACACAGCCTATGGAGTCTGGGTGTCACGTGGCCAGGCTCAGCCTGGGGTGGCCCGCTCCCAGGCTGGGGCTGCTCAGCACTTACTCTGGCAGCCCCTCTCTCCAGAAACAGGTTTTTTTTTTTCTTTTTTTTCCCCCTCTTCGTTCCTCCATGTCCAGAACCGTTGCATAAACATAGTGTTGCTAGGCAGCCCTAAAGCCTCTTTTCATCCTGGATCTTAGGAAATTCGGTCCAGGCAAAATCACTGGAGGGTACTTACAGCTGGTGTTGTCCACTGAGCCAGCTCTCCTTTCTGGCCCCCAGGTTTCCCCACCAGAAATTCCCAGCATCTGCCTTGTTCATGTGATTTCCTAGATACGGATAATATAATATTTAGGTGGGTTTAGAGATCTTCCCTCCCCTCCATTAAATGTCCCTTACTCTGGGGTCTGTGAATACAAAATGTTTAACTTAATCATAGCCTTTTGCAAGTCAAATCCCAGATTACTTGAGAACAAAGAATTTTGCTTACTGCTCCACTGAAACACCCAGTGACCTTCTAACAGTGCTCTCAATTTCACCCCACTTTTTCCTTTCAGCTGCAGTGCTCACCAGTCTCATTTAAAGAAAAATCCCATGTTTTAATTTCAAGCACTTTAAGTATATTTACAGTCATGTAACCATAATCACAATCTAATTTTATCTATTTAAAAAAAATTTAAACTTACTTTCAATTGATAAATAATAACTGTGTATATTTATGGAGTACATTGTGATGTTTTGATCTATGTATACATGGTAGAAAGATTCATTCAAGCTAGTTAACATATCTGTCACTTCACCAATTTATCTCTTTTTTGTGGCCATTTTTAAAAACTCCTTCCTGCCACAGCTCTCTCCTGGTTTTCCTTTCAACTACGTAACAGTGACAGTCTTGTTAGGCCCTGTGTCCCTTCCTAGACAATGGCAGGATTGCATTTATCTCTATGCCTCTAGCAACCAGCACAGAACCTGGTCCTCATTTGCTTCAGTAAGCATTTGTAGGGTCAAAAAATGACGCAGTCACTTAAATGTACTCATTCCTTACTTGTTTTTTTTTTTTTTTCCTTTTTGAAACAATTTAAAAAGGTCTTGCTACTATCCTGATTTAGGTTTAATATTCTCTCTTCTGGATTAAGTTATCACTCTAATTATTCTTAGTTCCCATTTGATCAAAAAATCTACATACATGAAAAATGTTGACAAATATTAAACATAAAATTAGAATTTTACTGAAAAGGCGTCTTTACTGAATGGATTTTCTTTCATGTAGTTTATATAGCTACCAATGAATACTATTTATTCTTAGACTGACAGAGGCTTCTACATTAATTCTATTCTAATTTTCTGTTTTTTAAAAATATTTTATATTATGGAAATTTCAAATATACACTAAGTAGAGAGATTACTATAATATAATTATTGTTTGCTACTTTATATTGTTGCCTATAAATTGTACTGTTTAGCTGTACATGAACTATCTAGCTTATGTAAGTCTTGGTTAGTCAACTTTTATTGTGTGAATGGTATAAACATCTTTCCTTACTTGACTTCTCTAATTGCTATATACAAAATGTCACTCTTACATTTATTAGACTGTTGGACTGTTATATGACTATCTGTATGACGACTACAGGCTATACATACAGTCTGTATGGCCTTATTCCTTCTTGGGGACCATGGGGGATTTACGGATCTATCAGAGGATAGATTTCTGCTGATCCTTGATGCAGCTCAAAATTGTTTTTAACACGGTGCTCCAGGCAACCATCTCAAACAAACCAGACTAAGTATGACAGCCAAAACCAATTCTATTTTGATAAATTTGTATAAAAATCTTTTTTAAATAATGTATTTCTTTTCTGCAATATGGTACATAAGAATAAAAATCAAGCAGCAGTGAAAAGTTCATAGATAAAATCTTAACCCAAACTCTTCTTCCCAGATATTAGTGTTGTTAGGTTTTAAAGAGTATTGTTTTGTATATCTCTCTTTGAACAGGGATAAAGCTAAGTACAAATGATTTTATAAAAATGGTACCTCTTATATGCATGTCATTGTAAATAAAAATATATTTTTTTCTTGAATCTAATGGAAGGAAAAAAACAGAGGGAATTGCTGAACCTCAGATTGTTTCTTTACAACAAGAGATATGTGTTCTTAAAAGATACCTCAAAGGCTAAGAACAACATTATAAAGTACATGAAGAGGATGGGGATAATTGTTTTTACATGATGTTTCAATTTGGGCAATATCTATCAACAGTAGTATCATTTCCTAAAATATTAGAATACTAGGTCATCTATGTCTTCACATCTCCTTTTTTTTTTTTTTTTAGTAAAATTGTTTTACATTGCTGGACTTTGTGACATTTGTTTTCTATTCTGTAACCATAATTCTCACGGTTGTTTAACCTTAATTCAACATTCAAATTTATTAAGTTCTCACTACCAGCCTTTTTACCATGGCTTTTCCATTGAGTTCTTTTATTTCAAAGCATCGTTGGTTTGCTGGATTTTGTTATTAGGTATCTTGTTCTAGAAAGGCTCCTAGGTGTTGTGTTTTTAGTTTCGAATGTGCTTGAGAATGTTCTCTTCTTTACACTCAAAGGAAAGGTAATTAAATTGTCCTTATGATTTTATGATCTAGACAACAAAATGATGTGACTATTTCTCTTCCGAGTGACTTAAGAATGGCCCCCATTCCAAGCATGTAGGTGTTTCTTGGAATCCTGCCTGAGGTCTGAAGGGGGTAAACCTTTTGCTTCTAGCGAGTCTGGGCTACACCAGGAGGCCCCCTTGGTGTTCCCCGTGTCACTCCATCCCTCTCCAATCCCCTTCTGCTCTTGGCCCAAATACCTTTTCCTTCTTTACCATGTGAATCATAATTCTGGCCTTGGTCCATCCTCTGTGAGATTTAATTTCTTTAGCACCTGCTCTGGAAAGATTTTGTTTCTCACAAAATTTCCTCTTCCTCACTCGCAAGGAAAATGCATTCTGTCTTTGGCACCTCTTAACATTGAAGTAAATGATTACTCTAAGCCTTTCTGCAGGTTTTGCTACTTATTCCATCAAGATTTTACTCATCCTCTTTCTCTCTCTTTTTTTAGGCATTTCCTCAGTTTAGGATTTAGAGAAGCTCTTTGTTGTATCTAAAAATGAAATGTTTCTCAGCAACTTGTTTGCCTACAGCTCTGAGATGCTCAGTGGTTCAACTAAGTGACATAACTAATCAGTGACATCTAACTTGGTTTCTACCTTGGTCTCTTGCCCACTACTAAACAACAGAGGCCACTACAATAACCCCTTTTATTAGCATGATACAAAGTCAAAATATTTTCACCATAATCTAACTAATTTGGGGTGATGACTGCTTTGTGATTATCATGGGAAAGACAGAGACAGCAACATAAATAACTTGAGTATTACTTTGACTGGGAGAAAGGAGGGAAAGTGGGAGAAGATGACCTAAATCTGCTTAGGAGCTTCACAGAAGACTATGCAAAGTTCTGGCATTTGAAGGGAGACTTGAAGGTCAAATCTGAGTTTATCAGGAAGTCAAGCACAACAGAGAACACAGAATGCACAAAGGCACCACAGCAAGGAAAAGTACGGTGGGCTGTGGGAACAAGAAGTAGCTTAGCATGGCCTGGAAGGAGGAGAGTCGGGGTCTAGGGCTGAAGAGGTAGGCAGGGCTGTCTGTACCATGGAAAAGAGTTTCAATTTTATTGTACAGGTAAAGGAAAGACAGGGAATCATGTTGAAAGGGGAATTTGATACAATCAAATCTGCATGCCGTGGCGGTCACTCTGGCAGGAGTGGGGGCTGTTGTCAGAGGGTGAGCCTGCAAGCGGAGAGACAAAAGGCTACTGTAAGCGTGCAGGTGAAAGATGACAGCCGCGACGCGGGCCTGATTGACGGGGAAGGCAGTGGATGTGGGGGTGAAGAAGGGGCCACCGTGAGAGAGATTTCTTAGATGGTTTCAAAGACAGTGAGTCTTTAGAGGAAAGATCAACAGCTCTGGATGTATCTGATCTGTGTGCAATATTGGCTCTGTCCCTTACTGTCTATATGATCATGGGAGAGTCACTAAACCACCTTTTTCTCAATTTCTTTCATCAGCACATG
Organism: Eulemur rufifrons; assembly: GCF_041146395.1. Lineage (NCBI taxonomy): Eukaryota > Metazoa > Chordata > Mammalia > Primates > Lemuridae > Eulemur > Eulemur rufifrons. Next base: position 45,724,680 of record NC_090990.1, on the reverse strand, counting down.
GAGACGAAAATGCTCAATTCAAGATTGTTGTAATTAATACACGTAAAGCCCCTGGAAGAATGCCTTCCCAGTGACCCTTCAAAATGAGCTAGCCCCACCCAGCCCCACGCTCCTGGCCATATAAGGTCCTCTGTCTCTGGGAGCAGTTATTATGTCAGCCCTCTGAACAGTGAAATGAAAATTCTGTATTCTGGGCTACCCTAGCACCCACCTTATACAGTATTACTAAGTAGTTCAGCGAGTCAGGAGTATCAATCAATCAAACCCTGGCTGAGTAAATTTTGCATAACACATCTTATTAGTCACAGGATGAGTAGCTACTACAAACAACCTCTGTTTGCCGTTTCTCAGGGCTGGAATCCACATGGAGGGAAGAGTGGAGAGGAAGTATTGTCACTTCTATTAATACTGTCACTGTTATTACCACTATTTATTCACTACTTGAATTTCATAGGTCACTACAATTTTAGGAGAAATTTTGGAAACACAGAGTTTTCAACCTACTTTTATTTTCATTTTAAACTGCTTAATTTATTTTTGATTTTTTATTATAAAAAATGATGTCACAACATCCTTGTACTTATCTTCCTATGTACATATGTAAGACTTTTCTCTAGGATTTATACCCAGAAGTAGAATTTATAGGATATGCAATTTAGTTTTTTTTTAATATTGCTGCTTTAAGAACTGAGGATCTAATATGCACTAGGCATTATGTACCTGATATTTTAATTACAGTGTGTCACTGTTCTCACAATAAACTGATGAAGTAGGAATTGTTCATCTATTTTAAAGAGAAAGGTGTTGAAGCTGAAACACTGCAAATAATCAAGGTTTCTTGAATTACTAGAAAATATAAACTCTGGAATAAAGGGAACAGTATCAGTTAGCTTTTGCTGCTGATAAAGTGTAGTGGATTCAAATAACTACCATGTGTTATTACTCATGAGTTAAGGGCCAGTTGTGTGTTTTTCTGATGGTCTAGGTTAGGCTTGGATGATATTAACCGGGGTTCTCCTGCACGTGTAATCAGTTGGAGGCCTTGCTGAGACTGGCTGATCTTGAATGGCCTCTCTGCCTGTTGGCCAGCTAGGGACTGGAGCAGTGGGAGGGACTGGGTCTTACGAAGTAGCAGGCCAGCCTGAGCTTGTTCACATGGCAGACAGGGAGTGTTCCAAGACCAACAGCAAATTAGCACGTGAGGCCCAGGCTCAGAATGTTGCTTTTGCTACATTCTTTTACCAAGGCAACACAGTCCAATACAGACATAAGGATGTGGCAGTAGATTCCCCATTTTGGTGGAAGTAACATAAAGAATTTTTGTTATCAATCACACAAGCCTATGTGTTTTGGGCTTCTCCAAAGCCTATGATCTGGCAGTGCAGGATTTCATTTTGATCATTATATTAAGGATGAAAAAACTGGGGTTCAAAGTTTTAAGCAATTTACTCAGAGTTTCTTGGCTGGTAAGTAGCTGAACCATTGAAGCCGGGCATTTATGACTTCAACCAGTGAATTTCTGCTGAGTCTGGTTGCTGAAGCTTGGAGTTCAGTCTATGAGATGCAGAGTCATTCACTCTTGGGAGTGGAGAGAACCGCAGAGATTGCCTGGTCCATTAGCTGATGGGCTTTTGAATTTTATAGGTTGCTATAATTTTAAAAGACATTTTGGCAACCAGCACAGAGTTGTCAACCTATTATTATTATTTTTTTAACCAGGTCAAGGCACTAAAGAAACCTATCTCCTATCATTCTCATTTCATTAGAAAAAAGAAATTTAACACCAAAAAGCATAATTTTGGAATAAAGGACAATCATTTAAGTTGAATCACTGCAGTATTGTGAAAATCTTGTTACTTTGTCAATATTTTTGCTTATTTTGTTGTGGTAGATTTATATTGGTCCAAAGACCAGCATTTAGGAGCCACACGAATCTAGACTACTCTCTTCATCTGTCGGTACTCAAATCTGCTCTTCAACATTCCTAGCATGTGGTCTTTCATCCACTGCCTGCCTGATTCTAGTGGCAGAGAGCTCGCTATTATCTAAAGCAGCTCATTCCACTTTCGGACAGCTGTACAAAAGAATGTATTTTTATTGTGTTGAACCAAAATACTTCTCCCAGTGACATCTATCCATTAGCTGAAGGTCACTTTTTGGTGCTCAACTAGAAAAGTTGAATGCACTGAGGTGTTTGAAAATCGTCATCATGTCTTCGAGTTGTCATTAACCTTCTGTCTCCACTCACATGGTGTTGGCTTTGAGCACCATCTGCTCTTGTCCTGCTCTCAGGCTCAATCTAGTCAGCCTACATCTACCTTCATGTGGATGTAGAACTCAGTTTAAGTCTCTGAGCTTGGCCCGACTAACTGTAGTAGATTAAGTCATCCATTTTCTCTTTATACATATGATCCTCCTATGAATGAAGTTTAAGATCATATTAGCCTCTGCAAGAAGCCTCATCAAGCTGTTGATTCAAGGCTCAAGTTTAAGCCTCAATTTTTGTGTGAATGAAATGAGAGTACTATGGAGCTATTTTAAAGACTTAGTAGGTACTTATCAAAACCCAAGATAACTTCAATAATATTTATAGAGTATCTGTAAGGGACTAGGCATTGTGACAGGTGCTAGGAATCTATAAAAGAAAGATTCTTAAGGAAGTCAAGGTCCAGAAAGTAAAAAAATAATGCAAAAACAATAACACAACAAGATTATCACAAATTTTGGGGGTGTGTACCAAGTGAGATGGGAGAATAGGAAAAGCAGCATCAATGCCTTCCTGGAGTTCAAGGAAGACTTTGTAGAGGATGTAGTAGCTGAACCAAAAGCTGGAGATTATGTAAGATTGGCCACATGAGCCTGGGTTCTCTGCCTCTGAGGGAGGTAATACATCATAGAGATTCAGGAGCACAGGCTCCGTAACCAGACAGGATTCCAATCCTGGCCCTGGCATTTCTCGCAGGTGCAGCCCCCTGTATCTCAGCTTTCTTCCCAAGGACATTATTGCTCTCCTCTCAGTGTTATGAGGATTAAATGAGACAATATGCATGAAGTTGTTAGTATAATGCTGGTGCACAATGTGGTAGTTATTCTTACTCCAAGTGATGTAAGGTGACTCAAGTGCCAAACAGTCCTGGCCTGATTGAGGACACCTTTTAACTTCCTTTGCTGTGCCCTCTGTGTGCTGAATGAAGCTTGCACCCAGGATGCATCCCTTATCTGTCAGATCTTAAGAGAATGGCTTTAGGAGGAGCACATGGCTGGGCTAAGAGCTGCTGCAGTCAGAAGTGCTGATATTCACTGGAGCACAGTCTGAGGAATCGGGTTCACATTTCTCACCTGAAATGTAATCACTGGAAACCCAATATTAAAAATAAGCCTTTAAAAAATTGAAAATAACTTCAAACTTGAAGAAAAATCACAGAATAAGAGCAGTGTAAAAGACAGCCATGTGCCCTTTACTCAGATTGTCTTATTTTTAAAATTTTGCCCCATTTGCTTTACCATTTCCTCCCTCTTTCCCACATACGTGTGTACACATACACACACACACACACACACACACAAACAGAATTTTTTTTCTGAACCATTTGCGGGTTAGTTGCATATATTATGTCCGTGGCCCTAAATATTTCAATGTCTACTTGCTACGAATAATGCTATTTTCTTGCATAACTACAATATGGTTATTAATTTCAGCAAATGTTTATATAATACTTTGATATTATATATTATCATTCTAGTTTTGTCAGTTGACCCAGTAAAACCTTTACAGTATTTTTTAGCTCCATTATAGGATCCAGTCAAAGGTCAAGTGTTGCATTTAGTTGCTGTGTATCTTTAGTCTCCTTAAATCTGAAACATTTCCATAAGCTTCGTCTTTTATGATATTGACATTTAAAAAAAAATACAGCCTCCTTCCCCCTCAGAATAGAATGTACCTAATTTGGGGGATGGCTGATTTTATATTTCCTGATAATTAGCTTTAATTTATGCAGTCCAGGCCACATAAGTGATGTAGTGTCCTTCTCAGGGCATTGCATTTGGAAGTACATGATGTCCATCTGCCCCTCATTGGTAATGTTAACTTTGATCACCCAGTCAAGGTCATGTCTGATTTGTCTACTGTGTAGTTACTACTTCCCTCTTTTTCTTGCTAATTAGTAAAATGTGAGGGGACAATTTAAGACCATGCAAATTTGTATTTTTCTCCTTATCAAAATTTCCCCATAGCTTTAGCATCTATTGAGGATTCTTTGGCAGAACCAATCTTATGATAATTACAAAATGATGATTTTTCCAAATTCAGAACTTCTTCCATATTTACTAGTCATCACATAGCAAGTCATCACCTCTCTTTCTTTGTTGTCTCTCTCTCTATCTATCTATAGATTTATCAAAATGGACCCATGGATTCTCATTTTTAATATTCTATAATTCACTGCCCTTAATTAATTGGATGCCCAAATAACCCCATATTTGGTCAGTGGGAGCCCCTTCAAGCTGACTCCTATTTACTTGTAACAGGTTCTTGACCACTTTTTGAGTACTACCTTACTTTCTGGCACAACTAATTACATTTAGTTGCCATGTATCTTTAGTCTCCTGAAATATGAAACATTTTCTTTGTTTTTCCAGAGTCATACACATCTTGCCCCAGATCTCAAATCAGCCATTTCTCTGTGGTGTCCTGATTCAATCCAGTGAGGAATGGCATTAGAGACCAAAATTAGGGAGCTGAGTATGCTAATTGCTATTGGGGTATCTTTGCTTCTATCAGCAGACAGATCTAGGAAAGATATGCGCACACATACACATATGTATTTGAAACCCTGAACCCATGCTAATAACCTCCAATTCCAATTTGCTCCCATAGGGATTCTTTAATTCCTTCCTTCATTCCATAGTTGCACATCTCTTCTTCCACAGTGAAAACCCTGGACCGCATTAACATCAAAACTTTTAATTATTTGCTCACTGCTGTAATGTACCTAAAATAGTTTCAGAATTGCTTCACCTAAACCACTACAAAAAACAAACTTACTAAAAAGAGTTCAGAATTTATAGTTTTCCCCTCTCTACCTTTCCTAAAACTGAGCATATATATAGTTAAATGCAGTGTTCATGTTACTTAGGTTATACTTTTGTACTTTTTTTCTCCCTTCAGTAAGGTTATACAATTCATTTGAAACACACTTGAGTTGATTTTTTGGTTTACTTTCAGAATTTTTTCCCTTCCCATCTCTACTGGTTACATTTTATTTTTCAAAATATGTAGAACATTAACATGCTTCCAAAAGTACAAACTATAAGCAGCTCTACTCAGAGGAGTGTTACTCTCTCCTATATCTCTTCCTCCTTGTTCCCTTACCCCTGTAGGTAACCAACTTAATTGTTTTTTGGTTTGTCCTTTCCTTCTTATTTTTTTGTTTCTTTTCTTTCTTTTTTTTTGGGTGAAGATAAGCAGAGACTTTTATGTTTTCTTATTTCCTCTCATTTTGCACAAAAGACAGCCTTCTGTGTGTGATACTTTGCATTTTGCTTTTGACACTTAACAATATCTCCTGGAAATTACTCCATGTTAGTGTGTAGAGATCATCATTCTTTTTGACAGCAGCATAGTACTCCATTGTGTGTATACACACACACACACATACACACGCATACTGTGGTTTATTTGACTAGTCTCCTATTCTTGGATGTGCATAGGTGGTTTCCAGTATTTTGCAAATAAAAATGATACTGCACTAGATAACCTTATGTATATATAGTTTAATGTTAGTAGAGTTATATGTTCAGAGTTCTTAGAAGTAATATTGCTAGGTTGAAGGATAAATACATATGTAGTTTTTAAAATATATTGCCAGATTATCCCCCACAAGGGTTATGCCATTTTGCATTCCCACTAGTAGGAGAGTGCCTGGGAAATCTAACATTTTGACTTTTATCCTCACATGATGATAAATCAGAAGGAATTCAGGCGCCAGGACAGAATGAAGATCAAATGTTAGGTGTAGAAGTGAGTAGGGAAAATGATACTCACACAAAACTAATTCAAAAAATTAGTGAATTTCAGATGCTTGGGCACTATCTGCTTGAGGGCAGGGCAGTCTTATTTAATCTTTCTCTCTAGGGATAGGCATGTCTTAGCAAGATGCTTAGCATATAGTAGGTGATCTATAGATATAGACTGTTTAAATGAATTAAAGAATAAACTGGAAAAAAACCTGGCATTGCCCATGGGAATAAACAAACCTGGCTAGGAGATTATTTTGAAGGGACACATTGCACCTCCTTTCTCCTTTTCCCTCTTAGACAGACACTTCCTTGTTTCTGGGGACTGAGCAGTTTGAAGTTTCCAAAGATGAAAACATGTAAGTAGTCCTTGCATTAGGAGATGGGGCTGCACAGAGGCCTATTGTTTGCAGGGACACTGAGACCTCTGTGGTGAAAGGGGAGTGTCCTCAACTGCAGCCTGGTCTTTTTAGCCTGAGCATTGCCTTTTCTCTCTGGAATGTAATATTCTACTCATGCCCTCTGAGTGGCATTGTGCAGTAGCAGGGTCAGGAATGGGGGGGGGGTGCAGGTGGGGAAATGATCTCTGTACAGGCAACCCAATAAGTCAGAGGCAGAATCAGAGGGCATGGCCAGGGCTGGGTCTCTGAATGAGTGCTTTGTGCAGGTCTTGGTGGCAGTGGTTGGAGAAGCACCTTCTTCTTGCAGCTTACCTGGTGGCTGAACAAAGCTGCCTTCCAGGGCTCAGACTTCATGGCAAACATTGTGCAGGTGACTCACCTGCTTTCCTGCCCTGCAATGGCTCAAGGATTGCATTTCTGCCTGGCATTTCTTGTGGGTCACCACTAGGGCCCGTTCTCCTTCCAGGATTGTGAGGTAATGATGACAATGATCTGTGAGGAGACGGGGCACTTCTTCTGAGGCCAGATGGGTTACTGGAACTCTGAGGGCATTTTTTTCAGTCACAGAGAGCAGGCACAGCTAATTCAGAGTCCACATCACACTAGCAAGCACTCTTTGCCCAGCCCCCAGCATTTATAAAATCCCTTTTCTCATTTGCTCTCCATGGTGGCCTTGGGAGGTCCATAGGACAACTTGTACCCAAGGTAGAATGGAGCCATGAGTGTTGAAGTGGGTCCATGATGGTGGAGGCTTCTCACTCCCAATGCAGAGTTTTTTTTGGACATCATTATGCACAGTATCATGAGAATTAGTGTGACAGTGGGGACAAAAATAATATGCTGCAACATTATTTTGGGTTTGGTTCTGGCTACTCTAAGAGACTTGAAAGGACAAGAGGTGTTTTCCTCTTCCTTACCATAATGAAAGAGCTGCATCTCTCCATTCTAAGTTTGGGTTCCTTGTCCAAGGGATTGTTAATAGTTTGTATGTGTCAAAGCTAAAAATAGAAATTGTGAAGCACCTGAAGAAACACAGGCACAATTCTATTTGGGTGTATAAACTCATGGAGAGAGGCTGGTGCTGTGGTTCCAGGAAATAGAAGGGGTTCATCCAGAGGTGAAAGGATGGATTTACCTTTCCATTTTATCTGGCTGAGATAGGGTCAGGTAGTGTTTTTGGTGTTTCCATGAGTGGCAGAGACCCGTGACCCATCTGTGTGAAGCATCAAACATGGGACAATGTCTGTGAGAGGATTGTGGAGGCCTGTGGCTGACACTGAGGCTTTGGGAGCAGGCATTGGTTCTGTGCTGGGCCTTAGGTAAAAATGGAGAGGACTGCTGGAGAGTACCTCTGTGCTCACCTGGAGTATTGTTACCTGCCAGATGGTGAAGAACCAGTTTGCCCAGCAACATCATGCACAGAACAGCCAACTGTAAGGATGGTGACATCATGGAGCAATCTCTCATTTTTTTTGGACAGCACATAAAACTCCAACATTGTATTTAAAACGCTAGGAAGGGAAGAAAATGCTCTTAAAAAGTGACTGAAAGTGAATCCTCCCTACCCTTAAAGAAAGTGAAACCATTCACCCAATCATTCACTCATTCAACAATATTAATTTAGTTGTTACTATGAGTCAATATGACCTCAATGCCAGTACATCCTTCTCTAGGTACTTTAACATCACACTTTGATTAAAATGGATTCATTTGATATTTGGTCTCTATAATGATTCTGTTTTCTCTGTCATGCTTCCTCTTCATGAGTTATTGCCATGATGTTTGCATAAATCTGACTCTTCCTTTAAAATGTGGTTCACATATTTCCTTTTTTGCAGATACATTTTTCTCCTACCCAACCCATAAGTTAAGGTGTGTCCAGGTCTCCGTTAGAGCATGAGCCATGTCTGCTCACAGGTCCAGGTATGTCTGAGAATGTTGGGAAAACTTCAGGCATGGACCTGATGGAACTCTATTTTGGGGGACATTGAGGATCCTCCTGTGGAAGAAATCATGATGTTTCCACTTGTGGGATCCAGACAGACACATTTGGGCATGTCTGCAGAACTAGCAGAGTGGCCTCAGGTTTTGGGAGGAGATAGCAGACTCCTAAGAAACCTGCTCTGGCTGCCATGTGGGATTGTCTCCTAGCCTGCCCTAGGATTTTCTGAAAGATGGGTGTGAGGGGGCACAGAGCTACCATATATAAAAATGAAAATAGCTGCTTTGTTTAAATCTCTGCAAACTTTGGGATAAGAGGCATACATTTGGGTACTCCTTCCCCAATTCTTAGAGGTTTACATAAAAGGAATATTTTTCTCCATTTGGCCATAATATTGCTAAATTTTTGAGTCTTTGGTACCTTGAAGCCATTGGGTCATTGCAGGTGAGGCTTGGCAGAGCAGAGGCGAAACAGCTGTGGAACTTTGGTCTAGGGCTTGGCTGGGTGCTGCAGAGGAGCAGGAGCACCTTGATGCTGATGAGATACCGCCTGTGGAAGTCCAGGAATTATTTGGTGGAGAAATCTTGAAGATGATTGAAATTCTTGTATTAGTCCAGTGGGGACAAAATGCCACACCATTTTTGGTAGTTTGGGTTAATGTGACCCAGAAGCAGAAAGTATGGGTGAAGGGAAGATGGAAACAAGGCTGAGAAAGACAGCAGGGAAAGACCACGGGCAACTTGTAGCACGTCCAAAGAAGGAGTGTATTGTATTTTTAGAAGATAATTCTGGTGGCCGGTAGATAGGAATGGGTAAAATTGAAGGAGGAAAAGTGGATAACTTGACCTATTTCTTAATACTTGTGAGGCTGCTCTTAACCACAGGCTATGCCCAGTTCAGGAAGTTGCTGCATTTACTCCCTTGGGACCTCTACTTGGGTGGACAAACTGTCTGGAGAATAAGGTGAACACTTGGTTTTTATCCTGAATTCTCTTTTGATGGCTCTGTTTTCCAGTTATTGAAGAGTACTTTAACTTAGAGGCATTTGGGTTTTTTTTAAATTTTTTTACACAGTCTATTTACTACTTGTTCAAGCCCCAGTGTTGTCTGAGGGAGTCCCTGATTATTTTTTCTTAAAAATAGCTCAGCTCTTGGGATGCCTTTCATGGCTTCTCCCATGGCATAAAGCTTTAATCTTCAGTAACATCAGTAACTTAGAGGCATTTGTTGATAATCCTTCCTTTTATGAGTCTTCTTGATAACCAAAGAATTTGTCTCAAGAACTAATTTCTGCCTATATTATAGATTTCTAGAAGATCTGACCATTCTGGGACAGTAGTTAAAAAGAAATAATAAATGAAATATAATCCTTCCAATTGGAGTCTCAACGTGGCAATGTTTTCTCCATTTTGTGCTAATATCATAAGGATACTTCCTTGCTTAAAACTCTTGTTTGCTTTTTAGTGTATCTAGTAATATTTATCAACCTTCAGCACTCCCCTGACCCAAACACACAGACATGTGTGCACACACACTCACACACCACCCGAGGGGCTTGACCCTCTCCCATAAGAAACAGTGGCTTACTGTGGCTAAAGATCAAGGACTTTGTAGAGGTGACAAGCCATGTAGTTTAAAAAACTTCAGCTAGAAATGTTGCTGTTTCTGGAAGAGCTGAGAATCACTAGCTTTATAGGATGGAAGTCTATTGACCCTCATGTCGTTTACACCTACGTTCAATATCCAGCTTTATTGGCCTTTAAAAAAGCAAAATATTTATTTGATTATCTTGTTCGTACTACACATAGGAATTCTGCATGTGTGGCAATGGACGATAATTTACAGTGGAGTCCAAACACAGGAAGCAACCAGAAAAGGGAATTATTGTAAACGAATTTATAATTGTTGTTATATTGTCATCCACTTAAAATGCCATTGGGATCATCAGAGGATGCTCTCCTATGGTACATGGTGAAGATCCACAGGGCTATGAAGGATGTGCTGACTAATCATATGGACAGAGTGGGAGGGCAGATGGCCATGGATGATTGTAGTGACATAATGGAGCACATAATTACAGCAACTGATGGATATATTATACTCCTTAGCTGTTTACATGTTTTTATGACAACTATTTTAAGATATTAAATTGAAATCTGGCCATTATATTATAATCTTCTAAAAATAATTGAGCTTCCTAATAATTTGATTATCTAAACATTAAGAGCTAGATCATTTCCATTAAAGAAACACAATTCTTTTTTTTAATATGCTCTGTTCCAGAAAGCATTTAAGAGAAACTTAAAGTTAATTTACTATCTTAGTCCATTTGTGTTGCTATAAAGGAATACCTGAAACTAGGTGATTTATTTTTAAAAAAGAGGTTTAATTGGCTCACAGTTCTGCAGGCTATATGGGAAGAATATAGCCACATCTTCTCAGCTTCTGGTGGAGACTTCAGGCTGCCTTCACCCATGGTGGAAGGTAAAGGGAAGCCAGTGTGTACAGAGATCACATGGCAAGAGTGGAAGCAAGAGAGAGAGAGAGAGAGAGAGAGAGAGAGGAGATTCCAGGATACTTTTAACAAGCAGCTCTCATGAGAACTAATGGAGCAAGAACTCACCCACTACTGCAAGAATGGCACCAAGCCCTTCATGAGTGATCTGCTCCCAGGACCAAAACACCACTAGACCTCACCTTCCAACACTACTACGTGGGGGATTGAATTTCAACATGAGGTTGGAGGGGGCAAACATTCAAACTATAGCACTTATTTTATTAATTTGCTCAGTAAAACTGTGAAATATGCAATTTTATTCCTCATATTATAGTTTGTCAAAATGGCCAGCTTTTTCTATCTCTTTAAAAGTTACTTTAAATGGTAAAAAATGAAATAACAAAAGGAATAAACATGGAAATCCAATTAGCTGATTTGAAGTCATGTGATTTTCAGAAATATTTTCTCCAACTGGGATTGCATATATAAAGGAAATCATAAACTTTACATAGAGCTTCAAATCCTTTTCTACCCAAGTACCTTATTTCCTCAGAAATGGCTTAACGTTTCTTGGTCAAGCCATAGTCAGTCCTAGAAACGAACCCCCTCTGTCTCATTTTTGTTTGTACAAAAAATGGTTAAAATGTGACAGTGCCATTTTTTTTTTTTTACCCTGAATGGTGACTGTCAGCTATTAAAATGCTAATTTAAAAAAAATACAAAAACACCAAATACAGAAGCCAAAGACAGCCAGGAAACAAGAGGAATGAAGTCCACCAAGTGATTAATCATTTGATTAACCAGGTAAGTCTCTGGCACATTACTAATTAGCTCACTTACAAAGCCCTGGACTGAGCAGCCCTGGTTTTATTAAAGAGGTGCCGAGCCATTCAAACCCTGATTCCTGAGCTTCTTTTATAAAACAAAATGTGAATTTCATGCTAAGCTCATCTCCGTAATCCAGCTGTGACTTCTCAGGCCTCTGACACTCACACCTAGGCAAAGATAGCAAAGAGCAGAAAACAGTTCATGCGAATGTTCAGAGAATATAATTTATATTTTAAAACTCTTTATTTTAATTTAAAAAGGAGATGGTCTAATTTCTGAGGTTACAGTAACTACCTGTTGATTGTTGCAGAACTGCTGCTTTTGATGACCCATTCATTGGCTTATCTGCAGGCATCAACAGAAGGTAGAAGACTCTGCCTTATTAGGAGGGTATAAATCTGTTCCCATTCCACTTTATTCCTCTGGTAGGATTTATATACCTGAAAAAAAAATCTGGCATTAATATTAAAAATTGTCTCAACTTTACTGTGGAGTTTGCCTTTAAAATATACTTGAAGTTTATTTCTTCCTGGTTAAGTATTTCTATTCTTAGTCATTTTAATGACTTTTTTTTCCCCCCAGATGGAAACATCTATCTTTTTGGTGGTATTAATTTAGAGTGATTCTGACCGCGTACAGAATTAAGGAGGTATAGTAGACTCTTTCTGCTTCCATGATTCTACTTTGGCTCCTCATACAGAATCTTTGATCCTTTATTTTTAAGCTTGCTTAAAATCACTAAATTGTTTCTCAGGCTATGCACTGTACCAATGAGTTCAGCACCTCTGTTGTAGTTTTCTTTGTGGCTGTTGCAAGAATAAAGTAACCAATAGAAATGTTGGCTGGTTAGCTGAAGTACAGTGTTAAGATCAAAGCCAAATTCTCATCCTGTGATATTTCAGGTTGGTCACATCGTGGCTGAATATCATCTCCATTCTGGGTGCCATATTTCAAAGGGGTATTGACAAAACAGAGCTCATCTAGTGATAGTCATGTTAGGAAATCTTGTCCTAGGGAAATAGCTAAGAAACTGAAGAAGAGAGCAGAGTGGATATGGACATAGCACCATATCTTCTCTGGTCTTTAAATATCTGAAAGATGGGATGAAATGTATTCTTGACCATGAATTATATTCCCAACATGTAACATGGTGCCTGGAAAGAGCAACATTAAACAACAGTGATCGTGATTTTTTGAGCACACATTATGTACCAGTCATTGTAATGGTGTTTTGCTTACCTTATCTTAGTTAAAAATTTTTATTAGCCCCAACGTATAAGTGAGGACACTCAGGGTCAGAAAGATTAAGAAACTTTTCCAAAGTTGCACAATAAATATCTAAGCTAGTATTCAAGACAGGTCTGCCCCCAAGGCCTGGCTACCTCTTCCCATGGCAGCCTGGCTCTCATGACACCTCTCGTCATACCATAATGAGCATCATGGCCATTGGGGGTCTTGGGTGGAGCCTGTTGATCAAGTTTTATCATTTTTTTTTCTTTTCCCTTATAGATGAGGAATTGAGGTTTGGGGAACTAAGGTTATACAGCCAGTATGTCCCAGAAATAAGATTAAAACCTAAGTCGGTCTTTTTACAAAACCCAACCTCTTGATCACTATGTTCTGTCTCCTCCCTGGTACAACCAAACTCAATACATGCTTGTTTCTAATTTGACCTGGACAAAATACTGCTATTCTAAGTCTGAATCTCCTTTATATCTACCTTCTTTTGCGTAACTTCTGAAAAGTGGGAATTCCCTTGGCCTTGGTACCTAAATTCCTGCTTTGTCGTTACCTGGTGCTCAGTTCCTCCCTGGATTCTCCATCTGCCCTGCCCAAGCCAACCTCCTTCCCTATTGGTGATGAGGATAATTATCCTCTAAGCTTACCAAGTGTTTTGTGTCATGGCAAGATATCAGACCTGGTACAGTACTAAGTGCTTATCCTCCCCACACTTAGATATTCCTTGTAACAATCTCATGAATATTATTATTGTCTACATTTCACAGATTAGCAGTCAGAGTCTCAGAGAGGTTGTGTTTCCTCAAGTTCACACAGCTAGTTAATTAATGGGCAATTCAGGTTAATAATAATAAGAAGAAGTATGTTCTTTCTACTATATGCATACTACCATGTTCCTTTCATACTTTCCATCTTCACTTGCCAAACTGTTTCCTTCTTGCCTTGTGAAGAACATAAAAAACCTCTAATTCACCAGAGTATCACCAGGTAAGTATCATCATCTTCATCATCAATTTAAGTAAAAAAAATTGCAGAAAGATGCAATTAAAAATATGTCACTAGATTCTTAGAGATAGAGATGAATTACTAAACAAGGAAACTGAGGCTTACAGAAAGGAGGTGACTTTTTCACAGTCATTCAGCTGATCAGGAGAAGGCTATGCCTTGATTTCCATGCCTTAAAGGTTGGAGGGCATATATTTTTAATGAGAAACAAACGGATAATCTAGATGTTAGTGAGAAAAGAATAGACGATGATGGAAAAATGTTTACAAAATCTAAAAAAGGTGGTAGAGGTCATAAAAATGTCATGGAAGTCTTAGGCATACATTAAAACTTTTAGTGACATTAAGCCATCGATATAGCTATGTTTGGGTAGACAAAGCAGCCCTTTTTAGTTCAGAGGAGATTTAGTGTCCCTTCCTGAAATGTAAAAATTAAGGTGAATATGCATCTATGATCCTAGAAAAAGAATATAACTGGATTTGTGTGCACTGGACATATGTGTTCCACTTAGCAAAAGCTATGCTCCTTAGTCCTTTGACATGTGGCATGTTCAGCAGGGATAGACCAGTTTGCCTTCTGAGATAAAAGAGTAGATATCCAAACATTTACTTCCAATGGTGTGAAGTTACAGAACCTGGCGAGTGAACTGGACCTGACCAAAATGTACTGGCAAGAAGGGGTCCCAAAGAACCCAGTGACCCACAAAGAGTAACTCATTTGGAGGGAAGAGAAACCTAATTACTTCCAGATTTATATCTCCAGCCCGTATCTCTTTCCTAAAGTTCAGACTTGTATATCCAGCCTGATATTTCCATTAAATAGGTCCAAAAAATCATGTCCTGATTCTCTCTGCTGAAACCTTCCATGAGTTTCCCATTCTGTACAGAGTAAAAGTCTAAGTCTTTATGTGGCCTCCATGGTCCTTTGTGATCTTGGCCTTGGCTTACCTGTCATTCGTTATTGCTACTATTCCCTACTTGGTGGTGCTTGCTCCAGCCACACTGGTCTTTTTGCTATTTCTCAGCCATGGCAGGCATGTGCTGACCTCAGGGCTTTTGCATCTGCTGTCTTCTCTGCCTCAACTTCTTGTTCCCTGGGTATTCACAATGCTTGCTTCCTTGCTACATTTAGATCTGAGATAGCAACTCACCAGCAAGGCCTCCCATAAGCCACCACCTAGAATAGCCAAGACTCACCCTGAGCCCCCTCCTCTGCTTGATACTTTATCTCTGTACCCTGTCTTGTTTTTCTTTCTTGTACCTATCGCCATCTGATGTATTATGTATATATTTGTTCATTTGCTTGTCTGGTTCCCCAAGACATACTGGCTTATATTTCTAGAACACACAGTAGATACCTAATAGGCACTTGCAAATATCGTTAAGTGAATGAATAAAACAGGGTATTGAGTATCTGACCTTGGTCCACCTGAGGGTCTAAGTGACTGTGATGATGCCTGCCTGAGAAGTGGTAGAGGGCTGGAGTGGA
Organism: Eulemur rufifrons; assembly: GCF_041146395.1. Lineage (NCBI taxonomy): Eukaryota > Metazoa > Chordata > Mammalia > Primates > Lemuridae > Eulemur > Eulemur rufifrons. The sequence goes on along the minus strand of NC_090990.1, from coordinate 45,709,265 downwards.
CCAGCGCCTGTCACATCTCACAGGCCCAGCCTTCAACAGTGACACCTTGTGGCGCGAGAGACAATGTTAGAAGAGGGCTGACTTGAGACCCTCTAGTTTTCTCTGGGCCTGGCATTTGAAGGTAGGACTGAGTAAGCCCCAGAGGTCTTGGACAATTCTGGGTGGTGTGTTTTTAATTCATTGTATGTTTTGATAAGGTAATATATTCACATAGTTTAAGATGCAAAAATAGCAAGTGGTATATAGTGAGTTTCCCTCTTGTCCCGGACCCTAGCCACCCAGAAGGGATGCAACCAGTGTTATCAGTCTCTGGTGGAGCCTTCTGGAGATGTTCTATGCCTGTATAAACAAATGCATGTAGAGACATATTGTCTCTCTCTCTTTTTTTTTTTTTCACAAAGTATAGACTGTTATACATGCTGTTCTGCATCTTGCTTGTATATTTGTTTTGTAAATAAGTGGCCACATACAGTAAATTGTAGAAGTTTTGTGTATGGCATGATGAATTTTTATTCAACGATATGCCCATGAATCAAGGCATGTATTTCAAGCACCCCAATGTCTCTCTTGTGCCTCTCCCTCTTCTCTCCACAGATTATCGTTATTCTCAATTTTATCACCATCTTTTAATTCCTCCTTGTCTTGAATGCCTTATAAATGAGTCCAATACTATGTGCTGTTGAGTTTCTGTTTCAATCAAAATTGTGTACTTTTTAATATACACTTACGTCTTGATGGCTGTATCTCATAAAGATAAAGGATATAAAGAACTCTGTCATCTTCTTTTATGATCACATGGTATTCCATTGGGAAAATGTATTCTACCATGCCTTATTTAACCACTGCCTCCTGATGTGGAGGGGACTTGTGAGAAAATAAGCACAAGTATATGCTCAAGTATATCTCTTGATTGAGTACAAGGATGTGGAATTACTAGGTCAAACGTTATGTACCTGTGTAATTTTGATAGGTGTTTTCAATTTGTCTTCCTGTAGCACTTGTAGCAAGATACAATCAGAAATATGCGAGAGTATTTGTTTCCCACGCCTTCATCGTCTCAGTGTATTTTCAAACTTTGGATCATTGCCAATTTTTAAGAGAGAAATGGCATCTCAGTATATTTTCTCATTATGGGTGAGATTGAACATCATTTCTTATTTTAAAGGCCCATTTGTATTTTTCTGTAAACTATGTACATATAATTTGACCAGTTTCAAATGGATTAGTGATGTTTGCTCTTATTGGTCTCTGAGCACTCTTTATGCATTAGGAAAATTTATTCCTTTCATGTGATATGAGTTGCAAATATATTTTCCAAATATATCATTTATCTCATGACTATTTTTTAGCCTTTCATAAATGGCTAAAATGGTTTTATTTTTATGTGGTCAAATATCAATATATTTAAAGTTTCAGAGTTTTGTATTATTCTTTGGAAGCCCTTCCCTACTCCTAGATTGTTTAAATAAATCACATATTTTCTTCTAGTTTTTTTATAGTTTACTTTTAAATTATTAACAATTTTGGTACTTTTAAAATTCATCTTGGTGTAAGGTATAGAGATTCATCTTTTTCCCCCCAAATTGCATATATCAGCACTAATTCTGTTTATTCACTGGTTCATTTCTTTCCCAACTTAAATGCCCTTTATCATATACTAAATTCCTCATGCATTTGGGTTTTTTTCATAATTTGACATTATTCTATTTATATGTGTACCACTTTAAATTATTATAGATTTGCTATGTTTTAATATCTGGAAGGCTTATAACTAGGGATATATTACATATTAATATGGAGCTACTATTTTTCCTTGTAATAATAGTAGTGGACTCCATAGCAAGACATAACTATATTTGGATCTCAAATTTGGGGAGCAGAACACAGTGGCTAGAGAAAAATAAAATGTAGCAATGAGAGAGATCTTAGGCTATGGTTCTAGTACATTTCTATCATGCTCCTCTGCCTTCCCCCTCCCCCAGCACACATGTGCACACATGCATCTGTGCACACACACATACGTACACACACTGTCTCAGCAGACTGACAATCAGGAGCAGATGGGACAGTTTGCCCAGTAGCTTGGTGTATGGTAACTGAAAGTGATAGGTTAGGGCTTGGTTGTGGACGGTCTCCCTCTACCCCCAGTTCTTTTAAAAGTGATAATATAAATAATGGATTTTATAACTCTACTTTCTTAATGAATTAGATTTTATTTCATTTTAATTAATGACTTTAAAAATTATTGAAAAAAATATTTATTGACTACACACCTTTTAGAATGACCAAAATCCAAAACACTGACAACACCAAATGCTGGTGAGGTTGTGGAATAACAGGAACTCTCATTAAATGCAAAATGGGACAGCCGTTTGGGAAGACAGTTTGGCAATTTCTTGTAAAACTCAACATATTCTTATCACATGATCCAGCAATTGCACTCTTTGAGCTACAAATGAGCTGAAAACTTTTGTCCATGCCAAAACCTGTACATAGATGTTTATAGCAGCTTTATTTGTAATTGTCAAAATTTTGAAGCAACCAAGATGTCCTTTGGTGGGTGAATGAATAAATAAATAATGGTACATCCTGACAATGGAATATTGTTTAACACTAAAAAGAAATTGTCTATTAAGCCCTGAAAAGACATGAAGGAACCTTAAATTTATATTACTAAGTGAAAGTAGTGAATCTGAGAAAGCTATTTACTATACGATTCCAACAATATGACATTCCAGAAAAGGCAAAGCTATGGAGACGGTAAAAGGGTCAGTAGTTGCCAGGGGTTGGGGGAGTGAGGGATGAATAGGCAGAACAGATACATGTCATTATATATTTGTCCAAACCCATAGAATGTACAACACCAAGAGTTAACCCTAATGTAAACAATGGACTTTGGATTATAATGATGTGTCAATGTAAATTCATTGATTGAAACAAATGTTCCACTCTGACGTGGGGTGTTGGTAGGGGAGGCTATGCTCATGTAGGGGAAGGGGATATATGGAAGCTTTTTGCACCTTCCACTCAATTTAGTTGTGATGAACTTAAAACTTTCCTCTAAAATATGGTATATTAAAAATTAAAAAACAATGTATTGAGCATTCATAATATTTTAAGCACTGCCAAATGTAGTTGGGATTAAATGGTAAACAAGACTGGGATAGTCCCTGCCCTTGTGGAGCTTGTGAGAGCCAACCTAAAGGTTATGTGATGTCTGATAAAGGAGTCCTAAAAATTCTCAGATGGGAAGCAAGCAAGAGTGGAAAGGGATTCAGTGGCAGTCAGGTGTGGATTCAAATTCTAACTGTGCGCTCACAAGCCTGACTTCAGGCATAGTTCTGAGACCCATTTGCTTAATTGTAGGAAAGAGAGAAAAAAATTTCCCAATATTATTTGTGAGGATTAAGTGATAAATGCAAAGTACCTGGAGCAGCATCAGATACAGTTGGTGCTTACTAGATAGTGGGTCCTCTCTGCTGCTTTTGTGTGCCACCTAGACAAACCAGAGGGCAACCTCACTCAACAGAGTGCTGACCGATGCTTTCTAAGTCTGTAACATGCCTGGTGTTGATGATCCCCCCAGATTGGACATGTTCTTTGCAGACTATCAGACACAGACTAAACATTCCTCCTCTGCTTCCATCCACCTTTCCTTGGCCTTCTGATGTTTACTCTCTCCTCTTCCCCTTGGCTGAAATTTTGGCTTTCTAAAAAATTTCCCACATGAAATGCTTTTCTTTTAAACTAAGAAAGTGGATGCTTTTGACAACTGCATGTCATTACATCTATACTACATATAGTATTCCTAACATCTGCTTCTTTGTCAGTTTCCCAAGGCCTAACTGACTGGTAATAGGACAGGCTGTACAAAATCAACTGTGTTGCTCTGATGCCCAGCTCTGCTTTCAGAGGAGGGACTGGAGGCAAGACCTGAGTGTTCGTTTTAGTGTTAGCATGAACAAAGACTGAAGTCTGTAACCTAGATGGGAAATGCATGCTGTTCTCTGATGCCTGGGATGAATTCTATTCCCTTCTTTTTTGTTCCCATAGCACCTGTGTTTGCCCCTGGCGAGGTAGTGTGGGTAGCGATTAGATCCTGTGGGCTCTGGAATCTGCTTGTTTTGGAGCCACATACTACCACAAAGATACTCTGGATCTATTATATTGCTTACCTGCTCTGTGCCCTGGTTTTCTAGTCTGTAAAATGGGGTTAATAACAGTATTTACTTTGTGTGGTTGATGTGAGGGTTGAATACATTGATTCATAAGAAGCATTTGTTATAAGGTCGATTAAATGGCAGGACACACTCATTCATTGCTTTCTTCTATTATTATATTCACTCTTATTTTCCCTTCTATTCTTCCATTCTCCTTGCCTCCCTCCTTTCATTCTTCTCTTAAAAAATATTTGACACAAAGAAAAAAGAAGAAAAGAAAAAGAACGAAGAAGAAATAGCACAAGCTCTATCTGAATAAAATCTAGTACAACAGAGTTTGGAACAAGACACTAGTGTATTCCTAAACGGTGGTTCTTCTTACATCTACTAAAGTGGTGATATTTTACTACTGTCATTTACTATTATTATTGTCTTCAGTGTTAATTATTCTTTATGCTCTGATGGTTTAGTTTATGTATTTTGGGGTCTATGTACACACACATATGCACACTTTTATAAAGGTGGTGAAATGTCAAAAATATATTCATGAAATGGTGAAACTACGATTTTGAGTGATGGTAGTGTGGGTGAAAGTATATTAATAATAAAAATATATGTTCAATGAGTATTTTTTAAAAAGAAGCACTTGTACTTGGTACTATTCTAAGTGCTTTCTGTGCATTAATTCATTCAATCCTTACGGCAATCATATGAAGTAAATGCTATTATTTAATATTAAAAACTCAAAAATGCTTAATATGTTTTAAAATATCCAAACTGTTATTACATTGAATTCTAAATGTATGTTTATTTGTCTGTCTATTCTACTAATCCATGAGGTTCCCCCCCAGCTTTATTGAGGTTTGATTAACAATTTAAAAATTGTATATATTTAAGTTATACAATGTAGTGTTTGGATATAAGTATACCTTGTCTTCTGATTTTCACAATTAAGCTAACATCCATCACCTCACATAGTGATCATTTTTTTTGCGATGTGAACACTTAAGATCTACTCTCTTAGTAAATTTTAAGTATACAAATCATTATTACTAACTATAGTTACCATACTGTACATTAGATCTCTTGAATTTCTTCATCCTACAAATGAAAGTTTGTATCCTTTGACCAACATGTCCTCATTTCCTCCATCCTCCAGTCACTGACAACTACATTCTACTTCTGTTTCTCTAAGTTTTACTTTTTTTTTTTTAGAAAACTTTCCATACGTTAGTGATACCAAGCCATATTTATCTTTCTGTGTCTGGCTTATTTCACTTCACATAATGCTGTTCAAATTCATCCATGTAGTCACAAATGTCAGGATTTCTTTCTACCTTCAGGGCTGAATAATATTCCATTATATCCCTCTCTTACAAATTCTTTTTTTTTTTTTTATTTCATATTGTTATAGGGGATACAGAATTGCAGGTTACATACGTTGCTCCTGTACCGCCTTTCCCCCCATTACAAATTCTTTGTGCATTTGTCAGTGTACACTTAGTTTGTTTCCATATCTTGGCTATTGTGGATAACCTTGCAGTGAACATGGGAGTGCAGATCTCTCTTTGAGACACTGATTTTAATTTCTTTTGATATAAACCCAGAAGTGGGATTGCTGGATATATAGTAATTCTATTTGTAATTTTTTGAGGAACATCCATGCTATTTCCATAATGGTTGCATCAATTTACAGAGTAAAAGTGTTCCCTTTTCTCCATATCCTTACCATCAATTATTGCTAATAGTGAGTGAAGTGATAGCTCATTATGGTTTAGATTTTCATTTCTCTGATGATTAGTGATGTTGAGCACCTTTTCTGTACCTATTGACAATTTGTATGTCTTCTTTGGAAAAATGTCTATTGAGGTCTTTTGCCCATTTTGAAACTGTGTTATTTGCGTATATGCTATTGAGTTGTATGAGTTCTTTATATATTTTATGTATTAACTCTTTATCAGACATATGGTTTGCAAATATTTTCTCCCATTCTATAGGTTGTCTTTTCATTTTATTGATATTTTCCTTTGCTATGCAGAAGTTTTTTAGTGTGACATAATCCCACATGTGTATTATAGAAATAGAGAAAACAATCTTAAAATTTGTGTGGAATCACAAAGCACCCCAAATAGCTAAAACAATTTTGAGAAAGCACAAAGCTAGAGGCGTCACACTTTCTGGTTTCCAACTGTATTACCAAGCTATAGTAATCAAAACAGTAGAGTACTGGCTAAAAAACAGACACATAGACCAATGGAACAGAAATAAACCTATGCAAATACAGTCAACCAATCTTTGACAAGAGTCAACCAAGACAAATACAGTCAACCAAGACTATACACTGGGGGAAAGCATAGTTTCTTTGATAAATGATGCTGGGAAAACTGAACATCCACATGCAAAAAAATGAAATTGAGCCCTTACCTTGTATCATACACAAAAATCAGCTCAAAATGGATTAAAGACTTAAACATAAGACCTAAAATTGTAAAACTCCTAAAAGAAAATATAAGGAATAAGCTCCTTAACAGTAGTCTTGGCAATGATGTTTTGGATTTGACACCAAAAGCACAAGCAAACTGGGAGGTTTTGATGGCAGAAAATGTTTGTTCATTGATGCATACCCAGAACCTGGCACTGGACTTGCACATAGTATGTGTTCAATATTTGTTTTAAAATGAATTAATGGATAATATATCACTCTGTGATTCATTGACTCAGTAATTGTGTGGGAATTGAGTTAGTATGTTGTAAAGTGTGGCAGAAAATATATGACTATAGATGCCACACAGGTTGTGCACTGAACAACCTGGGGGTACCATTTACATAAACTGTGCAAAGCTGTGGCTCTGAAAAAGACATTCTTGGAAACTATAAAGAAATAGTTTTTTTTTTCACATGAATATTTATTCTTAAGAGTTGATTTCAATAACTAAAACTATTGAAATACTTGATAATTTTTTTTAAAACAAGTTATAGTTTAGATAGAACTCAAAGATATGTGTATGGCATTGCTTTTCTTCTTTTTTTAATCATCTAGAATTTAAAATTGGACTTAAGGGACATGCTGTAATGGTGGGATGTGTCCAAGTGGGTTAACTCAACTGTAATGATGACACTCCTCCGTGCCTGATGTTTTCACTCCCTACATTCAGGGGTGAGATAAGAATTGTCCTTGTGACTTCAAATGGATGAAGTTATTAGGGAGGCTGGGTGGGTAATTTACTAGCTATCTGATTTTGGAACAGTCACTTAACTTCTTTGTGTCTTATTGTGTCCTCAAGGGCTGTTGTGAAGTTCAAGTGAAATAATGAATGTTAAAATGCTTAGGGAACTTCAGGAGCTATTTGAATGTATGGTTTTATACTTACTGTGTATGTTGTGGGGGGTGGGGGTGGTGGTGAGGTTGGGGGTATCTTGCCTCCCCTTGTCTCATGTTTCTGCTCTTTCCTGCAGGGAAAGTCATATCTTATTAGCCTGTCACCCTGTCTCCTCCAAGATTCCTCTACGTCAGTAAGGGAGGAAGATTTTCTGATCAGATAAGTCCACAATCCTAGGAGACAGGATTTACAGTTCCCTAAAGGCAAAGGACTCAGTCTCTATTTGCTGCCTTGCATTTTCTACCACCTTTGGGCATCACGCTCTCACAGGGTCTGTTCCAAACAGGCGGGCTGGTTGTCTTTTCTCTCAGTATCTTCTTGATGGACATGTCAGGCTGGTTCCACTTTGCAGTTTGACCAACTTAGATATGGTCAGAAGAAGTGGGAAGCCCATATTACATCTCCCAGCCTCACCCTAACTTACCCCAACTTACCGGAGAAACCTTGAATTGGACCATCGCTTACTTGGGTTTTTGTTTTCTGTAATTTTTCTTTATGTGATCAGCTTCCTTGGTTAAGAATCCTGAAGGAGAAGAGGATGTTAAAATCGAAGAAATGCAACCCTACGCTCAGACTGCTAGATGTCAGCATCCTTGAGGTGTTAGGAGAGGCTGAATTCAGTGAGAGTTAAAGTCTCAGGTTCCGGGATCAGAAAGACCTGCATTGAATCCTGGCTTGGAAATGTGTCTGGCCCAAATTTTTTCCCTGTGAAAAGGGAAGCACGTCTGCACCTACCACACAGGGTGCTTGTGTAGATTCTGCGTGAAAATATATTCAAAACACTTACTACAATGGGTGCCTGTAGGGAGTGGGCAATAAATGCTAAATAAAATCACTTGACTTACTTCCCTGTTTTGAAAATTATCAAGAGCATCTGCAGCCATGCAGCATATTTTTACTCAAAATGATACTTAAATTCAATTAATAATAGTTTTCTCCTATTGAAGAGCATTGAATTACATGTGGATTTTAATATCACCTCTTTCTTTTCAAATGCATTGAATTACATGTGGATTTTAATATCACCTCTTTCCTTTCAAATGCAGACCATCTCTATATGTCTAATTTTATTTCCTGCTGTTGTTCATCACATGTATTTCTGCCCTTTTCCATGAATATGTTATGCTTACTCATGGCTCTGTTGCCTTAATATTAATAAAGCATTTCTACTCTTTGGGTTCCCCTGCCCTTTTTTCTCCATTTCACTTTCCCAAAATTTTCCGGGAAGCTTCTGCACTCGACTGCCTCTTGATTCTTTCAGCACCTCTTCCCAGTGTTGCATAATTCATTATATAGTATCTGACATCGTTTGGCAATTGCAAGCATGTTTAGTTGTTTACTTAATGAGTATAGGAATCATGATTATTTCTGTTTCATTATCTGAAGGAAGGCACTGCAGTGTTTGGAAGCAGCTTGGGATTTGGAAGTAGAAAGTAGGGATTCTTTTAATGACTTATCATTGGTAATAACTAGCACATAGCCACATTTTCTTTACATTAGGGCTTAATCTCTCTGTGTGCTGCTCTGTGGTGCCCGGGAGATAAAGTAACTACCCTTTCTCTGTAGAACAGAAATCTTTAACCCAGCATGTAACCATTTTATATTCTCTAGTTCGGAAAACTTGGTAAGCCTTAACTGTGAAACTAAAGATTTTTTGTTGTTAAAAAGATATGTTCTTACTGTATAACCAGATTTTATTTTGTAGAATTACTTCTTATGGAATAAGGAAACCTAGCTAGGAGTAGATGCTGAAAGCTAAGGAAAGCAAAGGACAATGAATGACCTTTTTGTAATACGGGCACAAAAAACATTCAGTACCATTCTTTTTGGCTGAACGGTTGTGTTTCAGATAGAAATATGGACACTTATGATTTGGTCCAGTGGTAAAACCTATGCATTTAAGTGGATCCAGCAGTGAATAGTCTGAAGGGCTTTCCTAAGATGAGAAACTGCAATAGAACACTCAGGACAACAAATGTTTATGTTGCTTATTGCAGGTCAAAATCAACTTTGCACTTACCTTATTCATAGTCCTCTTTGAATGTGTGCACCCTTTCATTTCACAGTGATTGACCCTCTCCTGTTTTGTGAACTTGGGTGGGGCTCCTGAGGTTCTTTGTGGATTGACACAGCTAAAATGGTGAGATTATCTCAGACTTAACTGGTTCAAGATCAAGACCATGCCTGACCCCCCACAATTTTATCTCTAGTTGGGAGAAAATTCTAGAGTCCCAGAGATAAGCTTATAGGAAAATGCAGATCACACAGAGACTACCTTATACAGCTGAATATTATTTTATTCAAAATATGCTAGATACTATCCATAAATGTTAAAAAAAAAAAAGATCAAAGATCAGTGTGATTTCTGCCTTCATAGGATCAACACTTGAAAGCCATGAGGGTGCACCTAGGATAGCCAGCTAAATCAGACTTTCAGGGTCAGGAAAGGTTACCAGAGAAAACAGCATATAAACTGAAATGCAAAGGGCAAGTGAGAGTTAGCCAAAAGCAATTTGGGGGTGGAGGATCCTGGCCAACTTGTACACCCCTCAGATAAGAGAGACAGTTGGAGAGTTGAAGGATTTGCAAGTCTTTTGTTATGATTGGGGCTGAGGGAGAGAAAGGAGTGTCTTTAGATGATGGGGTTGAGGGAGAGAAAGTAGTGCCTTTAGATGAGTATTTAGTCATTGGCAGGGGTTAAGACTTAGAGGGTCTTGCTAGCAATTATGAGAGTGGTTTTATGTTTATTTTTATTTTTTTGAGATGGACCGTTACTCTCTTGCCCAGGCTACAGTGCCATGGTGTCATTCTAGCTCACTGCAACCTCAAACTCCTGAGCTGAAGTGATCCTTCTGCCTCTGCCTCCCAAGAAACTGGGACTACAGGCATGCACCACCACGCCTGGGGTAATTTTTTCTATTTTTAGCAGCCCAGCTATTTTTTTTCTATTTTTAGTAGATACTGGGTCTCACTCTTGCTCAGGCTGGTCTCAAACTACTGACATCAAGCGATCCTTCCACCTCGGCATCCCAGAGTGCTAGGATTACTGGCATGAGCCACCTCACCCGGCCCAAGAGAGTCGGCTTTTTGATAAGGGCAATGCAGAGTCACTGAGGAATTTTTAATAAGGGTAGCAATTTGAGAAAATGTGTTCTTTCTGACTGTGGTGTGAAGAATGGGTAATGAAAGAAAGACAAGAGGCAGTGAGACCACTTAGGAAGTTATTGGATGAAGTTGGCAAGAGATGGTGATGGCTCACATAAGCACAGTGCTATTAGGGATAGAGAAAAGTAGACGGATTCTAGATATATTTTAGAGATTTAATGTATTTCGCCTCATGTTTTATTGGATACAGGGAATGAGAAAGAGGTAGGACATCCAGGGTTACGCAATTGGGTGATGTGGGTGCCATTAATTAAGGTAAGAGGAAAGGAGCGTGTTTTGTAGGAAAGAAAATAAATTCAGTGTGAACACAGTCTATCCAAGCAAAATGGAAACCAGGAGATAATAACATAGAAGCCAAGAAAGAAGGCTTTTCTAGAAGGAGGGAATTAACAGTGTAATGTTACCAAGAAGTTAAGTAAAAAAGAAACACACTTGAAAGTCTACCAACGAGATTCAAGTTTCAGTTAGGATAAAATAAAAAAAGGTTAAAGATGTATGAGGATGAGGTTCCCATGGAAAAGGGTTCCTAGTGTGGCAGTGTTGGGGAGAGGGAAGCAGTAAAACATGAGTCTGTGGAAAGTGAAACGGCAACATGGTTCATACTTTTGGAGTGCTTACTGTGTATCTTGGACAGTGCTTTACTGATACTGCTGCTTTTGATACTCACATTACCCTAAGAAATTGGTGCTTTGTAATCCCCCTTTTTCAGGTGAGAAAACTGAGGATCTGAGAGGTTAAGTCAATTTACCAAAGATCATGCAGCCAGTATGTGGCAAATTTGAATACAGACCTCAGAATCCTGCCCGTAACGACCGGTGGTGCTTCTGGCTAGATATCACGGACTAACACTGTGAAAAGCAGAATGTAGGAAAGAGCAGAGCACAGAGACCTGTGTCTTTGAGAGCTTGATCCCATGAATTGCATCGTTTGAATCTCTTGCTGGTTGTCTGCGGATTGGGTTCGGTCAGTGGGAGATTGGCGGACAGGAGAGAGAAGTCTCCCGTGCCCTGGTGCCCCGTGTCTGGTAATAGCTGCATACCTCCTCCATCAGGGCTCCAGCCTTCACTGAGCTCTGGTAAAGCTTTTCCTCTCTTTGTCCCTACAGCCACAGGGGGCAGTAACTGCTTCCAGCTGTTGCAGGCCTCTTGATTCTTCACCATTCCTTGTTTATTTCTTAACTCTATCCATACTTCTCTAAGTAGGGGCTTCATTGAAGTCTCCCCATTTGAGCCACCTGGGAATGAATTATGTCTCCTGCTGTGATCCTGAGTAACAGAGACAGTAGCCAAGGGGCACTGGGGACACTGAGACTGACAGATTTAACTGGCAGCAAAGCCTGTACACTCCATCACTATAAATAATAATTATGAGAGTTATAACACTCACAGTTGTTGGCACTTTACGATTTATAAAGTGCTTTCACATAAGTTATATCATTTGAGTTAAGAAATAATCCCAAACAATAGGTCCTATTATTTACATTTTAGACAAGCAGACTGAGTCTCAGAAAAGTTAATTTGCCCAAGGTCTCCCAGGTGACAGGGCTGAGCTTCCAAACCCAGATCTCCTGAGACCCAGACCGGCGTTCTCCCCGCCACCTCATCTGCTTCCTGCTTGTTAGTGAGATGACAGGATGCCTTTTCTGTAAAGCCTCTTGCAGTGGGCAGGCAAAGAATGTCTAAATCACGTCAGAAATCCCCAGGGACTTGATGCGTTTCACACTGTAGGTAGATTCACATGAAACAAAACTTCCCTCAACCTCCTGGGGCCTGTCTCCCTGTGTGTAGGTTGGAGAAGACTAAGAAAGCATGCCAACTTCACGAACAATATCAGTATAAAATGTGACCTGATAAAAGGTCTCCAGAGGCTGAAAATAACTGGAAAAAGTGCTAACCAAGCCCTTCACAATGCCAAGACATCTTGCTGATGATTTCCTTGAGCTTATTCCTTGGGCCTGCAGCCCTTTCCAACATATTGAACATTTCCTATATGAATTTTGCTTATTTCTCAAGATCGATACTAGCTGAGTATAGATTGAAATTCAATAGCACCTTTTGAAGGCCTACTCTGTGCCAGATATTTTCCCATGCATCATTTCATTCTAATTCTCATAGCGGCTTTGAGAGGTAAGATGTCTTTGTTCAAGGCCACAGGGCTGGTGAGTGAGGGTAGAATGAAACTCATGTGTCCTGTTTCCTTTTGGAAGTCAAATCCCTTGATTCTGCTGCCCTGGGTTGGGAAGAATTTCTTAACCCAGAATTTCTTCCCCTTCCTTTTCCTTTTCTTTGATATACCTAGTAGAAACTTATAGAGGAATCTGTTCATGGAGTCGAATCTGTTGATTCAGTCCAGGGCTGTGTGTAGGGGGCTCTGCCTAATAAATAGGGAATAGGGCTGATGGCGTGGAGATTTCCACAGTCCAAAACCCCGGTCTTCCTCTTGTCTTTTCCTAGATGCTTAGAGGGAAAGGAGGGGGCCTGAACTTATTTGCTGGATTCTGAGGCAATAGGCCTGGCCAACCCCCTCACCAAAAGTGGCCCCTGAACAGTTGTGTTTTAATCCAGTCTTCCAGCCTGAGCAGAATATCTCTCTAGGAGTGACTGAAAGTGATGATCAATATAGATTAACTATTGTTCTTATTATTGTTTGTTGCCTAAATGATCAGAATAGCATACCAGCCTCAGGGTTTATATCCTTCTTGACAACTAATGGTCCATCCAAACAGTCATTTTTGATGGGAATCTTCAATCTCCCAGTGTGACAATAATTGAATGGAGATGCAGAGAAGAGAACCATTGAATAAACTCCTAGACATTTATCATGGAGTCCAAGACTTCTCAGTTTGACCCAGACTTACTCTCTTGCCATATAAACTGCCTCTGATTCCCCTCCCTGCACCCTGAGGTGCAGTGGCACCAAACTGCTCAAGCTCTTTGAGCACACCATAGCTTTCCACCTCTGTGGGTTATTCCTGCAGTGAACTTCCATGCTTCTTCATGTGAAGAATGTCTGCATTTATTTTAGGACCTAATTCAAAAATCATCTCTCTGGAGCCTTCCCTGATCCCCCTTGTTTTCCCTACTGCTCTAGAACTGATCACTTTTTTCTGTGCTTTGTTAAGAAATAACTTCTTCCCTTTAGTGTGGGACTTATCACTTTATAGAAAGCAAGCTATGTGCATTCCCGAAATCCTGATAAACTGTGGCTGTTCCAAAGTGGACACTCAGTGGAAGTTATTGCCTGGGTAAGGGATTGAATTCCCATCCTATGGGTTGAGGGCTCTAGAATTCAATCATCCTCTGATCTTTACAAAGCATTCCAGGCTGTGGTTACACAAAGGTAATTTATATCTTTGCTCTCAGATAGGACCAAGCTTTGGCTGAATGCCCAACCATATAGTGGACATAAATTAACAGGGAGCAATTTACAGTCTGTCATGTCTTATTGCTTAATGAATTTGTCAAAAATCATATTACTCTGAAAATTATGGCAAGGAGGGTCCATGGGGCTTATGTCTTTAAGAGTGAGATTGTTCCAGCCTCACCCAAGCAAAACTGCCGCATTGCTTTCCTTTTTTAAATGCAGACACCAGAATCTCTGAGCACTTCTGTTTGTTTGTCAGATCTCTGTTGACCTTCATTTTGCATTAGGACTACCAGGGATGACCTTGGCCAGTTTGCAAATACCCAAAAACAGTCCACCTGTCAGAGCCAAATAGGATTTAGGAGTCTATCTCAAACTGCTGATTCTGTGCTAATATGATGTCATACATTTCTGGCTATGCTCACCCCAGAATTTATTACTCACATTTCAAACAAAGCCAAAGCCTGGTCCTCTATTTTGAGGGCACCAGGCAGAACCCCCTTTTAGCTCTGTCACAATTTCTCCCTACCCTTCCTCCCATTTTCTTCTTTTCCCAACCATTTGCTCCCCAAACCTCTCCAGACCTTTATTCTCTTCTGTTTCTCAGGATACAAGTCTTCTTTGAGTGATGCTGTTTCACAAGTTAAAGAGTTATACTTGGGTTTCTCTATGCATTACTTTCCTCATTTGTAAAATGGGATTAATAACAGCTAACTCGCTGGGCTAGTGTGAGGATTACTGTGCCTGGCATTCATTCACTTATCTATCATCCATTCATCCATCTATCCATCCATGCAAAACTTATTCATCCATTTTGTCAATATTGCTGGAGTACCTGAATTGGTCAGGCCCAATGCTTGGCATTTAGGATACATAGCATTCAGGAACTGTAGACCCCGCTTTAAGAACCTTGGAGTCTATTAGGGGAATGGACAAATTAAAAGACAACCAAGAACAAATGTGGGAAGGTTAGTGATTGAGACATGCTCAGTCAGAGCAGAAGATGTGTTCAGAGAAAGCTGCTCAGGGCTCCTAGGAGTGCCTGGAGGGCTGCCAGGGCTCTGTCCTGGGGACAGGGCTGCCCTGGGGTTTGAGGCCACACTTGATACTCACAAATGATGATGGAGCTGTTAGTGGGAGCAGCAGTCCTGGCAACAGTAGTTCTGGTTATTATTATTTCTGTTAGTCTCTCTCTCTCTCTGCTTCTCTTTCAGTTTCTTTCTAAATGTCTCTCATTGTTTTATACTTTATAATTCGTTATTCTTCCTTTTACTCCTCTTTATCTTATAATTCTTTTGGGGACATGTGACTATAGATTAACTGATGGCTGATTAAAACACAATTGGATCTTTTTATTACATGTTTTTCCTAAGGAAAAATTTTGCCCCAGTGACACCTGAACATATGGAAGAGCCATGGCTGAGTTGCAGACCAGTGGGGGCTGCCCCTAAGAGGTGGCAGATGCCCCCGAGCAGCTCCCTGGCTCATCCTGTGATCTGTCTGGTTGGCCAAATGGAAGCAGGCCAGCCACCTAACAGTTAACTGTGACTCTTTTTTTTCTCTCCATTTCATTTCAATCTCTTTGTTCCATGCAACTAAAGAGCTAATGGCTGGCGAATTTATTATGACCCATTGTTTGGCTTGTGGAATAAACCGATTCTTCCCCTTTCTATGTTCCGACTCCCCCTTTTGTCTGCAATTTTATTTTACGGTTCTTTTTGTACACATCCAACACATGCTGAGGTTATTGAAAAGCCCAAATTACACAGAATTCAATTTGCATATCTATTGAGGGTCCAATCCCAGAGTCCTCAGTCAGGCAAAATGCCCACTGACTCTTACCTCCTTTACTCTGCTCCTCCTTGGCACCAAAACCGCAGGCTACCCCTCCACTGCTCCTAGCAGGCATGGCACAGGGACTTCCTGAACAGTTTGAGCAGAGTCACATTGTAGAGGACAATGTGCTGGCCTTTAGCAAAGTTCCAACAAAGTCACCCAAAGCATCTAGTGGGCAAGGTTGAGAAAGAGGCCAGATAATAGCAACACAAGGCCGATTTAGCATGGCTGTAACAGGCGTTGGCATCAGACAGGGTTAGGTGTGAATCCTTGCTCTGCCAAATGCTTGCTTTAAAAAAAAAAAAAAAATTAAACCTTTTATTTTGAGGTAGTTGTGAGTTCACACGCAGTTATAAGAAATAATACAGAGAGATCTCGTGGACCCTCCACCCAGTTTCTGTCATCATTTGCCTTTTGTCCTTGGGACCGTTACTTAATCTAGCTAGGTCTCACTTTCCTCATCTGTAAAGTAAGAGTCATAATAATACATAACATGTAAGATTGCTTTGAAGATCACCTGAAATAACATCTATGAGAAAACCTGTGAGCACATAGTTGAACCCAGCCTGCCCTCAGTAGGCAGATCTTCTTCTCAGCACTAGTTAAATGATGATAGTCAAATAGTTCCAATTTGTGGAGGAATGTTAATCTGGAGACAGTCTCTAGCAGTATATTCATAGTTTTGATCTAAATCCTATCATGAGAAATAGGATGTTTTTAAAAGTTTGTATAAAAATGATGCTTTTTGTAGAAAATTCAAAAAATAGGGAAACATAAAATATGGCATACCTTGGTGATATTGTGGGTTTGCTTCCAGACCACTGCAATAAAGCAAATATCTCAATAAAGCAAGTCACACATTTTTTTTTTGGTTTCCCAGTGCATATAAAAAGTACGTTTATACTATACTGTAGTCTATTAAGTGTACAATATAGCATTGTTTAAAAATATTGTATATACTTTAAATAAACAATACTTTATTGCTAAAAAATGCTAACGGTCACCTGACCCTTCAGTGAGTCATAATCTTTTTGCCAGTGGAGGGTCTTGCCTTGATGTTGATGGCTGCTGACTGGTCAGGTGGTGGTTGGTCTGGCAATTTCTTAAAATAAGACAACAGTGAAGTGTGCCACCTTGATTGCGTCTTCCTTTCATGAAAGATTTCTCTGTAGCATGCAAAGCTGTTTGATGGCATTTTACCCACAGTAGAACTTTTTGCACAATTGGAGTCAATCCTCGAAGCCTGCTGCTGCTTTATAAACTAAGTTTATGTAATATTCTAAATCCTTTGTTGTCTTTTTAACAATGTCTGCAGCATTTTCACCAGGCATAAATTCCATCTCAAGGAACCACTTTCTTTGCTCATCCATCCATAAGAAGCAAATCCTCATCTGTTATTAATAAAATTTTATCATGAGATTGCAGCAATTCAGCCACATATATGGGCTCCACTTCTAAATCTAGTTCTTTTGCTATTTCTACCACATTTGCAGTTACTTTCTCCAGTGAAGTCATGGACACTTCAAAATCATTCATGAGAGTAGGAATCAATGGCTTCCAAACTGCTGTTTGTATTATTTATTTATTTTTATAGAGATGGGCTCTCAATATGTTGGCCAGGCTGGTCTCGAACTCTTGGCCTCAAGCAATCCTCCTGCCTCAGCCTCCCAAAGTGTAGGAATTACAGGTGTGAGTCACTGTTCCTGGGCTAATGCTGATATTTTGACCAACTCCCATGAATCACAAATATTCTTAATGGCATCCTTAATGGTGAATACTTTCCAGAAAGTTTTCAATTTACTTTCTTCAGATCCATCAGAGGAATCACTGTGGCAGTGATAGCCTTATGAGATGTATTTCTTAAATAATAAGACTTGAAAGTTGGAATTACCACTTGATCCAGGGGCTGCAGAATGGATAGTGTGTTTGCAGGCACGGAAACAACATTAATCTCCTTGCACATCTCCATTAGATCTCTTGAATGATTAGGTACATTGTCAATGAGCAGCAAAATTTTGAAAGGAATCTTCTTTTCTGTGCAGAAGTTGTCAACATTGGTCTGAGAATATTCGGTAAGCCATGCTATGAACAAACATGCTGTCATCCAGGCTTTGTTGTTCCATTTATAGCACACAGACAGAGTAGATATAGCATAATTCTTAAGGGCCCTAGTATATTTGGATTGGTAAATGAGCATTGGCTTCAACTTAAAGTCACTAGCTGCATTAGCTCCCAACAAGAGAGTCAGCCTGTCCTTTGAAGCTTTGAAGCCAGGCATTGGCTTCTCCTCTCTAGCTATGAAAGTCCTAGATGACATCTTTTTCCAATAGAAGGTTGTTTGATCTACACTGGAAACCTATTTTTTAGTGTAGCCACCTTCATCAATGCTCTTAGCTAGATCTTCTGGATAACTGGGTGCAGCTTCTGCATCACTACGTGCTGCTTTACCTTGCACTTTTATGTTATGGGGACAGCTTCTATCCTTAAACCTCACGAACCAACCTCTGCTGGCTTCAAACTTTTCTTCTGAAGCTTCCTCACCTTTCTCAGCCTTCATAGAATTGAAAAGAGTTAGGGCCTTACTCTGGATTAGGCTTTGACTTAAGGAACTATTATGGCTGGTTTGATCTTCTATCCAGACCACTAAAACTTTCTCTAATCAGCAATAAAGATGTTTCACTTTCTTATCATTCATGTGTTCACTGGAGTAGCACTTTTAAATTCCCTCAAGAACTTTTTCTTTGCATTGACAGCTTGACTAACTGCTTGGTGCAAAGCGCCTAGCTTTCAGCCTGTCTCAGCTTTCTACTTGCCTTCCTCACTAAGATTCAACATTTCTAGCTTTTGATATAAGTGAGAGATGTGTGACTCTTCCTTTCACTTGAGCACTTAGGGGCCATTGTAGGGCTGTTAATTGTCCTAATTCAGTATTGCTGTTATTTCAGGGAATAAGGAGGAATGGCCAGTTGGTAGAGTGGTCAGAACACACACACATTTATTGATTAAGTTTGCTGTCTTATATGGGTACAGTTCATAGTGGCCCTAAATAATTATGATAGTAACGTCAAAGTTCACTGATCACAGATCACCGTAACAGATACAGTAATAATGAAAATGTTTGAAATATTGTGATTATTACCAAAATGTGACACAGACACAAAGTGGGCAGAGGCTGTTGGGAAAATGGTGCTGATATGCTTAACGTGGTGTTGCCATGAACCTTCAATTTGTGAAAGCCTGAGTATCTGGGAAGCACAATAAAGCAAAGTACAATATAACGAGGCATGCCTATAAATTAACCTGTAACTCTAACACTTAGTTCAAATTATTGCTGATGTTTTGTTGTATATCTCTCACAGTTATATTTTTAAACAGCAAGAATGTGAATCATGCCTCTTATACTCTTTTGTGACCATTATAAAAATGTAGCCATCTATTTCAGGACTGTATAATATTGTGCAGTAGGGAGTACCACATTTTGTTTTTCATTTTTACAGTGCCCACTATGTTGCTGCTGAGCAGTTTCTTTTCTTGCTTCTCCTTCTCCTTCAACGCCTTCTCCAACTCCTTCCTCTCCTCTTTTTCTACTCAGAAAGAGATATGTATTAAACATCCTTGTAAACACATCTTCACACTCATCTATGATTATTTCCTTGGGGTCCATTTCTAGGAGTGAATATTTATGGCTTCAAGGGTCTGCACATTTTATGGTTTTTGATACGTAGCAAACCACATTATTACCAACTACTTAGATCAGTGATTCTTTAATCAGGGCCTATATCAGAATCATCTGGGGAGCTCTTTAAGCCTATACTTCCCCAGCCTTGACCTCTGGAGATTTTTATTCCAAGGATCTGGCACAAGCCCTCAGCACCTGCACTTTTAAAATTCTCCCCAGGGGATTCCAGTATATACATCTAGTTGAGTACCACTGGCTGAGAGGAAGACAGAGGTAAAATGCCAACAAAAATTTTCAAAGGATAGAAGGCTGGAAAGAAAATTAATTGGATGATATTATCAGGTTCCCCAAATATGTCCATTTGCTGGGATAATGGAGGAATGAGCTGAGACTTAATATATATTGAGCACCTTCCATAAGCCAGACAGTGTGTGGTCACAGAACATACATTATCTTAATGGTCACAACAACCCCAGGCAGGAATGTGGTTTATTTTATAGATGAGGGAGTAAAACTCAGGGTGTTAACTTGTTCACTCAAGGCCAGGTTTTGAACACAAGTCTTCTTATCTCCAAAATCCATACCTTCCCCCCGCCCCACCTCCCACCACAAATGTTCTTTGGTGAATTTAAGAGGTATAATGCAATGTAATGAACTTGGACCCTCAAATTCCAGTACACAAAGAACACCACTAGGAGTTGTAGTTTATCTAAACCATCTGAGAGAAAGATGTAAAGCAGTGTTCTCAAAGTGGACTCCAAATATCATTAACCTAAAATTATTGGAAAAGGGGGGAAATGATAAAAATGCAGATTCTTGAGCCCCACTGTAAATCTACTGAATCTGGATCTCTAAGTTTGGACCCAGAAATCTGGATTTCTAACAAACACCCAGGTGCTTCTCATGCACACCAAAGTTTGAGAATCAGTGGTTAAGAGTTTTAATTACACTTGGGTTTAATGTAAATTGACAAGGTAACACATCTTAAAAGAAAAAGAAATTTTAATGTGAACCTAATTTACATTGGTTAAGGGGCAAACACATCTGCATTGTTGAGGTCACTTCTGAGCAACTCATCCTTAAGTGTCTTTAAAATCTGCTGTGTACAGAGAAGAGTAACCAGCATGGTGGGTATACTTGATGCAGCTGAAGGAATTGGAACAGAGAAGACTTGAAGGAGATAGAACAGGTGCTAAGATGGGGTGTCAGGGCTTCCTTCTTACCCTCCTTGCAGGCCCTGGCAGTGCAGCTAGAAAGCCTGGCACTGAGGGGGTGCATGTTCTGTTTAGCTGGGTATTTCATCTCTGAGCTATCTATGGAGGTCTTTCTCTAGCAGGAAGATGGGCTGCCATTGTAACATGGGATTCATGGCAGGTCCCCTCCACTGTTCACTGGAAGCTGAAGATTTCAACTGCCAGGCCGTCCTCGCACTGTGCTTTTGTTACTATAGATAACTTCATGGTGCTAGAAGGGCCCCTAATATGGATAACTCCTGGGAGATACAGCTGTGTTCATTACTTCCTTTCTCTTTAGTGGCAATGTAGGGTAACAGATGGAACCTGGGCTTCAGTAACAGGGGAGCTAGCTTTGGTCCCAGGTTTTCAATTAACGAGTCAGTCAGGGCAGAACCCCCAATCTCTCTGTAGTGTTTGTTCGTCTGCAAAACAGCTATCACTGTGGCTGTTCTGCTTCATCATGGTATTGCTGAGAGGGCCAAGAAAAAAAGGTGATGACAATGGTGTAGCCAGAAAACGCTATACAAAGTCAGATATTATTACAATTCCTACATCAGATTTTAAAAAATATATACTTAAAAATGTACCTGAACCCCTATATTGTTTGCAAACTGAGAAAAAACACTGTGCATTAACCTAAACTCAACAATAATGGAACAAATTATGCTAAAACAGGGAAGATTGGAACAAATTATCATAACTACAGTACAATAAAAAGAGCTGTTCACTTTACATCAAACTTTACTCCTACCTTACAGGAGGGAAGAAGAATGGAAGTGAAGAATAAAGGAGTGAGTGTGTTGTATGTAAGGGAGGCCCTCGAACCTGCCAAACATGGTTTAAACATGATGATCAGTACATTCCTACCACAATCCTTGAGGAGCAGCTATTGGAAGCCCCCTATTTTACAGGTGAGGAAACTGAGGACCAGAAAGCTTAAATGTACTGTTTATAGCAGTCACTGGCAGATCCACAAGCAGGGGACTGTTGACATTAGGCAGTGGTGATGGGGGAGAGGATTGTTCTTCTTTTGTGACATCATTGGTAAAAAAAAAAACGTCCTACAATGTAGGTCATATGGAGAGTCAAGGAAGGTCTCAGGAGCGGAGAAGCTGCTTGATAAATACCACGGGTCTAGGATGACCTTGTGGCAAGAGTTGCCTCATTTCATATTTCACGTGTGTTTGTGGAGATCTGTTCTGAGTACACACTCCACTAGTCACTGGAGACACAGCCGATAACACACGGCCCCTGCCATCACAATGCTCTCAGTTTTTGCATAAATAGTTTACATTTACACCTTCTTGCAGGAGCGGCTACTTCCTTCCTCCTCCCTTATGTTCTTCCCTCAATTCTCAGCCAATAAAAACACTGCCAAGGTAGAGCGTGGCTGCCCGTTCCTCTTCTCTCTCACCCTTTTCCTTCCTCTTAGGAGTGATTTTTTATATATTTATTATATGCTAGAATTTGTGCTATGCACTTTAAATAGACTATCTAATTTAGTCCTCATGACAATGCCATGGGGTAAATTTTATTATCCCATTAAAAAATAGATATGGGATGTTAAGTAATTTCTTCAAAATAGCCTGTCATGGCCAGTAAATGTCTGAGCCGCCTTTCACGCCTGGGTCTTTGGACTCCGAGTACATCATACTTAACATGATATAATAATGCTCTGTTCAGCTCTAGTCAGCAGGCATATATGTTTGCTGTTGCATCGATCATCACTTTAGTAGAAGTTAAAAATAAAAGGTTAACAGATCTGGGAACCATATTTTAAGAGAGGAAATGTGCTATGTACATGAGTATTATAAGTAAATGTTACATGATTTAGAGTTATTTATCTTACAGGCAAAAATGGGAATGGCTACTTACATCCTTTCATCACTATGAGCATGTAGAATCAGGAAAATTGAATTTGAGTCCTGCTTGTACCATTTAATTGATGTGGGACCTTGCAAGTTTTATTTAATTTTGGTTATTCTCAACTGTATAAGGGGAGCAATAATAGTGTCAAACATATGGTAATTATCAGGAGTTGAAGCACAGCATGATTTCTAGTGTAGAGTAAGTACTCAATATATTTTTGTTATAATTATGATTATAATGATTGAGTCTTTAATATTTTCTTCAGATATTCTTAGGAGTTTTGTAGAGGATGCTGTCATTCTTCGTTCATATATACTCAGTGAATGTAGAGTGGGATGAAAATTTGGTGAATTATTCAACACTGTTAGAAGGGACCACTTTTCCCCTATAGCTTGCCCTATGCACATTCTTAGTCTTTCTTATGGAATTGCTCTGTCCCAGTAGATGTGGCAAGAATTTATGAAAACATTAGGCAAGAATAACAGTACGCTCTGTTTTTTTTCTTTTTTCTCCTCTGGGGAAGGAGCAGGACCACTCTCCTGCTGCTAATTTCCCCTCTGCTCATCCATTCTGTGAGTGCTCCCCGAGCAGGCCGCTCCTGGCTGTCCCTGCTGTAACTGAGCCTAAGCTGCTGGGTTCTTGATTTTGGTGCTACTGAAAGCCATGTTGGCTCTCTTCTTAGCATACATCCTCCAGCCTATCAGCACAGGCACTAAAGTTGACCTTTTGACCTTCATCTGCTACTGTTTTGCTTATTTCCCAATTCGTTCAGAACTCAGGACAACAAGAGTCATGCTGTGTATTGTGGGCTCCACCAGAGACGTCCAACAAGCAGTTTTCATTTAATTTGGCAATATTTGCTAAACAACTTGAGTGAGACCCACATTGCAAGGGACTTGGAAGTCTAGACTAAAAAGGGTTGAGGGGAAGGCGGGACCCACACGTGGGAAGTCCACAGCCCCACAGGACAGTGTGGGTGGTGCAGCCAAATGAGGAACGGGCAAAGAAAGGAGTCTGCATGGGCTGGAATTGGTGGGGGAGATGGGAGCTGATACGTTGTCTGGAAGGATGGATAAAATTGGGTAGTAGAAGACTACTTGGCAGGCCTTCCGTAGAGTG
Source organism: Eulemur rufifrons (assembly GCF_041146395.1). NCBI lineage: Eukaryota > Metazoa > Chordata > Mammalia > Primates > Lemuridae > Eulemur > Eulemur rufifrons. The sequence goes on along the minus strand of NC_090990.1, from coordinate 45,685,459 downwards.
AGAGAAACAGTGCTGGCATTGAGAAAATGGCTGGGCTCTGGAGTCTGAGATTCTTTGATTATTGCCTGAACCTAGTGTGGACTTTGTACAATGGTGGAGTTCTCAGTTTTGCCATTTATTCACTGAAAGGGCTGTGACAAGTGGATTCCCCTCTCTGGACTATGGTTTCATCATCCTTAGACTGAAGGCATTAATTTTGCCTTTGCCTTGAGTTGTGAGATCTTAATGAGCCAATGGGTAGAAGGTATACAGCCCAATGCCCAGCACATAGTAAAGATTTAATATGTTTATTTGTTAGGCCAAAGAGCAAACCGAGCTGCCTGTGAATGAGGTGCTTGCCTGCAGCCAGTGAATCTTGTCATTGCTTTCTATAATATCCTATCAGAATTATTTGAGCTCTGAAAATAAAGCGAAACAGTATAATTTTTAAATGGATATAGTCATTATTCAGTAGACCAGTTTTCAACCTTTAACTTGTAGTTGCAAAATTTGTTAAGCTCTGCTTTATCTTCAATTATTCATTTTCACTAAATTTTTAATGAAAGAAATGTAAATACAGAACCAGCATGACCAAATTACAGGTCCAATGTTTTGTACCAATTATTACATTTAAGTTCTAAAATATTAAAGAGCAGGATTACTAAGCAGGACTTTATAAAATCAAGGCTTGTTAGAGGTTTCATCTACCTCAAATTCTCATTATAGTTTCTCTATCAAAGACTTATTTCCTGTCAGCAACTGAATTGCTTATGGTTTTTGTGTATTTTGGAATACTTCAGACATGACCATTGAGTGAAAATCACCATGTTCTTTGACAAGAGTTAGTTTACAACTAGTAGAATAACAAACATTCCCTAGGAAGCAAGGAACAGTTCTCCACATGCATCAGAACCAGACGTGCAACATGAACACCATCCTGCCATTGCACTCAGGCCACACCAGTGACAGTGGCGGGCAGTCTAGGCCACGCCCCTGGCGACCACTGCCATCTGTACACAAATGACTTTCAAATCTAAATCTTCAAACTAAAACTCCCTTTGCTGCTCCGCTCCCACTTAACCAGTTCCTGCGGGGCTTTTCCACCATGATAGCACAGGTGTCTTGATTAACACACTGCCCCCAAAACTTGATTCTTTCCCCAGCATCCATTCTTCTCCCTGTAGGAAGTAAATGACATGACCATCCATCCAGCGGGCAACTAAGCCAGAGGCCTGGGAGTCACACTTAGCAACATAGTGTTAGTGGCTAAGGACTCAGACTCAAGGGGAAGGCTACCTGTTCACTAGCTACGGGACCTTGGGTGAGTGGCCTCACCTCTCTGTGTCTCACTTATCTCTTCCATAATATGGGGATTACAGAAGTCCCAACTTCGTAGGTGTGGTGTGATGATTAAATGAGTTAATATTTCTAAGTGCTTAGAACAGTGCCTGGCACGTAGTAAAAGCTATGTAAATGTTTGCTGAATAACTAAATCACACATAACGTTCCCTGAAAGGCAGTTAAATTCACACATTCTTCTTCATCTCCATGGATGCTGCCTTAGTTCAGCTTCTGTCTCCTCTGGAATAATGCAGTGCTTTTCATTTTCTCAGTGAGATCCTGCCTCCCGTCTAGTCCCCCTCCAGTCTGTAACTGTCTATGGCAACCAGACTGACGTTTAGCGAATACAGAGCTGACCACGTTGCTCCCTTGTTTACAACTTTGAGCAACTCTTCATTGTGTTCGGCCGGCTAACTTGGCTTTGTGTGGTCTGGCTCCTGCTTGCATCTCCAGCTGCCTGTCTCCCTTCTCATCTCTCCATATTCTAATCATTACAGATTCCCTCTGTTTCCCTGAGCCTGTCTCCATTTGCTCTGCTGCCTGGTGATGAATGCTTTCCTCTGCCTTACTCACCTTCAGATCCAGCTAAAAAATTAGCTCTCTCTCTGAAGATTCCCTGACTCTTCCACCAGGAATAATTTTCTCCTATATTCTCCTAAGTATAGATATACCGGGAAGAATTCTTACCCTTGTGTTCTTCTAAGTATAGATGATTTTCATTGCATGAAGATTCTTTACTGCATTCATGTGTTTGCACATCTCTCTTTGTCCAACCAAAATGTGAGCTCTGAGGGCATGGAGTGTGCTTGCATGCCTGTTCTCTCTCTCTGTCTCTTTCTCTCTCTCTCACACACACACACACACACACACAATTTTAATTAACATTTTCTGTTCTATTCCAATGACTTTCACAATGTTTGACATAGGGCAGATGCTCAATCAATGTTCATTGAGTGAATGAAGAAATAATAAACTGAAAGGCACTTTATTGATCATTTAGTTCAACCCCTAATTTTATAGATGAGAAAACAGAGGCCCAGAGAAGTTAGTTAACTTATTCTAGGTCACTCAGTTGGATAGCATTAGAATATAGATTAACAGTAACTTTTCAGCAACTCCTATGACTATCTAGTCTCAGTTATTAACTCCCATTTGGATCAATTATACAATTTAAAATTCTAGATTGAGGAAGCTAAGTTCTCCCTGACCCCATTCTCCTAATCTATCCCCATTAGAAATCCCTTTTTTGATACTCTAAGACCACATGGTCAGAAATGTTACTGAGTTCTCAAACCACTCAGGGGTTTTGGGGCAGGAGTTTGACTTGTCTAGCCTCCAGGTACTGGAAGTGACCTTTACTGTTTAGCATTTTAATTGGAGTTGAGTTTGGGGCAGTAGGCCACTTTTTGAAATTTAATTGTGGGAACTGTTTTAAGAACAAATTATTTTTTCCCTAAGAAACTATCTGTGTTTGTGTGTGTGTGTGTGTGTATGTCTGTCTGTATGTTGTGTGTGGTAAGCAAAGGAGATGATACGTTACTTGAGTGAGTGATTCCGAGGCAAAAACCTGGGGGTGCCCTGAGTTTTGCATTCCAGTTGAAAAGTCATCAGAAAAGAGTAAGGTCAACTCTGAATTCTGCCAAGTTTTGCCTTCAGTGCTGCAGAATGAAATGAGGTAATGTGTTTTATGAACTGTGAAGAGCTACAGAAATGTGAGGCGTTTTTAGAACCATTGATTTATAGAATAGGAAGGCCTTTAGAAACGATGTAGTGGCCCCCCACTTTCTCATTTCACAGAGAAGGAAAGTGACTCGCCCAAGGTCACAGCTCATAGGCGGCAGAGCTGGCCCTGCTTCCTCTCTGGCCTATGGCTTAGCCCTCGGAAGACCCCTCCACAATCTCACCAACTACTAGGCACCTGAAGGTTCTGGGATCTTCCATATGCCATTCCCTATGTCAGGATACCTTCTTTTAAAGTGGCCTAGAGGACCTCCTCCTCCTGTGAGATTGCTGCCTCATCTGACACCCCTCTAGTCTCTCAGCTCTTTACTCCCAGTGTCTGGTCACAGTAGAAAGCATAGAGAAGACACGTCCCTTCCCTTAGAGAAATTTACAGTGAGCTGTGTCTGTTTCAAAGGGGTCCGTCCTCTTGAGCACAGCATCTACCTGTAGCTGTGAATACAACTGAAGACATCACAGGTGGTAGGAAATGGGGTTGGGGCACAGAGAAGGTCCCCTCAGACACACAATCCTCCTGGTTCTCTCCAAGTCACACCTCTAGGCCATGCCCTACTGCACCAATACTTAACGTCAGGAAGTTTATATGAAACAGTTATCTTGGGGCCCTGAAACACCCTGAAGTATCTCTCAGGAGAGTGTTTGCTTCTTTTCAGAGAGAGGTCACAGGGACGCAGATTTTGAATTAGCTCAGGGAAAACCATCCTATCAGTAAAGGCTGAACAACCCCAGAGGGGCCTGCAGCCCTCAGAAGAGGGAATCTCCCATCCTTGACAGTGTCCCACAGAGCAGCCAGCAGCATGCTGAGCGGAGCCACAAAGCCTCCACGCTTCCATCTGGCACTTGAGGCCCTTGACTCAGTGGCAGTTTCCATCCATTTCCAGTATTGCAGTTTTGGGTCCTGATCCCACAAGGTGAAGAAGAGTTTTTTCCCGTGGACCCTCCAGAGGTGTGTTCTTCTAATCAAGACTGGAATGACCAAGTGAAGGTTTCTTGAAATGTTAAAAGCAAAAAGGCATAATTGTGGCATGAGTGTGTATGCATGTATGAGTATAGAGAGCAACTATAAATATATCATTTAATTTTTCTTATCTCTCTCACCTTTTCCATTATGCTGGCTTGGAAACCCACCCAACCCATTCACCAGATCCTTCATCTTTTCCACTCTGTGGAAACCCACTCAACACACATATATTGAACATAGATTCTGTATCCCAGTGTCTCAGTTGGATGTTAGGGGTACCGATTAAAAGAGGAATAAAAGTTGGGCACTGTTCTCAATGTACTCAGCTCAGTGGGACGAGAGAGACAGGAAGGAGTGCCTCCCCCTGTCCCTGGTTTATCCCTCAGCTGGTTTAGCTTCTCAGTGTCCCTAACAATGTAAATGCTAGCCTAGAGGAAATATAATCACCCCCCTTTATTAATTTCCATGCCCATATATTTATTTGGAGTCCCTTTGCAGGACTTACAGAATATGTGTCTGTCATGGCTCTAGAAGAAAATAGATGTCACACTCAAACTAAGTGATTAGAGAAGAACTGAATAAAGGATTCATTTATAAAGATATGGGTAGGTTGTAGGAAACCACAAAGACAGTGCAGTGCCCTTGGGCTAGTAACAGCTGCCTATTTTTAACCCTGTGTTTGAGAGATAAGGGGAGAGAGCAGCGGACAGAATCTAGAGACATAGAATGGTATGGAGAAGGTCCTTTGGCAGGAGTTGTGACCTGACGCCAAGGATGCAGCACCCTGAGATGACTGCAAAGGAGTGAGGTTGACTCCACGTCTCCTTCTCTCCAATCCTCTACAGTGCCCTCCATTCCTTGATTCACCTGGAAGTCAGGGAGGGAGCCTTTGATGGAGTCCAAACAGGCCAGGCTCCAAGGGCACACAGTTGGTGATGAGGGGTCAGGAATGGATCTGGGGGAACAAATGCAAAATAGACACTTGATTATAGTGTATAAAATAAGCCTTCAGTTCTACAAAGACAGGCCCAAGATTCTCCTCTCTGATCCTCTGATGCACATGCGCACACACCCATATGCATACCCCCACACCGTTTATGAGAACAGACTGGTGCTAGAGATTGCAAGAAGCATATAACCTACTTTATTTTCTCATTTCATTTGCAAAATCATGCCTCACAGTAGGTGAAGAGACAGACCAAGAATGAGAATAAAGTCTCTCTCACTCCAAAGTCCTTGTGGCTGAATTCCTGGGCTCCATTAGCATATCCACTTTGGGCAGTTCACTGGGGCAGTATCTTTAGGAGGACAAACTCCCGTCTGCTTGGACACCCTTGGAAGCCCCATCTACTTGACTAGCCATGAGTCTTGAGCTTTAACTCAGATTGGGTTTCTTTTCTGGAAAGCCTTTATAGAACCTCCCATCTGGTAGTGTGTCCCCTTCTTGCTCTTCTGTCACACTGGCTGGCCTCACTTCTAATGAAGCACCAATCACATTGAATTTAATCATCTTTGTTGTTTTTCCCATGAGATAGTTAGGTCTTTGAGATCAGGGACCAGTTCTTTTTTCATTTATATGCCTGTAAAACACAGAGTGGCTGGAATGCACTAGGGCTTAGTAAATATTTCTTAACTGAAAGATTGAAAAATAAGGATGACTTTGTCTATAACTAAAAAAGATCAGGTGGAGGGGAGGACAAAGGAAGATAAAGTACAGAATATCCTTTATTCCTCAATATTTCAGGAACGTTCAATACTCAGGAAACCCAGTATGTTCTCTAACCAGATAGGCTAAAGTGATGTCGTGAAAATCCCACTGTTATCACCCACGTGAACACCATCTCATTGCAGTTAATGGAAATAAATGTACCATTCAGTACTTTAAATCATGAAGGAACATAACTGCCTTCTATTTGCAGTGACCTTCTGGTGCCCTCATTATTTTCTCACTGCGGATGTCTGTGCCTAATCTTGTTGATTCAGCACAAGGGGGTGCAGCATCCAAAAGGCATAGGTGAGGTGCAGAGAGGTGGGGGAGGGGAACAGGAATCTGGAGGAACAGAGAAGGACCACCCATGATTCCCTCACCCTTACCTTGTGACCCTCCTTCTCGACGCTTAGCACATTGCTTTGCAGGTGCTTTACAAGTGTTCAGGATAGACCATGAGCATCCTCAGGGCTGGTATCACATTTAACTCATCTCTAGATCTTCAGTGCCAGGTATGGGATGTTGGACATAGGAAGTATTTAGTAAGTGACATAAATGACAAATGATTGAGTGAATAAATGATTAAAAGAAGGACTTGATTTTTTTTTCCAGCCTCTACCACTGATTCAGAATAATTGGCTGAAAGGGTGGATGAGGGAGTTAGAATTCGGTGAAGACGACCACGAAAACACTCCAAACAAACAGAACACCTTCTATTCTTCTCCTGGTGTTCTCCCCTTTCTCCCTGATAGTGTACATTCCCTTTGCTATTAACATCCCTCACTGTTAAATCTGACATTACAAGCACCGCAGCAATTTGGTTCAACATTATATTCTCAAATGTCTAGCACAATGCTTGGCACATAGCTGTAGCTCAAGGAGTATTTTTAAATAAAGTTGAAATCTCTTTCTCTGGGCTTTTACTCCTCCTCTCATAGTCAGGCACCTTCCTTGCTTCCACTTTTAATGCTGAATACACACTCTACGCTGCCTTGTTGTTAACCTTGGAGTCAGAAGTTTCAGGTTCAAGGCTGAGATCTGTCAATTACTAAGGGCAAAGTTATATTTTCCCCTAATTCAGCTTTGATTTCTTCAAGCTTTTAAAGAAGCTTGATAATATTGGTGGTGAGAAAATTATTTTCTTCTAATGCTAAAGCAAGAAATAAAAAGAAAATGTTTAAGTGCCAGTTATTTTAAAAAATTTGAAGTGAAAATAACTTTTTAAGTTCTATGTGGAAAATTATATTCTTATAACCTATATTGCCTCCTTTTTAAATAGAACACTTTCAACCAGATACTTGAAAGCTTTCTAAGCCTCTAAAATTGTATTTTGGCATACTTGAGAAATGGCAAGACAGAGACAAGTTTCTAATATTCCATCCTGAAATTGTGAAGGAATTTAGCATTCACGTTCCTTCACATGCATTATCTCTATTCACTAATGAAAAATCCTGCAATGTGGATGTACTTGACGGAGAGACTCAGAGAAGTAAAGTGATTTTCTCCAGGTCATCCAGCAAGTTTGCCAGAGAGCTGAAACTCCAGGGAGTTAATTCCAGTTAATGCAATGTTTACTAACTATATTAATGAAGGCAGACCCAGCAGCTGTAATAAATAAACATTTAAATCTTAATGCTTAACACTATACAAATTTTTTTTTCTTGCTAAGAGCCTGATGTGCATGCGTGTTAGTGGGTCTCTTCTGTGTGCAGTGATTCAGGGAGGCAGGGTCCTTTCATCTGTGGTTCTGCAATCTTAAACACATGGCTCTCCTAGGTGACCTGGGAGTCGTTCCATTTCATTCAGCTGGAAAGGGAGAAGTATATAGAAGGCTGCATGAGAAACATTTTCATGGAACAGGTCTGGAAATGACTCACACATGTCACTGGTTATCAGTCAGTCATATGACCATTCCTAACCACAAGCAGTCTGGGAAATATACTCTACTGGGTGCCCAGTAAGGAAAAGGGCATGGAAATCTGCCACATTGCTATTGTGAGCACCTTGAGGACTGGGGCCAGGTCTTATTCATCTTTCTGTGATGCACATGGTTTTTGCATATGAATAATGTGTGTCGTTAACCTTGTCTCCTTCCTCCATGTGTATGTATACAATGGGGGTTGCCATATTGAACATAACTTTGCTCCTCTAGACACAGCTGATTAGTGCAGGTTAGGCAACACTCCAAGCTGACCAAATGAAATCCTTCATAGATGACTTCTCTGGCATTTTTCAAGCTATAACTGAGGAAATAAACTCAGTTCTCTGGAGGTGGAATCTCCAATATGAGGCTTGGGAGCTGTTGGTGGCTCCCACTTTGTGCAGAAGGCCATCTGTAGGGATAGACAGGGAAACCGGCAGAGACGTGCAGAAAAGGGATGGGGTAAATCTTTATGGTTCATGATCCACATTCCAATTGCTCCAAGGCCCAACTACAGCCACCCCTTCCTGAAGTTTGTTCAACACTATCTTAATCTATTCAGGCTGCGGTAACAAAATATCTCAGACTACGAGGCTTATAAACCACAGAAATTTATTTCTCGCAGTTCTGGAGGCTGGGAATTCCAAGATCAAGGTACTGGCAGATTCAGTGTCTGGTGAGGCTCCACTTTCTGGTTCATAGATGGCACCTTCTTGCTGTGCCCTCATGTGCTGGACGGGGAGAGGCCTTTTGTAGGGGCACTAATCCCATTCCTAAGGGCTCTGCCCTTATGACCTAATCACCTCCCAAAGGCTATACCTCCCTTATGCCATCACCTTGGGGGTTATGATTTCAGCTGTGAATTTTAAGGAGGGACACAAACATTCCAGTCATAGCAAACACTTCCACATATGTGAAATGACCCAGTATCCTTCCAGTAAGTTCCCCCTTTGCCTGACCTGGTCAGAGTTGGGTGTATGTCTAAAGCAATCACAAGAGACCCAGCCATGCAATTCAACAGTGCAGAGCGACCAGAGCTGGACTCTGCTGCTCTCAAGAAAGGCTTTCTCACGAGACCTGTTTCTCACTCTGGTGGGCTACTCTGAGTTCATGCTCCACCCTCTAGGCCTTCCCAGGCCCAGTGGCGAAGGCCCCAGTCGCTCTCGCGGAACTCCCTTGGGAGGATATTGTGCCTGAGGATCCCTAAAAATTTGCTTGTGGTGGTGTGCTTGGCTTTTTCTGTCTGTTTCGTCTGCCTTAGCTAACCTGAATGGTTGTGTTTCAGACAAGAATGAAGGTCTTGTCTGGAGCTGAGGGGTCCATGAGGTCCCGGTTCAGGGTTCACTCACATTCACACAGGGTGATCTGTGAGGTCCTGTCCCACTCCAAGCCTTGTACTAGTGTTACACGTGGGCTGAGGGTGGAAAACTTATTTCTGAAGTGCCTCTTCTTTTACACAGCTACTCCCCCATACATTTGTCTCTAAGCCTAAAAAGGTATAAATGACTCCAACACACACAAGCCCGGTAGCCTAATGACCTTTAGAATTTCTGTTTTCTCATTTGTAAAATTAGTAATTAGTGAAGCTTACATTACATTGCTGTATGCAAAACTCCCAGCACAGTGACAGGAACCTGCTAAGGGTTAGTTTCTCCCTCATACCATTGTGCACACCTATCTCTACGTCAGGGCTCTGAGTAGCGGAGGGGGCTTAACACACAAGGGATCTAGTGGTTTTGTTCAAATATCTCAGGAACCACCACCTCATCACTCAACTTGCTCCACTTGGCCCCCTTCCTTCCTCCTCTGTTTCTTCTCTGCATTGCATTGTCCTTGTTTTCTCCCACAGGCCCCCTCCCCCCTCCCCTGTGCCTCTCTCCACCTCCTGCCGGCCTCAGCTGCTGGTGCGCCTGCCTGTTCTGATGCTATTGATTTTGCTCTATAAAAGATTGCTCAATTCATTTTCTCCACTGCAGCCCAGTGCCAGACCTCAGGGTAGGCCCCACAATGACCGAGTTGATTGTGTGTACCACTTCCCCTGAAGGACTGTAACTACATTCTCTCTCGATTCCCAGACAGGATAAGACAGTGAAGGTGAACGTGATTCATAGACTCTAAAGAGCTAAACAGAGAGCAGTGGACCCTGTCTTCTCATCTCCATATTTACAAGGCCTAGCACAAGGCCTGCACTGAGTCCGTCTTAATAATGTTTGCTAAAATTAAATGACTATCCTTTCTTAGCTTCATAGCATTCTGGGCACACAAGTAGAATCTTCACTGGTGTCTGATTCCCTCAGCAGTGGTTTGCAACCCTGGGTGCACATTAGCACCACCTGGGAAGATTTATAAAATACCCACGGCTGGGTCTTGCCCCAGACCAGTTAGACTCGGCCCCTGAGCATTGGGGCCCTGTAAGAGCCTGGCAGATGACTCTGATATGTGGCCACATTGGCCTGCAGAGTAAGACTAGTCCTCTTAGCCTGGCACACAAGGTCCTCCAGGTCTCAGCTCTTGCCCTGCTCCAGCCTCACCTCCATGCGCTTTATCACACACATTCCAGCCATTATAACATTTTTCCTCTCCCTCTGAGCACCACCACTCCTCTGCCCATGCTGTTTCCCCTTCAAGGATTGCCCTTTCCTAACTTCTCCTCCTGGCTAGCTCCTACTCATCTTTTAAGATCCAGGTCAAATGCCTCATCCTCTGAGAAGATTTTTCTAGTCTTCTTAAGTCTCTGTTGCTCCAGATTTTTACCTCTGCTTGTATTCTTTTTTCTGAATGGGTTTTGCCTGCTATCTCCAACTTCTGGATTTAGTTCCTTCCACTCTGATTGTCCCCTCTGTCTGGCAGTCCAGGTAGATTTTTTACTTGGCTTTGTACTCCAACTTTGTCCTTGGGCACAGATGTTTGGGGCCTTCTTTAACTCAAAGCTCTGATGCCCACTAGCTAACCCCGTTCTCCCATCCTTTCTGGGATTCCAAAACCCCTGCCTGGGTGCAGTGGCTGGGACTCAACATCCCCAGGGGAGGCATCTGGATACGAATTGCACTGGGTAATAGTGGCCGACATTTACTGAGTGTTCACTATGTGTCCTGTTCAAGTGCTTCACTGCATTATCTCACATAATCCTTTCCTGATGAGTCACTGGGATTTAGAGACCTTAAATAAGTTATCCAAAGCCAAACAGGTAGCAAGAGGCAAAGCTGGGATTTCCACTGAGCTAACAGTCTCCAAAGTCCACTTGTTTCATGCATGCCTGTGTGATACTTTAATGGTCCTTTTCTGTGCATTTTTTTTAACTCTGTGATTATATTCTTAGTGTTGTGTCATAACTTATTGGTTGGCGTGTCTTGTCTACCCCACTGAACTGTGACTTTCTCAAGGACGGGGAATGAGGTATTCAAGTGTATATTCCCAGCACTTAGCAAATTGCCTGGCACATAACAGAGGCTCAATAAATGCTTGTGGCCTGAATAAATAAATGGCCACTATAGCCTTGAGCAAGACTGGTAGGGGGAAAAAGGCAGAACAATCTAGACTACAGTCTGATCAAAACAGCCACTCTCCTATGGCCCTGATGAGTGAGATCTCTGCTAAGCAGGGAAGGCAGATGGGCAGGGAGTAGGGGCAGCCGGCCCGAGGGTGCCTTTCTCTGGTTCTCTCAAAATCCAGCGTCTGTCCTGTCCTATCGCCCAGCAGCAAGAGAACGTTTGTTTCCTGAAGGGCCGGCGCTGTGCCAGCAGCAGGCGGTGGCCTGTCCGTTGGGAGGGAGGCAGGCAGCAGGCAAGAGCACTGATGTGTGCCTGAGACAAGATGCTGCAAGTCTGCTCGCGGCACGGCGGTGACAGCAGCTGGGCCAGGGTTGCAAGTCACCATTCCGTAACCATTAAAAACCAGTTGCTGTCCCTTTCACAATAAGAAATTAAAATATCACTGCAAATTATACTGATTTCAGAGAGCAAAAAGAAAAAAAAAATACTCAAAAGCCAAAAACAAAACTGACCAATCAACAAACAAAAACACACAAAAAACCTACCAGTGTTGGGCCATATGCTACCAGTTGGGTTGTCTAAAGAATTGATAGGTTTCTTGGTAATTACAGAAAAGCTTCGTGGCTGCTTTTCAAGATGCAATTTTCCATTTTCTTGCAGAAAAAAAAAAAAAAATGAAACAACAACCTGCAACCAACTAACCACCTACACATTTGGGAGCAAGAAGCTGGGAAGGAGAGTAGAGGTGATGCATTTCTGACTGCTTACTTGTTTGCTGGAAGCACTTTGGTGTTATTACTAAACCAAGTCGCCAGTGTCTCCTCTTCACAACTGTCTGAAACATGCAGGCTTGATGTGAGCAGGCTCTAGGTGGGTGCCTGCCAAGGTGACTTCAATGAACCCACGTGCTTTGGCCTTTTATAGGCTGCTTTTTAATTCAATGGGCAGATGAAGTGGTTCTGAGCCTCTGTCCTACCTACAGTGGTCACGGCTGTGCCCTCGTGAAGATGTAAGAGGATTCAGAGCATAGCTATTTATGATCTCCTGTAGCTTCCTGGTACGAATTTTGGCTTCTTGATCAACCAGCTCACACTTTTGCCACTTGTGGCTCCCCTCCTGTCTCTCCCCACTCTGTCCCATTTGTTGATAAGAATTTGCTTTGTCATTCTCCAAAGCATCACTGATGGAAGGCAGCTTTGAATATGTAATAGACTTTTCCTTAAAATTTAGGCATGACTACAGGGATTACAGCACAGAACAGGAACCAACCTAAAATGCAAATTGGGTTACTAGACGTCTCAAAACCTGCCAGCCTCCCTGGCAGGGAAATCTTTACTTCCTGTGTTTACATTTAGGTCCTGCTCACAGACATGTTTTGTTAGACCATGACTGCAAAATTCCTATTATGTTATGTGCAAAACTTTTTTTTTTTTTGTAAGTTCTTACCCATCCAGAACAACATAGGAGGCCTTGCTGTATATAAACTTTTCATTTTTGTAAACAGTCTCTGAACTTTATTCTAAAATAAATAGGAATCTAGCTATTAAACTAAGAAAGGAAATCTGATTGGATAAGTTTGATACATTTTTACTATAAAATCTTACTCCTACTATTGCTATTAAATCACTATTACTATAAACATAAAATAATTGAACATTTTTGTGCCACATTACCTTAGGGGCTATGACCATGTGCTCTGATCCCTGGTCTGAGCAGTCTAGGGTGGGGAACAGGGTGGCACTGTGGCTGTCACAGAAGTGTCATATACAGTCACCTACTTGGAGTGATTACCTTAGAAGGGGGATGTGAGTACAGCATATATTCAAATTTTCAGCCCGTTCTTTAGTAGGGTAGAGCTAGTCTTTGAGTTAAGAGAATGCCACTGATATCCTGGCTGTATGCTAAGTAGTTTGCTTAATAAATGGATGGAGAAAAACTAATTAGGGGCATAAAGGCCCTCATCCACACCTGAAATCATCCCAAATGTGTGAGATTATTTGTGAGGTGGTGAGGACTTGTTCCTGATGGATCAAAATAAGTTTTCCAAGGTAGTGGTAGTAGACAACAGTGGTTTACATTCTCCATTTTGGAATCTTCCGTGGATACTGGAAGGTGGTAGGTGATATTTTGGAGAAGAGAAGATATCTCCAAGATATCACCTACCAACACCTACCTGGCACCTAGTGGGCATTTGACTTGCTAAATGAGGAAATGGAGCAAATGGCATATCATGCCAAGGGCCCAGACATATGTTGTTTCTCTCTTTCTCTCTCTCTCTCTCTCTCTCACACACACGCGCGCACACACACACACACACACACACACATACACATACATGATATGTCTGTCTCTCAACTTGGTTAATTCCTACTTATTCCTATACATCCTAGCCCTTTGTAATCTATGTCATAATACTTGTTACATTTGCCCCTTGTACTCTATGTTCTCATCACATTTGCAATTTTATTGTTTAAATTGTATTGTTTAAGTTGTACTGCTTAAATATGTATTGTTGTGCACATGTTTGTGATTATTTGTTGCACTTCTGTATTCTTCTATTTCAGGCTCCCTGAGGGAGGCCACGTCTGTGTTAACTGCTGTCTTTCTAGTACTTGGCTCAAGGCCTGAAACACAGCAGGCATTTATGGCAGAAACAGAATAGCTTTCACCAAACCCATTTCCTCTTCTTCGTGGACATGAGCCAGGCTACATTTCCTAGTCTCATTTGCTGCTAAGGATGGCCATTTGATGGAGTTCCAGCCAATGGAAGGTGAGTGGAAGTAACATGAGCCACTTCTCAGTCTTACCCTTTAAAACCTCTCATGCGGGATCTCTCATGCTATTTCTTCCTTGTGAGAAACAAGCACAGTGATTTTGGAAGCCACACATTGAAGATAGGGGAGCCACGAGATGGAAGGAACCTGGGCCCTTGGATCATCACATTGAATAAAGCCATCACCAATCAGGATTGCTTGTGGTGGACCACACTTAAAGGGGAAATGCTTATTGTATTTGAATTTTTTTTTTTTACAGTGGCTGGAATTACCCCATACAGAGTACTGCATGAGTGTGTGTGTGTACCTATTAGATATATCCAAAGAAGCAGGTATCTATGATATAGATTCTGTCATTAGAAATGTTGAGGCCTGCCATATTATGCCAATTTTCAAGATACTAAAAGACAAATGATTCCATGAGTAAGAATGAGGTGGTATTCCAGCTATCTAACATTCTCTTGCATCCTTGAAATAAATCCTTTATACAGTAGTTACCAGAAGTTTGTCCCCTTTGCGCCCACAAAAATCTTCTCTTCTCCAAGACATCAAACTTTCCCAGGGCTCTCTATTCCAAAATGGTCCTCTGTTTCTTTCTGTGCCATTGAAAAATTAACATATTACCAAGCATTAATGATCTTTTGAAACCAAGTTGTATTGAGGAGTGAACTTCTGTTTTCTGTTTTATTTTCACAAGGAGGATATGCATTTTTAGGGAGAATGGCAAACACTGATCTCTAAATGCTGAAATTTCAGGAATAGTTTAAAGTGAGGCAAAGACTATTAAGCAGTGACAGGCAGTTTACAGTCTAATCATCCTACAGCGTTTGCGATACTCAGAATGGCAGAGGAGAATAATAGAGGGAGGCTGGAATATTGATAAAGACATAGAATGGCCTTGTAATCCCCTGATATCAACTACTGAACTTCTTTATTGAAGGAAAATGATTCCTGACTGAAATAGATGCCAATGTCTTCCCATAACAATGTGCTGCCTCCAGATTCATGGGTGCTAGGAGCATAAGAAGAGAGACCAGGAATTTAGTTGTTGTGGGGCCAGAAGGACTGGAGAAATACATTGTCATGGGTTAACCCTGACATAGCTATAAGAGATAAGGTGGTCTGGCAACTGAAAACAAGTCTTCTCACTGAGAACCTGGCTTCTCAGAGGGGTGGAACCTGCTGATGATGCCTGACTTGATGGACCAGAAGAAAGTGCATCATCCTTGCCTACATCCCCTGTGCCCCAGTCTAAGAACTAAAGACTCAGCCCATCCAATGTATCAGAACATGAAGGAACCATTTCTTGTCATGAATAAAGAGGTCTGCATAAAGTGTGTGACTTCCCAACCCAAGTTTAGTTAAGTCTTAGATGAGCGTAGCACACCCTTGCTGCTCCCAGGAGTGCTGGGCTGTCGCCTCCCTGTCTCACCCTCACACCTGTGCTCTGCCTGATTTTAGTTCTCATGCATTTAGATTTAGCACCTACCCCTGCATTTCAAGATAGTTAGTTGGGAGCTGAGGCCATCAGATCCTGCAAATCCTGCCATTCTGCCTTTCTGTGGAGCTATATTCAGACAGACCTCCTTGGTCCTTAAATGAGACCCCTACCTGAAAATGATTCATGCCTTCCTGAAGCCCCCAAATCTGTTCTCCACCTCTGAGACTCTTCTCCATCACTGTTTGTTTACATGGCCCTTCATGGCACCCCTCCTCCCAGGTCTGGGTATGTCTTACTCATTTCCACATCCCCAGTGCTCAGCATGGAGCTTGGCACATAGAAGATGCTCAGTATGTATATGTTGACTACATAAATGACTTGGTAATTTGTTGAACTGGCTCCATCTGGAGAAAAAAACAACTCCTGCTGCTCTGATTAATTTTCCTACTCCTCATTGGCTCCGTCTACGGCCACATAATCAAAGCCACCCAGGACTGGGCCAAGAGATAGCTGCACATCTTCCCTACTGAGGGGATGAGAGGTTGGGAAATGTCAAACAAAACAAAATGCAGAGGGAAAGAAACAAGAACCTGCTATTATTACCAAACGTTTTAGATAATAGATGTTTCTCCTAAAGGGAAACTGAGCCAGGAGAACTCTATGTTAGGAAGGTGAGATAGGTGTTTACATCCAAAAAGATTGAAGAGAGAAAAATAGATTTCTTTAAATCTAACATTCTGACATATTGATATTGATCAAAATGTAGGCAATAAATCCTAACAATATTTCAACAGTAATTATATCTATTATGGTGACTACAACCATTATTACTACCACTACCTCCTTTCCCACCACTATCATCATCATTTTTTTGACATCTGTTATCTGATCATGAGCTTGATGATTTTACCAATGTTACCTCATTTGATCTTCACTATAAACTTGGGGGAGACAGAGGGAGAGACAGAGAGAGAGGAGAGAGAGAGAGAATGAATCACTATCTCCATTGTATGGATCCAACTGAAGGCTAGGAAGGTTAAATGTGGTGAAGATGATGCTATGTGCTCAGCATGGCATTTCCTGAGCACACAGAAAGACTATACATCCCAGCCTCCTTTACAGTCAGATTGAGTCATGAAACTGAGTTCTGGCCTGTGGAAATGTGGGCAGAAGCGTTGTAAGCCACTTCCAAGCCTGACTTTTGAAAACATCCTGCACAAGCCTCCACCTTTTTTTTTTTTTTTTTTTTTTGCCCTTCTGTGGTGACCTTGGTGGCCTCTATCTAGGATGGTGTCAGTGCAAAATGGAAGAGGACATCAACCGAGTCTGGACTGAGGCATAGGCAAAAGTCATTTTTTCTAATCTTGAGCAACTGAGATTTGGGGACTTTGCTTTTTCTGTAACTTAGCCTGGACTATGCTAACAAATCAATTTAAGAAACTTGCCTGTATCACAAAAACTGGTAGAGCTGCTGTGTGATCTTTAAAAATCATTTGGGGTTTATCAGATGTTCTGTCAGACCCAGTTTGTGAACTGCTCCATATTTTCTTGGCCATGGTTTTTCGCTCGATGCTACTGATGGGCCTCTAGGAAGATCACCTGACAACGGTTGGCATTCTTAAAGGCTGAAGAGGAGATGTTTTGTTCTTGCTTTCTGTGGCCACCTTTGTGATAGGGACCAAGAGAAATAGATTGCTGTGAGGCAGGAAAGAACACAGAGTCCTGGTATCAGTGTGACACATGCCTGCTGGCTCATGTGGCTGTTTGGCAGGGCCACAGAACACACAGGTACATGCAAGGAAAGCCACAGGCTCACCCCTGCAGTGTGACTCACACCTCAGGTGATGCCAGAGATCTTGCTTCAGGTACTCAGGAATCTGGCTTCCCTGAGGTGGCCAGGGGGCTGGGCAGTACCAGTTGATGTGTTGAAGGAGTTGATGCCCTATAGATGGGCTTTACCAGTGGGATAGTTCTCCCTTTTCCTTCATATTCAGCTTGTATAGAGAAACAGCAGTTTCACAGGCTCTCTCAGGGTGGGTCCCATGGGACTGAGCTGGGACCAGCCTGGTGACGTCTTCCTTTATATTTAATTTCCTTCCTTCCTCGCCTCACTCCTTTCTCTCCCCTCCTCCTTCCCTGGTACTATACTCCCCAATACACTTCAGCATGAAAACTTTCGCCGGGGATCTGTTTTCTAGGGAACCCAGCCTAAGATACCAAGCCTCATGTTACTCTGAGGGCTTAATTGGGATATCTGAATGGCCTGACAAAAAAAAAAATGAACGTAGTTATAAGGATAATGGGTTGAAAACTTTTTTATATTTACCTCTTTTTCTTCAAATTATGAAAGCAATGTACATGTATTATAGAAAATTCAGAACATACAGACTTTATTATTAATAAACTCTTCTCTGTCTTCTTTGCTGCCTTTCCTCACACAACTACCCAAAAATCTAAATACTTGGCTCCTTTTAACGAGGGAAAGGTTTGATAAATTCATTCCTGGTCACTAGGGAATTTCTGCATTGCCTTTACCATAGAGAAGTTTTGGAAATACTGAACCCCCAAAGCAGAACTGGAACTGATAGGAACTCGAGGCAGAAGACACCTGCTAGTGGAGGAGATGGTTTTAGTGGCGGCCTCCAAGATGCCCCTCAAGCTGTATTGTCATGCCAACGGCCCACTCTGCCTGTGTTTCTGGTGCCTTCCAGATGTAAGTGCACACGTGTGTACCTGAGTGTGTCTTGGCATTGGATGCAAGCGGTGAGGGGCAAACAGCAAGAGACAATAAGGCAGTTTTGCTGAGTGGTCATTTCTGCGTGACCCTCTCCCTTATTTCCCAGAAAGCTCCCGCTAAGACAGAATCACAAGGATTTGGAAAACAGTGAGTTGCTAGCATCAGGCCTTCTAGCCCTGGCTGGCCTCACAGCCACACTGAATCTCTTCTTTCAAAGCGTGCATGGGAACACTTTGTCAGGGGAATTGGGTCAAAATGTGCTCACATTCTTAATTTTGCTAAGTGAAGCTTTCACGACTACAGGGGTCTTTGAGGGATATGGTTTGGAAATGAATGGAGAGGTTTGGGGAAGCTGCAAGCACCCAGCGCTTCACCTTTTAAATCGCATTAGTCATAGGTGGTGTATGTGGTTACTGCACAAAATGGACTTGAAATGTCACCAGGAAGGAAAAGTAAATCAAGATCCTGTTTCTCTTGGTGGCTGGCTGTGAAAGCAGGGATAAGGAGGCCTTCTGTGGAGAGAGGGTCGAGTCTGGGTTGTACTTGTAACAGCAGTGAACAGCAACAAAAATCCATTTCCGATGTGCGGAGCTTGAATGTCTAGAAAGGTCGGATCAGATAAGTGGCAGGATTTCTAGAGGGGGGAATATTTCCCACAGCCCAGCCACCCTGGGCTCCAAAGTGATTGAAATGGACTCTGGGGAGCTGGTGGAGAGACATGAAGGAGGGGCTGGAGAGTAAATGGGGAGAGCTGGGTGTGTTGGCATCTGGGTTGGTGGGCTTAGCTCAAGGCCTCCAGACTTTGCACCTCATAATTTGACTTGTTTCCATCTTGCTCTTGGATTCAGAGACTTAAAGGTCTTTTATAGGGAAACCTCAAGACTGAGTGGCACAAGGAGATTTTTTTTTTTTTTTTTGAGTTCTGCTCTTTGGGTGGTAAGAAACAGAGTGTCACCCACATTACTTGAGGAAAAGATTTTCTTTAGGGACCCACTTGGATGGAAGCTGAAGAGTTGTTGGGAAATAAGACAGCTCTACTCCTCCCTTCTCTTTCCTGGGTCTTGATGGCTCCCTCACCTCTCTGGCATTTGCTTTCTCCCTGAGCATATCTGCTCCAGTCTTCAGAAACTCCCCTGGATCTGTTTCTGTGCCCTGCATCTTTGGCTTGCCCATGGCTCATTGTGATTATTCCGACACTGGCTCTGCTGTTCCCAGCATGAACTTATCTCATCTTTTTAACATTCCTTATTTGGACTTTCCAAGAAAAGATGTCTGATTGTCTACTTTTAGGTCCAGTCAACTGTAGTGGAAGAGCAGAGTCATGGAATATGAAGCGTGGTCATGCAGGCAGCAGAGCTGGTTTTGGATGAAGGTGTGATCAGACCATATTCATCTTTGGGTAACCAGCATGCTCTGGGTATGGGCATGGCAGAAACAGCATGAGCAGGTAGCAGGGAAGGAGCCAATATGAGCCAATAACCATCTATGAGCCAGGCACTTACAGCAATGACTTTGTAACAACTTTGTACTTAGATGGACCCACAGCATCTGCTTCTATGGGGAAGTTATTTAAACTCACCAAGATTCAGTTTTCTCTGCAGTAAAATAATAACACCTACTTCACTATGTGGCCACTGGGATTGAATAAGAGAATATGTGTGAAAATATATGGTGCGTAGTAAGCGTTCAGATGTTTCCTGGTGAAACTGCATGGTGTGGATTAAGAACACACATAGGCCCTGACATCAAGCTGAATTTAAATACTAGTCTCCCTACTCACTAGTTGGACAAACTGGAACAAGCTGGTTAAACCTTCTAGACCTCCGTTTTGTTGAGATTAATAGTGAATGGCATAAAGCACATTCTCAATAAGTGCTTATTATTATTATAGTTATAATATAATAATAATATAACTATAATAATTACAAATATTATAACTGGTTCATGTTGAAATAATTATGTGTAAGTGCCTGTCAGGTAGAGAATGGGAGTAAGGGATTTCTTGGGTCATAGGAGCATGAGGAATGGAAAATTCTGGAAAACAAAGAGGAGCCCAATGAAGTAGAGTGAGCATATTGGGCAGGTGCCAAGATTGGCAAGGGCCATGCCATAAAGGGTTAGAGTACCAGTATTGACACCAAGTGTCATGGATTGGGAAGAACTGTGGTCCAGAGTCACCCTACAGAAGTCTGTCTTCCAACTGGCCATTTTCAACCTATAAATCTCAGATCTGAGCATATAATTTCCCAAATAGAACCCTCCGTGGTTCCTAGTCTCTACAGAATAAAGTCCAGACCCCTTCACATGGCATTCAAGGCCCTCATGGTCATTCCAGAACTCTATATGTGTATGTGGCACAGCTCTACCACAAAATAAAACCAGTTTTTTCCCCTCTCATTCGTGCTTTGTTTTTCCAGCTGTAGAGTCAAAGCCTCAGGAACGTGGAAAGGACTGATGGAGACCAGGTTATGTGCTCACACCTCAGCTGCCAGGCAGCTGGGAAAGCAAATACCTTCATGTTCATCTTAGAAACACTCGCCACGTAAATCACTTTTCCCACGTTGGAATATAAATGATGGCTTACCTTTCCAGGGATGTTTATATTTGAATGAAGCAGCAAGTTTTCATCACACATTTTGACCTCACAGATATTTCGACTCCTTCTGTTTCCGATTTGCTTTCACAAATGAATAAAAATACATCAAATTCACATGGAATATTACTGACAGAAATAATCAAAATAACAGAAAATTGACAATGGCTATAACATCACATGATTCAATGTGCTAAAGGTGAAAAAAATCGATAAAGTTGAAAAATGCAAAAATCAACTAGGGAATAATTGTTTTTGGAGAAATAAGCCAATAAAACCAGTAAAGGCTAAACCTAGACATGGTAAAAAAATTTGATTGACAAAATATTGATGAGTGAATAAATTATTTTGGCAAAATTTATAAATACAAAATTGAGTCAAGAAAATTGGACTTTGTGGAAATAATGGCCCCCAAAGAAAACTTACAAAGAGAGAAGCTATTCTCATTCAATTTGATGTGGAAAAAATGATCAATGAGTGAAAGCTTTATTATAAAATGTACATGAAAAACAGTGGATATCCATGAAAATAATTTTAGTAAGATAGAAATAAAGATGGAAAAGTATTACTAAATGGAACTTTGGTCTAGGAATTAAAATGACTTAATTCTATCGGAGAAATGATTTTTTTCCCTGAGGAAATATTCACCAATATTGGTATAATACTGGGGCAATGTTTGTATTTATGAACGTTGACTTAAGACAATTTTAGGGTCACTACATTTTGACCTAATTCAGCAATTGTTGACCAGAAATTATACCACTTATTTATTGGAAATAGCACTATAGAACTACTTATTAGGAAAGCAACTCTGGCTAAAGTCTTTTTCTGAACCCAAGATAATAACAGGGATTTATCCATTTCTTCTGAGTAGATACTTAGATTCTGAGATCAAGCTGCAATGCAATGTGCTGCTGCTATGAGACTGTTCCCTTGGGGTGGACAGTAGTCTCACCTTGCACTACCTGCATACAGAAATCCTGCCTTCTTCAAAGGCACTTAGTGGTTAGCACCCAAACAGTGACCAGGCTGAGTTTCTTAGAGTGTCCTAGGGAGTCTCCAATTCTCTCACTATCTTTCTTTCGTCATTCCTTCAAATAATTTCTCCTCTCTGTTTTTGGGAACAGAAATAGGACTGAAAGATTCCTACGGTTTCCTACAGTTGACAATATAGTGCCATGCATATGATGTGGGGCCTTAAGGTTTAGAGGTAAGACAAATGGGGCCTCTCCTCAACACAGCCTCACAGATGCCGCCTGCTGAGTTCTTTTTCTGCATCATTATCGGCATCGAAAAGCATTTACTAGGATCTCTGTGTAAATGCTTCATTGTGACACTGGACACATGAAGGGAACAGATGTGGTGGGCCAACCTCCGGGGGTTTGCAATCCAAGACAGAAGGACAGACAGTGCAAACACAAATGAGCGCTCAGGCATAACCTGCGAGCCAGGACACAGGTATGACAGTCGGGACTGACACAGCACTGGCAGCGGGCTTCCTTCTACCTAAGGATGCTTCTTTCCACTGCAGGGTTCCCTCTAGGGCTCCTTTAACAGCCGGCCTTCTTCCTGCATTTTTAACAGGATCTGATTTACAAAAATGCTTTGAAAATAACTTATGCAGGAACATATTGACTGCATACGGCTTGTGGTGTCGGTATAAGGAGACATGGCCAATACTGAACAGGCCAGTAAAGGAATGTGAACTTATATTTACATTGTAAACAATCTGAAGGCTCCTTCCATTGTGCATAAATATCAAAAAACCTAGTTCATTCTGTGCCTAGAAGAACACCTGGCAGGTGGTAGTTGGTCAACTAATGTTTATTAAATGAAAGAATGAATGATTAAAAGCAAAATATCTACCCTATTCATAGATAAGATAAATAAAACTCATTTATGTTTTCTACTTTTTCTTTCTTCTCCACCTTCCTCCTCCTGCTCTTCCTACTCCTCCTTCTTTTTCCTCTTTCCCACCTTAACAGTTATCATTTTTAAGTTTGGACTTATTTTGGTATATGGTATAAGGTTAGCCTTTACATATTTTCCACAGATTATTAGTAGATTCCCTAATGCCACTTATTAAATAATTCCTCCTTTGACCACTGGTTTAAACTTCTTCAGGACAGCAACTCTAGTTTACTAATCTTTGTATCTCTAGTGCCAGTTGTAAAGCCTAGAGATGTTTTTGGGTATCTGATGATATACGATATAATTCTGGTTTTGGGGGGGATCTGATGGATTTATGTTATTGGGCATATGGCATATTTGTGTTGCCACACTGGCACCTGTTATGGGTGAATTGTGTTCCCCCACCCCCAAATTCATATGTTAAAGTCCTAAATCCCCATACTTCAGAGTGTGACTATATTTGGAGATAGGGCCTTTAAACAGGTACCTATGTTAAAATGATGTTATTAGATTGGGTCCCAAGCCAATATAATTTGTCTGCTTATGAGAAGAGGAAGTTTAGACACAGACAGAGGGAAGACTGTGAAGATACAGGGAGAAGATAGCCACCACAAGTCAAGGAGACAGGCCTTAGAAAAAACCAACTCTGCTGACACCTTGATCTTGGACTTCCAGCCCCCAGAACTGTGAGAAAATAAATTTCTGCTGTTTAAGCCACCCAGTCTGTGGTACTTTGTTATGACAGCCCTAATAAACTAATACAGCATCTATAAAAGTAACATGTTTTTATATTAGGGTCTATTTATGGCTATCTACTTTATTTGTTTGAACCGACTACACTTTCAACCAAATTATTGCATCATTTCAAATATGTAACATGCATAGAAAAAAATGAAGGAAGTATAGAAAAATGTTAATCAAGATTATTTCTGAATGTGAGATTTTATGTTATGGTATTTTTTCTTTGTATCTTTTAATGTTTTCCAAATTTTCTGTAATGAGCATGAGTTACTCTTTAAATAAGGAAAGAAGCTATATGGAAATTATATAAAGGTGCTCATGTGTTTATAAGGTGGTGGCCTAAGAAGTGAAAAGGGTGAGATTTGAGTGCAGATTTTGCAGCTTCTGAGGCTCCTTACACATTTTGGAATTGCCATAGCCTGGGCTTGTTTTGAAAAAGAAAAAAAAAAAAATGCTTGTTTCTGAAAATGATGATTTGTTTGGATAAGCCCTCTTCTCCTTTTTTTTTTTTTTTTTTTTTTTGGCTTTTTATTGCATAGTCACAATGGGAGGCATTGTTCAGATAGACCAGCGTCGTTCATACTTCTATTCTTGTCACTGACAGTATTATTTGCAACTGCTCTTTTTTTTGTAAGCCTCTTCTAATTTCCACACTACCACTTATTGTATTTCATTAAAACTGGTTTAGAAATGCAAGGCATATAATTAGATTGAGAAATATGCTATCGATTTAGTTTTCCATTATGATGTTATCACATGCACAAAAAAGTCATTTGGTACAATTGTTATGATTAAAACTACAAAAGAGACCTATTACATCAGACTTGGTTTTCAGTGCCTGATGCAGTATAAAATATGAAAGAGAGTGGTTAATCTGTTTTTATTAGAGCTGCAAGCCATGTATCCATAAATGCCTATAGGCTAATAATTTCAGTTGAATCTTTAGTAGATGAGAGTTTTTTTTCCCCTCAAATAGTCACATTAAATAAAAGTCAATCAATAGTTAAGTACTCAATTTCTAAGGTGGCTGTAGATAATAATCCTTTCCCAGCTCTGTACTGTGTAAAAAACTCATGCCTCAAATCTGCACAAGGTGTCTTTCTATTGCAGGGAGGCCAGAGAGGGCAAAGAGTCAGACAGAAGTGGGGTCAAGTGACAGTTTCTGTCTAGGAGATGGCGGGATCACTATCTAAGTATCTACTATGAACCAGGCTTGGATAGATATTTCAGTCAATTCCTACAAAGCTGTGAAGTTACTGGCCCAAGTTCATATAGCTATTAACTAATGGGATCTTAGTCCCCTTCACCCCAAAAAGTCCATGCACCTTATGCAATAACATTCTCTTTCCCTTACGTTGAGTGATTTTCGATAAGTTACCTACTGTTTCTGAGTCTACGCTTTCTCATCTGATACACAAGGATACTAATATCTCTTCCTAAGTTGGTTTTGATGATGAAATGAATTAGTATCTGTGTAAAATTGAGCATTGTGCTTGCCACATAACAAGTACCAGCAAATGCACTTATCCTTTCCCTACAATCCCTGGGGTAACCTGGGTTGGAGGATTGACACAGATTTTTCTCACCTCTGCATACGTATCTAAGGAAAATACAGGTTAAAAAAAATCAAGATTACTGATATAGAAAGATTTTGTTTATTAGAATAATATGGGAAATAGCTATAAGATTATCTTATAGCTATGTTTCTTAAGTTAGTTTTAATTATCTACAAAAGTGGATTTTAAAATATTTATTAAGCACCTAATATATTTCAGGCTTTGGGCTGGACATATGTTTATATATTATACTGTTTTATTTTTTTTTTCAACAACTTTGTGGGAGACATAGTTGAAGAAACTGAGATCCAGAGAGGGTAAGATAATTGGAGCAGTGACTTAAAGGGTGAGTATAATTTCCACAAGCAGAAATCAAGATGTGTACAGGGATCCTACATAAAGTGATATTGGATTGTCTTGGGTCTTCCTAGTTGTTTCGAGTACAACAGTCAAAATGGTCTAGTAGAAAGGAAATGGATTTTGCACCAGGCAGATCTGGAATCAAAATTCAACTCAACACTTGCATTCTGGGCAATGCTTAGCTATATACTCTGAGCCCCAGATTTATCAGTTATAAATAAGTGATATTAATACCATATTCTTACTTTACAGTTGCTCTAAGGATTTCATGAAGTAAGGTTTTAAAATGATTAATTTTAGTTATAGACTATCCTTTTTAAATAGACAAAAATAAATCATTCTTATCAAGATTTCAAAGGATTTTAGGAATGAACTATATTAATATGGGTAAACAATGAACACTTTTGGTTGCAAGTGACACAATGCTTAACTGCAATGTCTAGACGAGGAGTTGAATATGGCTGGACCCAAAGACTCAAATCAGGTTAGTGGACTCTCACTGCTGTGGCTTCACTGTTTTACTTGTTTCTCATTGTCTCCATTTTCAAACAAGTTAACTTATACCCCTATTCCCTCAGCAACATCAATGTAAGGATAGTACTTCTTTTCTAGTTAATTCAGAAAGTTTCCTGGGACATTCTCTGATAGACTTGGTTGGATCATCTACTGGTCCCAGGATCTACTGCGGAAGCTCGGGTGATGGAATATACTGATTGGTCAGGCTTGAGTCACGTGCCCCGCCTGGCTCGAAGCAGAATCTGCTTGACCACAATGCATGGCAAGAGAGTTGGGAGGAGTGGTATAGCAGATGTTGTCAGTCTTCTGCTCATATTTCCGAAGATACCAACAACTTTTGTCCATATCTTTTTGTCAGAGAGCCTTCCTCAGCTCCCAAAACCTGCGTTGCCTGTACTCATGGAAAGCCAGACAATTTCTTTCCCTAAAGGCAGCCCGTAAATGATGAATGGTGAGAGTAGAGTATAAATACTCCAGCTCTCTTCTTTTGATGGAGACATCTCTCTGAGGTACATTCGACACTGTCTCCAGAGTTCCTCTGTGGAACTGAGCCGAAGTCACCTACTTGGGACTATGATATTGCACATTTCCTACTCCCGCTTAACCATACCCTTACAGATTTGTCTGGGAATACTTCTTAATAAATCACATTCCCATGAGTCCTTGTGACACGGCCTGTCTCTGGGGAACCTAACCTGAGAGGTTTCTCCAAGGAAAGTGTGGGTACCTTAATGAGTCAGTTATTGCTGCAAGAAGAGTGCTGAATAAAAGCATCGAAATTTCAGGTGCTCACCACATCAAACATCTGATTTTCACTAACAAAGTTGGCCAGGGCAGCTCTGCTAAAGAATGTGTGTTGGGCATAAGCCTGTTCCATGTGTCTTTTGCTCTGGGACCAGGAGTTATCCAGGGCATCCTTTTCTCAAGAAAATAGCCAAGCAAGCACATGTAAAGCCTCTGCTCGCGTCACATGTACCCGCCAAACAGTCCACTAGCCAAAACAAATCGCGCGACCATGTCAGGCATCAGTAGGCTGAGGAATAGCCTCCCTCTACTCTAGACGCATGGACACAAAATTCTATTACCAGGAAAGAATGAAGAACTGGTAACAATGACCTAATCTGCCACATTTCCATTAAGACAGTAAAGGGAATACTGTGAAGGCAAAACCAACAGATGTCTACTCTAGTTTATAGTAAGCTGTGTGTGGTAGGTGGAATCATGGCTCATAAAGATGACTATGGTCTAAGTCTCTGAGTCTGTGAATATGTTATCTCATGTGGTAAAAGGGACTTTGCAGATGGGATTAAGTTAAGGATCTTGAGATGGGGAGATTATCCTGGATTATATTATTGTGCCCTACATGGGCACAACGTAATCACAAGCATCCTTATAAGACGCAGGCAGGAAGTCAGAAAGGAGAGAAGTTGCTGCTCTGATAGCTTTGACAATGTAAGAGGTGGCTATGAGCCAAGGAATGTTGGCAGCTTCTAGAAGGTAACTAAGGTAAAGAATGGATTATTTCCTGGAGCCTCCAGAAAAAAACAGTCCTGCCAACACCTTTCAGACTTCCAGAACCCTAAAAGAATAAATGTGTGTTGTTTAAGGCCACTAATTTTATGGTACTAGCAGCAATAGGAAACTAATACACTCTGACTTACATGTATTTTTTCTTTAACACGTCAACTGATCCTATAAAGTAGACATTATTTTTCCCATTTTAAAGATAAGCAACCTGATGTTACAAGACATGAAATAATTGGCCCAAGGTCATACAACTGACAAATATCAGAGTCAGCATTCAAACTCAGATCCAACTTCAATACCAATTCTCTTGCCATTGAAACACTATTTTAGCTTCTGTTTTGTGCCAATGGATAAATTAAGGAATAAACTCAGAGAACCCTAGACCATTCATAATTCAGCAAGAGGAGAAGGGAGCAAATGACGCTTCTTCAACAATTGCCTTTTGTTTTTGTGGTAGAGACTGCAGGTTCTACCTCAAGTTTACGGCACATGCAGTGATAAGCTCCTTGGGATGGAAGACATTATGCCTTTCTGGATGGTTTTATAACTGAATTATGTCTCCCCAAAATTTAGATGTTGGATCTCCAACCCCCCCATGTGACTATATTTAGAGATGGGGCCCTTAAAGAGGTATTTATGGTTAAGTGAGATCATAAGGTAGGGCCCTAACTGAATAGGAGTGGGATCCTTATGAGAAGAGGAAGACATACCAGGGACAGGTGTGCACAGAACAAAGACCATGTGAAGAGGCAGCAAGAGGGTGGCCTTCTGCAAGTCAAGGAGAGAGGCCTTCTCACTTCATTTACCAAAACTACTTTGCTAAGGGACTTTGCAGGTGGGATTAAGTTAAGTATCTTGAGATTTAGGTGATTATCCTGGGTTGTATTATTGTGCCCTATTGCAGGGTAAGTGGAATAAACTTTTATTGTGTTATTCCACAAAAATGTTGGAATATCTTTGCTATAGGGGTTAAGGTCACTCAAACAAATACACATGGCCTTATCTATAAACAAGAGAGAATGAGAAATATAATTCCTGGTTGGGCAACCACTTCTCAGTGAAAACTATTTCAATACTTTAGAAACAGGAGCACAGCTTTTAGGTGCCCAGTTAGCTGACTCTGTCCAAGCACCTTCCACAATGCCTGACTTTACTGAATGACTAAAGGGCCCATAATTAAATGGATGCCTTCCTTTGGGAAACTCTGTGCAAGTAGGTGTAGCTATTAAAGAGGGACCACAGTACTTTCTACAAACATGTTAATTTATTTATATACATTATTTTATTTATTTAACACCAATGATGATCTGATTAATAGAGTTTCAGTTTACTGCACTTAGTTGTTTTTAGAATTTTTGTCTTCCTTCTTGAACTGCGAGCTTTTTGTTATCAGGATTAGTGTCTGCCTTGTCCCTATGTCCTCAGTTGCTGGCACCATACATGGCACATAGCAAGGGCTCAGTGTCTGTTGAATGAATACATGAATGGACAATGGATGGATAGATACTGGATAGGTACAAGGTCAAATGCATGTGATACAGGGCTTAAATGCTAGACCCGAGGAGCAAAACAGAGTAGGAGGAGGAGGGCTTGGGAAATGGCCATGTTCATAGGTGGGGGTGTGTTTTAGATGGTGAACTGGTCTCAGGCATTGGGAGAAATTCCAGTCAATAAATTTAAGCACAAATAAAGAATATGTGGTTTGAGGCAATAGTCTTAAGCAAGTGGTGAGTAGGTCTCCTGAGTTAAGAGATCTGGGAGTTGTCCTTAGGTACTTCTGGCAGATACTCATGAATCTGCTGGGCTAGACATTTCCAGTCTACAAAGTTGCTGATTTAGTAAAAAGCCATGTATCTAAAATGTTTGGTTATCTAAGATTGAAGAGTAATCAGACTTTTCTGGCTAATGTCAGCACTTTTTTTTTTTTTTAAACATCAGATGCATAGATTTAAAATAATCATCCTCTTCATTCTGGCTGTTTCTCATCATCAGTCTTTATAGATACCCTTTAGGCTCTGTTGTATTTTAGAACTTTATGTCTTTGTTCTCTCTCTCTACTCTACTATCTCCTCCCCATCCCTAGGTGCCCCAACAATGATATATTTGCTATGTGCCCATCTAAACCATCTGCCACAGAAGAGGCTGTACAGCACACTATTTGAGAATTCTATAAAAAAGACATCTGCACTAGAATGTTTATAGCAGCACAATTCACAATTGCAAAGATGTGAAAACAACCCAAGTGCCCATCAATACATGAGTGGATTAATAAAATGTGGTATATGTATACCATGGAGTACTACTCAGCCACAAAAAACAATGGTGATCTAGCACCTCTTGTATTATCCTGAATAGAGCTGGAGCCCATTCTACTAAGTGAAGTATCACAAGAATGGAAAAACAAACACCGCATGTACTCACCATCAAATTGGTATTAACTGATCACCACTTTATGTGCACACATAGTAATAACATTCATCGGGTGTAGAACAGATGGGAGGGGGAGGAAGGGATGGGTATATTCACACCTAACGTGTGCGGTGCACACTGTCTGGGGGATGGACACGCTTGAAGCTCTGACTCGGGTGGGGCAAAGGCAACATATGTAACCTAAACATTTGTAGCTCCATAATATGCTGAAATTAAAAAAAAATATAAAAAAAGAATGCAGGCATAGAAGCCCAGGCCTAATTCCTTACTCTGCCAGTAAGTATTGTGTGACCTTATGCGAGCTGTTTAGCTTCTCTGTGCCTCAGTATCCTAATCTGTATATGGTTATTTGATGAATTAAATAGATTGATATGTATATAGTATAAAATTCACTAATACCTGTTGTAGAGGGCTTGTATAACCTTGAAAATTTACATATTCATTTTAAATAATTAGATTTATAAATCAGTAAATATCATTTAGTTTACTTTTTTCATTGAACACCCAATTTTCCAAATCTATGCCTTTTCCTATATATATATATATATATATATATATGAGTTCTTTATTTCTAATTGTTGCATAATATCTCATTCTATGTGAGGCCACTTTATTCATTATCTCAATATAGGACACCTAGGTTGTCTTCAACTTCTTGCTATGGCATGTAATACTGCTATAAATATTGATATCTGTGTTTTGAGATTTTTCTCCATGGTCCATTAATGTGATGAAATTATTAATAAAGTTTTCTGCTAGGTCAAGAATCATGGTGACCTTGGATGCTTGACTTTTATTATGGTTTCAGATTTGGTAACCAATATTTTATTTTAGATTTTTAAAATATATTTTTAGATAAACATTTTATTTCAGAGGAGTTTTATGTTTACAGAAATTTTGGAAGGATAGTACAGAGAATTCCTATATGTATCATACCCAGTCTTCCCCATTGTCAATATACATTAGTACGGTGCATTTGTCATAACTGATGAACCCATATTAACACATCACTATTAACTAAACTCCATGCTTTATTTGCATTTCATAAGTTTTTCCTAATATCCTTTTACTGTTCCAGGATCCCATCCATAATACCTGATTATTTTTAATTTTCATGTCTGCATAATCTCTTCTGAACTATGACATGGCTTTCCTTGTTTTGATGCCCTTGATAATTTTGAGCAATACTGGTCAGATATTTTGTGGAATGTGCCACCAATTGTCTGGTGTTTTCTTATGGTTAGACTGGGGCTATGGTTTTTTTTTTTTTTTTTGGAGGAAGACCACAGAAGTGAAGTGTCATTCTTATCACTTCGTATCAACAGTATATGCTATCCTTGATATCACTGTCAAGTGATGTCAGTGACATTGCTCAGGATATTAGTCTTGCTCACCTGGCTCGGGTAGTATTTGCCAGGCTTCTGCACTGTAAACTTACTTCCTCCTCCCTCTTTACCATACCGTACTCTTTGGAAGCAAGTCATTATGCATAGTCCACACTCAAGGGGTGAGGAGGTAAACTCCATGTCCTTGAGGGGTAGTATCTGCATAAATTATTTGGAATTGTTTTATTTGCTAGATTTGTCTCTTCTCCCCTATTTTATTTATTTAATCCTTATTTACGTTGATATGTATTCATGGATTTTTATTTTATACTTTGGGTTATCATCAAATACTACTTTATTTATTTTGTTGCTCAAATTTTTCCTACTTTGACCATTGGGAGCTCTTTTAGTTGACTCTTGTGTCCTTTTGACATACTCCTGTCATCGTATGTGTATACAGAAATAGGTGCATGTGTGTATTTTCACTTTGTTATTTTCTGGTACTACAAGATGCTTCATGTTTACCCTGTATATGCTCTGCCTCTGCCCTAGAATCAGCCATTTTTCCAAAGATCCCTACTTGCTTTTATTGGAGAATGATATTGAAAACCAAAATCTGAGTACTGGGTATGCCCATTGCTACTGGGCATTAATGCTCTGAGGCTTTTCCCACAGACACAGATAAGAAATATATGTATGTATATTAACCTATGTATACATATATATCCATAATTATTTCTATTTATATTAAGCTGAACACGAATTCATACTGATATTTCCAACTCTGATCTAGTCCCCATGATTCATCATAGCCTTCTGCCCATGCTAATCTTTAAGCTCACTCTCTAACAATGAGAAACCTGGCTCCACCACCCAGCATCCAGTTACCAATTTGTTTAATCACACTACACACGTACAACAGTTTCAGAATTGTTAACCCAAACCTCTATGAGAAGCACCTTGGCCAACTAGAGGGTAGTGCTTATCTCTTTTTTCTTTTCTTTTTGCTTTGAAGAATTGCGTGAAAAAAGCAGCTACCAACGGGTAACATTTCTAGAACAACATTCTACAGAATACACAGAAAAAGCTGCATAATTTGACATCATGTTATATACTGTTATGTACTGATAACAATAGAGCAATAGCAGAGCAACAAACAGTAGAGCAACAAATACCAAAGTGAAGATTCCTGCACGACTTTGCTTGACAATCACATTTTCACCACCTTTAATGTTCTAAATGTGCTATTGTGGGAAAAGGTTATTTCTTTAGCTACTTCCTAGTCATTTCTAAAGTTACATAGGTCAGCATTTTTCCTCCCTCCCTCCCTACCTCCCTCCCTTCCTTCCTTCCTTCTTTCCTTCGTTTCTGCCACTGTTTTCAGTGGGGATATACCATATATTTGTTGTACAGTTAGACACTTTTGTATCAGTCTGCATTCCATCCTGGTATTCCCCCAACATCTTAGTTAATTAAAAAAAATAAGGCTTACCTTTAGCCTGGGAAAGTCTATCTGTGGATTTATGTGTAGTGGTATGAATTCACCACTACTAACGTACGGAAGAATTTCACTGCCCTAAAAATTTCTGTATTTCACCTAGTCAATTCTTTACCTCCACAAATCCCTGGTATACACTGATCTGTTTCCTTTTTGCATCTTTTTGCCTTTTTTTCGAATGTCCTATAAATGGAATCATGTAGTGTGTAGCCTTATAGACTGGCTCCTTTCACTTAGCAATGTGCATGTAAGAATCATAGATGTTGTGTGGATTAATAACTTGTTCCTTTCTATCACTGACTGGCATTCCATAGTAGGGATGTGTTATAGCTGTTTATCCATTTACCTATTGAAGGGCATCATGGTTGCTTCCAGTTTTCACAATTATGAATAAAGTTGCTATAAACATTTTTGTGCAGATTTTTGTGTGGACACTGCATCTATTTTTAAAAGTGAAATCAGCTTATTTTCACACATTGTCATCTGATTTTGATATCAACTATAGACTAATAAAATGAATAGCGTATTTTTACCTTTTTTATTTTTTTAACAAGCAACTTGTTTAAGATTGGAATATTTATTTCTTAAAAAATTTAGTAGCATTCATCTGAAAAACTGTCTATGCTTATGAATTTTTGGGTAGAAGAATTTGGTTACCATTTCATTTTTAAAAATAATTATTGATCTATTCAAATTTTCTAATTTTTCATGTGCTAGTTTTGGCACTTCATACTTTTCTAGAAACATGCAAACTTTATGTGGATTCCAGAAGTATGGTCGTTTCACAAAAATTTGTTATAGCTATATTTATTCCTCCTTTTCTTTCATGTGTGTGTATGTATGTATGTGTGTATTTGATTCTTCTAAGTTTGTGTTCTTGCTAGAGATTTATCTATATTATTAATTCTTTTTAAAAAGGTTATGGTTTGCTATTTATCTGTTTTTTTTCTTTTTCACTTATTTATGCTCTTATTTTTCTTTCTTTATTTTTATTTGTGTTTACTTTGGTATTCCTTTTCTAGCTTTTTAAAATCAAATGCTTAGTTCATTTGTTTTCAGTCTTTCTTATTTTAAAATGTATTCATAGCTAAAACTTTCCTTTTACATACAGCTATAGTTGTATCTCACAAATTTTGTTATGTGGCTCTTTTATCATCTTTCAGATCTAAATTTTACTAATTTCTCTTCTGACTTAATTTTTACCTGTGTATTATTTAATAACATAATTTTAATTATTAAACTTATGGGATTTTAAAGTTATTCTTTTGTAATTGTTTATGATATTATAGTATAGCAAGTAGAGAACATAGTCTGTATAATGTAGCATCTCTATTTTTGTTGATAATCCAATATTTGGCTGAATTCTATAAACTTTTTAAGCATGCTTGAAAAAAAATCATCTTTATTTAATCAATGTAAAGATTTTTTATATATTATTTTAATCATGTGGTTCAAATGGTAATGTTTACATTTTTGTATGCTTGATTTCAGTGTCTGTGATAAAAACATTAAAATTTACTCCTGAAATTTTATTTTTCTCTGGTGTGTCATTATGTAAGTTGTTGCTTTTTATAGTCTGAGAGTATGTTATTAGCTGCATATCTGATCATGATTGATTATATATCCCTGTTCTATCAGTTACATTATATATCCTATTTATTTTATTTTTAAGTTCTATTTTGTCTCATATAAAATTTGATGTTCTAGCATTCTGTTCTTCGGTGTTAGCTTAGTATAAATTTTCCATTTATTTTAATCATTTTTTTATTTTCAATTTAAATCTCTTATGTTTAACATTGTTGCATTTTTATAAAACTCTCTGAAAACATCTATCATAGTGTTAAGACTTATTTCTACAATATTATTATATTTATTGATTGACATATTTTCTTTTATTTCCTTCTCTTTCTTTTCTCCTTATATTCCTCCTCCTCCTTTATTATAATTCCCTTTACTAAGATGATATTTTTTTTACTGATTCAAAAGTTGCATAATTTTCACCTTTATATATAAATGATAATTCAAGTGGATATTCAAGTTGTTTTAAGGTCTTTTTCTTCAAAACAAAAATTTTATATTTTTTTCTTCTTATGTTCAATATGGCTACTAATATTTGATATTAATTTGATTCCTCTCCTATTTCAGGTGAATTCTTTTAACTCTATGGAATTATTATTTTGAAGAAGTTTTCTCTTTGAGAATTGGGTATTTTAAAAATTCTTTTTAATAAGGCATTAAAAAATCTATGCTGAACTTTATGTCTTTTTTCATCTGTCATTTATCTTTTTATTTTTGGAAATTATTAGTCACCACTCTTCAAATACATTTTTTCTACTTTTATTTATCTCCTTTGGACTAATATGAATACTGACACTTCTACATATCTCTTCTGTATTTTTATTTATCGTTCTTACTTGAACTTTCTTAACACCTTTAATCTTAATACCTTTGATCTTTGGCTTACTAAATCACTTTGGCTCCATATTCTATTATTCAGCCTATCTATTGGTTTTTTATTATAGCAATAATGTTTTTATACTCAATAAATCCAAGTAACTATGTTTCATACTTTCTTATTGCTGATTTGTTCTTCTGTTATGCTCTCTGTACTATTTCTTCTTTTATCTGCATAAATATTTAATTATACTTTAAACTTATTACTCTATTTGCTTCATTTATTCTGCTGCTATTGCTATACATTGATCAGTTTTTAGAATTTCTTTCCTTTTAACTATCTTTCTCAGTTATCTCATCATTTCCCCATATGATCTAATATTTTTGGGGACTCTTGTTACTTTGGTCACCCATGTATACTAAAAGAAGAAGGTTGACATCTGAGTCCCTGCTAATAATTTCCAAATTATGGGGGTAGTGGTGGGGAAAGCGTCTGGGGTGTTGTGATCCAAACTTCACTATTTCCTGTTAGCTGCTCTCTCTTTCTTGCCTAGGAACCCTTACCCTTAGGGAACCTCCTAAGCATTACTCTTTTCTGAATGTTGTCACATTCTGCTGTGTCTCCTCCCTCAAGGGTGGGTTATGGAAGGGAGAGGAAGAAGTAATGAGAGGATCCTGGATCTGAGAAAGTGAAACAGAGACAGGGAACATTCATAGGTCAGATTGATCACTGCTCCAGTAGCAATGGCAGCTGCACCACACTAGACCTGTGGTTTGCTTTTGGCCACAGCTCTAGCCCAGCCTGATCTTCCAGGCTCTTTTGGGCGTCTGTGAACATTGTTTTATCTATCTGTCTATCTCTCTCTCTCTCTATCTATCCATCTAAGCATTTATCTAGCTAATTTGTTAATTTGTTCCTTTAAGAGACCTAGAGTATTTATCTTTTGCTAACTCCGGTAAATGCCGGCTAAAATACTATGTGCTTTAACCTTTTAAAATGTAATAGCTTTAGAAATTAACCATAACATTCACTTCATGGGCTTGTCAGCTCAAAGAAATTTTTTTTGCAATAAAATATTACAATGTAATACTTTTTATGTTGTAAGAGAACACAAACAACTGGCTTTATGAGCTATTGTTGGCAAATGAGTATTTGGAGTAAGATAGGAAAAATAAACTGGAAATGAGGTTTTAGGGATAAATGTTACTCTGAAAGCAGGTGCCATATGCCACCCCCTCCTCCTAGTGAGTACGATTACTTGGTTTCCAGAGGAGCCTCTGCTTCCAAAGTGAAAGGAGAAACGTGGAAGACATTTCAAAAAGTTTAGCTGTTTATTTTATTTATTTATCTCTTGGTTGTCTTTCCTAATCACGGAGAAACCCCTGTCTGATTAATGAACAATTTCTGGCTCAGTTTCAGAATCTAGCTGCAGCGCATTTGCTATTTGATATTTGAGATATGTACAACATGTTCACAGTGAATTCTCCAACTGAAAACAGTAGAGTTCAAATAAAGTCAATTAATTCACAGAGTGAATGGATTGAAGCCCAGAATCGCATGTCTTGTGGAGGCCTTTTTGATTCACTTGCCAAAAGATATCTGTTTATAAATGCAGTAAACATAACTATTTGGTACTTGTGGCAGTTACAACCTGATGTGATTTTTTTCCCCCTGTATTATGGCTGATCTCGAGTGATATTTCAAACATTATTCCTTGTATCCTCTCCCCCAATAATTTAATCATGATCTTCTTGCTTTAACATATAGATCTTCTTCCCTTTCTCATTTTCTCTCTCATTCTCTACCTTACTTCCACCTCACCTCTTTTCCCCTCCCTGTTTCCTTTATTTCCTCCCATATTCTTCTTCCAGTTCTCTTACTCTCCAAGCTTCCTTCATTATCCTACCCTTTTCCACTTCCCTTCCTTCTTTTCCTCCCTTCCCTCTCTCCACATCTGCTCAGGTGGGAGCCCTGAACCTGCTCACCTGCAGGCTCATGTAACCAGTCTCTCTGAGCACAGAGGAGCCTCATTCTCTTGGCACTTCTGCTCCCACAATCCCCTCACATGGGGTGACTCTGGGCAATGAGTGCTTACTGAGGCCCTGGCTCCTACCTAACTTGTCTTTATGCCTTAGCCTTGTACCTATAGCTGTTTTTTGTCTGCATGTTTGATTGTTTTTTGTGTTGATTCCCTCTTTTTTGCTCCAGGTCCATGCTGTGTGTGAGCCCTGGTTTTGACTTTCAGCCTGCTTGGTTAATGACTGGACATCTCTTTTTAGGTCTCATTTTTGAGTTTGGATGTTGTTCTTGACACAAAAAAATAATGGACCAGGATCATATTCTTAAAAGTGTAGTAACTAGGATTACTTTGACTTAAGTATAACAATCCCCCTGGGGATTCCCGTAGCTAGGTCCCACCCGTGATGTTGCATGATATTGATGCTTTCTTATCTACCATGGCCTGGTTTCACCTGACTTTGTTACACCTCTTGGGCACTTTATATTTAAATGTGGGGTACTCTCCTTAGGAACCACCAAACACAAGTGTCAGTTGCCTCCTTTGTCAGCACAGCCCATTTTCCTTCTTTACCCAATCATCTGATTCATGTTCCTCATAGCCATGCATATTTCTTCTTCCTTTAGTACAAAAACGGGCAAGAATTTCAAGCTGGAGAATAATTGACAATTTCTTTCTGGAAATATGGTTTTCTTTTGGATTTTTGGCCAATCTCTTATTTTTTCCTAACTTTTTTTTATCCTTTTCTTTTTAGTGTTCCTTAACAACAGCTCATCTCTACTAACATTAGAGTTGCTGAGAACTTGGTACTCTCCTCTCACTCACACTCTTTCTTTCACTGGTTTTGTTGATTCCTACTGTTTCATCAGCCATCTTAA
Source organism: Eulemur rufifrons (assembly GCF_041146395.1). Taxonomy (NCBI): domain Eukaryota; kingdom Metazoa; phylum Chordata; class Mammalia; order Primates; family Lemuridae; genus Eulemur; species Eulemur rufifrons. Next base: position 45,647,619 of record NC_090990.1, on the reverse strand, counting down.
TGGTAATTTTGCCTAGGGATTTTCTCAATACTTCTAATTTTATTCATATTGTATGCTTAATGTTAATGAACCTGGGTTCCTAGATTGGTAAAATTAATATTTTCCTCTGAGTTGTTGTGAGCCTCCAATGACATAGTGTTTGTAAAATTTCCTTGTAAATCTCAAAACATTAAATAATAATGGCTAACATTTACTAAGAAAAAGCTGTATTTCAGGGTCTCCTTTAACCACTTTATATGCCTGTCTCAGTGAATCATCATAGCTTCCTACTGGCAGAAATTACTATTGTCTATTTTATAGATGAGATAACTTATGCTGAAGAGCAATGTAATCGCAGCACTAATTTGCAGGATAAAGAAACTGACTTTGTCTGGTTCAGAAAAAAGGAATTTATTAAAAGAATTGTCAAGTTGATTAGAGAATCAGGTTCAGAGGCTACTCAATAAGAATACTACTCAAATCAACCCCATAAAGCTGGTTCAGAGAAAAACTTTGCTACGGCCAGGACAAACGTTAAATTTGGAATGCTATCTTGCAATGCTAACCTCTAAGGGAGAGGATTCTCTATGGCACTCCTTCTTTGGGTTATGAGCTTTCAATTCAAAGCCCCTGGTGAATGCTGCTAATTAGCAGATTCAAGTGACCAAGCCCAGTCTGCTGTAGCAGGGGCAGAAGCAGTATCTGGCTTCTTCGGTGTCTATGCTGAGAACTAGGCCGGGCCCCAATCAGTATTCATAAGATGGAGAACACTCCAAACATAGGAAGAGGGATAGATAATAAGTAGTTAAAAAGAGCATCAAATGCCCATTACGAGTAACTTGGCCAAAGTCATAGTGGTACGTAGTGTCCAGGGAGGGCTTGATAAGACCCAGGAGTTAACTGCTGAATCACACTGCCTCCCAGGCTAGAAATAGGAGCTAGTAGAAAAAAATATTTAAGCAAAACTGTAGAATACTAAAAATCCATATGTTGGAAGGCTCTGTAGAGGTGACTTTGATTGGAATTCCTTGTAGAATCCCTACCCCATCTGCTTCAGACACACTGTATTTCTTAATCTCCAATTTAGCTAATTCTGTTCCTGCACACTCTTATGGTGCTACCTGACTTTTACCCCTGCTTCCTAATCTTGGCATCTGAGCTTCTGCCTTGGCATCTCTCTCCTAGATTTCTGAGTTTTGGCTCTGTGTTGCCTTTGGCTCATGTTACTGTTTCCTGGTAGATAACATTCTTTTTTGTTAGTATATGTGCTATTTATTTATTTATTTTACTTGTTGCAGTGCAGTATTCACGGGTGTGGCTAGCGGGTGAGATCCCTCTCCTGGTCCCCCGCTACTCCTGTCCACTCTCTACTGTCAGTGATGGCTGGATACAGGCCCACCTATATGTGCTTTTTTTAAAAAAAAAAAAAAAAAAAACAACTATTTTCTATTTTTTAGAGACAAGGTCTCACTTTGATGCCCAGGCTGGAGTGCAGTGGTGCGATCATAGCTCACTGCAGCCTCAAACTCCTGGGCTCAAGCGAGCCACCTCACTCAGCCTCCTTAATAGCTGGAACTACAGGCACGAGGCACCATACCAGGCTTCACATGTGCTTTTTAAACAAACATATAGTCTCCTCTTACTTCCAGCCTCTTTCACATATATTATCTCATTTAGTCTTTCTAACAAATCTGTAAGAGAGGTATTATAATTGCCATGTTGCAGAGAAAGATACTAAAGTTTAGAGAGATTAAGGAATTTTCCCGAATTGCCAAATCTTATAAATAGAAGATCTTGGATTTAAATTCAGTATCGTCTTAGTCAAACATATCATCTCTCCGTATCTTCTAGGGGCCTGATTTCACTGAGCATTGTTTACAGCTCATGAAGGTACATTAGGCTCGGAGTACTCCCCTTGGCCCTATTCCCTGCACCCATTCTCCGAAGTCCTGTTGTCTTCATCCCCTGTGTTCTAACACACTCTCATATCTGAATGTGAACATCTATTCATCATCTTCACTCTGGATAGTAACTGGTTAAATAGGCTCTTTTATAGAAGCTGAGTTTTAAGTGTAAGGTATAACTTTTGCATGTGCTAATAAAAACTTCAATTCATCTATTCTCATGCTATTAATAAGTTAAATCAGAAAAATATACATTCAATACTTACTATGTCACAGATACAAGTGCTTATTTAAACAATGTTTAATCTCTTTAGTTTTATTATTTCCACTTTACATTTAAAAAAAACCCCTGAGGTTCAGAAACATGATGACTTTGCCTAAGGTCACAAAGCTAGAAAGTATAGTAATATTGTTCGTTTTCTCTCAAAAAGATTTTTGGTAGCATATGGATTAAAATACAAAGAGTGAAGAAGCAGGCATATGTGCTAAGCTCAAAATTATGGAAAAGGTCACACCCAGGAATATAATACTTGCCTGAGAATGAGGCTTAACCAGAACAGAAGCAAATAACTACCACCATGCACTGCTAGGCTAAAAAGCACTGAGTAGCAAGTGATGTGTAAGAGACAGACCCTATATGAGGTGCAGTGTGAAGAGAAAATAAAAATATGAGAGTGAAGTAAACATTGAAAAACAAACCTTCTGTTAGACCAACTGGTACTTTAAAGCGAGCAGGATAAACAATACAAAACAATTCCCCACCCCAAAAGAAAACACCTTGGCATATCATATTCAAACTGATGAAAATCAAAGGAAAATGAGAAAATCTTGAGGCTACAGAAAAATAATTATATTATGTATGGAGAAACAAAAAAAAAAAAATAAGAATTACAGACTTTTCAGAAACCATGGAAGATAATGGAATGACATCTTTAAGTGCTGGGAGAAAACACAAGGATAAATTTCAACACTATCCATGACGGAATAACTGAGAATAGATTTACCCTTCCACTGAAAACAATTAGGGAATCAGACAAAATACATAAAGTAATTTCCACACATTGGACAATGGACAACAGGTAATATAGAATAGCGATCTCTCAGAGAAGATGGAAGAATGAGGTAAGTTCTGTCATTGTCCTGGAGGAACTTTCTGTTCCAGTGCAGGGAGGGGGATCCCATGCAGAAGCATAGCATTCTCACTGAGTTGGGGATATGAGACTCAGAGTTGGGGAAGGTAGAATTAGCAGGAATTTGTTAGTCAAATTATAGGATAGTAGAGAACTATGAACAGAAAAGCTCCACAAATGTGTATACAGGTACTCAAATCCTTGGCTGGATTCTAATTTATCCAGGCATAAATTGATATTCCACAAGGTTGGACAAAACCAAGTGGTATTAAGATGCAATTTAAACAATTCTGAGAGCTCACACCAGATTGGGAGATGTGTGAATGACGGTTGGCCAGAGTAGAAAGACCTTGCCTAATACACAGAATGATCCCTAGTGACTGAGACCTCAGAAGGTTAATAGAGCAATGTAACAGTAGAGGATACATTCATCCTAATAATGTTTAAAAATGAGACTTGAAAGAATCAAGGTGATCTTCAATAACTTTATGATTGGCCAAAACAAACTTCAAACCTATAAAAAGATAATGCCAAAATCCAAACATATAATAATCCAGAATATAATCAAAATAATCTAGATGTGAAGAAACAGAAAGTTTTGACTCACAAGAAAAATTAGTCAATAGAAACAGAACCAGAAATTACAGACAATATCCCTAGTACAGTTCTTATTTTAAAATTATTAAATATTAAAAATATGCTCAAGGACTTAAAAAAACATAAACATCGTCAGGAAATGGATGATACCCATAAGAAGAATAAAATGAAACTTCAAGAGGTGAAGAATATAAAATATAAAAAAGAAATTTGTTGGTTGGAATTAAAGAGCAGATTGAAAATGCAGAAGAAAAGGTCAGTGAACTTGAAAAAGCCAAAACTACAGAGAGGAAAGGGGCTTAAAAAAGGAATAGAGTTAGACCTCTGCTGCTTATCAAGATGTAACCATGGGAACTAGATTTACTCTCCCACCTGAAACAACCAAGAAAGAAAGAAACAGACAATAAAACCTCAAAACAAAACAAAATGATATTTAAGAAAGATGAGAAACAAATGAAATGAGGCCTGTTGTTGTTCCATCTTACTGCTTTGAGAGTTTCCAGGCCATTGCACAGAAAGCAGGAATCCATATAGAGTCTATTGGACCTCTTTAGTTGAGCAGATGGAGCTGAGAGTCCAGGGATATCAAGGCATGTAGAGTTTGTAGGCTGTAGTATTGGAGAGGAGAAAGCTGCACAGAGTGAACTCCAGAGATCTGTAGAAGATTCTTCTTGAGTATTCAACGGAGTAATCAGCTAATGCTGATAAGGAATCAACCTGAGAACAGGGAAAAGAATACCTGGAAGGATAGAGGGAACAGTGCCTTGCACTCACCCAGGGCTGGAGAAAGTGACTATTTCTACCAGTCACTCTGGAAAATCTCATGATTCACTGGGATTTGGGGAGGAGGAACAGAGGAAATATAATTATATTTGATCATATTTAAATATATAATCACCAAAACTGTTCCAATTTGATGAATATTATAAGCATACAGAGTCAAGATCAATGGACCTCAAATGCAAAAAACATGAAGAAATTACATCAAGAAATATTGTAATCAGATTATTCAAAACCAGTGATAAAGAGACAAAGTTTATAAAAGCAGCACAATTCACAATTGCAAAGATGTGGAAATAAGCCAAGTGCCCATCAGTACATGAGTGGATTAATAAAATGTGGTATATGTATACCATGGAATACTACTGAGCCTTAAAAAATGGTGAACTACCTAACTACCTATTGTATCACCCTGGATGGAGCTGGAGCCCATTATTCTAGGTGAAGTATCACAAGAAAGGAAAAACAAACACCATATGTACTCACCATCAAATTGGTACTAATCAATCAACTCTAATGTGCACATATGGGAAGTAACATTCATAGGGTGTTGGGTAGGTGGGAAGGTGGAGGAGAAGATGGGTAAACTCACACCTAAGGGATGCAGTGTGTGCTGTCTGGAGGATGGGCACTCTTGTAGCTTTGACTTGGGTGGTGCAAAGGCAATTTATGTAACCAAAGCATTTGTACCCCCATGATACTCTGAAATAAAAAATAAATAAATTAATAAAAGACATGTGTAGAGGAACAAAGTTAAAGGTGACAGTATATTGCTCATCAAAAACATTTTAAGTGAGAAAATAGTGGAACACTATCTTTAAAGTTTTGAAAAAAGCCATTTCTCCAAAAAACTAAAGATTCAACTTAATCATAACCAAAATATCAACAGCTTTTTAAAATAGAGAAATTGATAATATGTGTCTAACGTTTATATGAAAATTCACAGAGTCCTAGAACAGCCAAAACAATTTTGAAATAGAACAAAATTGGAGGATTTACACTGTTTCAAGACTTATAATAAAAGTACAGTGGTCTAGACAGTGTGATATTGGTATAAGGAGAGCAAATACATTCATCAATGAAACAGAATGGAGATTCCAGAAATCAACCTACACTTTATGTCAATCAATTTTTAACAAAAGTTCTAAACCAAACCATTGGAGAAATGATAGCCATTTTCACAAAATATGGTGGGGACACTAGATGTCCACACTGATGGAAAAATCTCCAACTTTGACTTTTACCTCATACTATGCACAAAAATTAACTGAAGGTAGATCATAGACCTGAATGTAATGGTTAAAAATTTAGTACTTCCAGAAGAAAACATCAGAGAATTTTTTTTTTTTTTTTGCAAATTTGAGGTAGGAAAAGATTTCTTAACTAGGGACTCAAAAAGTTAAAAATCATAAAGGAAAAAAAGGTAAATTAGACTTTATCAAAATGAAAAGCTACTTGTATTTCTTGGGACATGTCAAAAGTAAACAAAAAACAAACACAAAAAGAATTAAAAAACTGCTCTTTGAAGACACTTAAAAAGGAAAGCTAAAAAACCGGGAAATATTAATCATACATATATCTGATAAAGGACTGGTATACAAAATATTAATATATAATGAATGCCTACAACTGAATAGTAGGAAGACAGACAACCCAACTAAAAATACACAAAAGATTTAAACATACACTTTATTAAGCAAGATATATGAATGGCCAATAAGAACATGAAAAAATTCTCAACATTGTTAGTCACCAGGAAAATACAATTTAAAGCCAAAACATGATTCTACCATACCTCCATAAGAATGGCTGAAATTAAAAAGACTGCAAAACCAAGTATTGGTAAGAATTTGGAGCTAAATACCTTACACATTGCAAGTGTGAATGTAAAAAGTCAGAATCACTTTTGAAAACAGTTTGATGGTTTCTTATAAAATTTAACATGGACTAACCATACAACCCAGTATTTCTACTCCTAGTTATTTACTCAAAAGAAATAAAAAATGAAAACACATATCTCCACACAGCTGTGTTGATTGCAGCTATTTTGGTAATTGTCTTCAGCTAGAAACAACCCAAATACCCATCAATGGGAGATTGAATAAACAATTTTATAATATATTCACACAATGGAACACTACTCAACAATTAAAAAGGATGAAATATTTTTAAATGCATGATATGAATGAATCTCAAAAACATTATTCTGAATGAAAGCAACCAGATACAAAAGAGCATACACTGTATAATTTTATTTATACAAAATTCTAGAAAAGTCAAATTAATCTATAGTGGTAAAAAGCAGATCAGTGGTTGCCTAAGACAAAGGGTGGGTGGGATTGACCACAAGGAGGCATGACAATATGGACACATTATATTCTATTTCTTCATTATTGTGATGGTTATCTCGGTATATACATTTGTCAAAACTCATCAAATTGTATACTTAACTAGAGGCATATTATTATATATAAATTATAACTCAATGAAGTTGATTAGTAAAGACATGGTCAAGGTAAGGATATTTAAAAATAATTCAGAACAGAATACATTTGAGTGAAGTAATAGGAATTGATGCTTCTGGGTATCTGACTTTAACAGATATAATACTTGTGCAGTATATTTGGATTTTTTTGTAGCTTAGTAAAAAAAATTAAAGCATATTAGAGTGCTATCTATAAAAGCAAATATATTTAGAAACTAAATTAAGAAAAAACTTTTATAATTTGAGTTGTTAAAGAAGATTTAAAAATATAAATGCCAAACCTATCTATCAACCTAAGTTTTGCAACCAGTATAAAATATAGGCCAATTTTTAGATGATCTTGAATGACAGGAGAGGGAATTTTGGACTTTAATTACTGTCATGAGGTTCTATAAAATATTTTTTGGGGAGCAAGGAATATTAAATAATATTACATAAGTGAAAATACACTGCATGGTTTTCTGTAGAAGTGGTACCCATTGATGATCAAGAAAATGACCAATCTTGCGTAAGGTGAATGGGAGAAACCAGTATAGATGCCTTCGTGATGTTTCTCATGAGAGGCATTAAACACTGGAACTGGGACACAGGTGGTGGGATTGAAGTGGACTGGACATATTCTGAACCTACTGTTGAGATAGAATCTTCTAGAATAAAATTTCTTGTTGGCTGTTAATACACCACAGAATCTTTTATTTGGCAGGCAAGAACCTAAATTTCTAACTTCCCTTTCTTGCAAGATTCTCTCTCCCATTCTGTGTAGACGACCAAAGCAGGAATAAGGAATTACCCTTGGAGAAAAATTCCTGGGATTACTTTGACTTTCTGAATGAGCACAGAGGTTTTTGCCCAACCATTGAGATTTGGCTTGGCAAAGTTTAATAATCACCCGAAGGATGCTTGGTGGGTATTTGGATAGTTGCTGGGATACAGGGTGTCTCAGTCACAAGTCTGATGTTAAAGAACACACAGTTTAGTAGGGACAACAGACTCTAGCTAAAGATGCACTGTCACATGTGCTAACCTCAGGAGCTCTGAGAGTACAGGTGAAGCCCCCTAACTGGCACTGGTGGGAAAAATTAAAATTTAAGAAGGTTTTCAAGAGTTTTTGCCTGAATGCTGAGCTGGAGTCTGCCTGGTGACGAAAACGGGAAGGGTGCCTCATGGAAGTCATCTTTGCATAGGGAAGGATTAGTCAGGACCCTGGAAGACAACTGTAGAAATAGTTGATTGACACTATTATTTTTTTAGCCTTTGCAGTTCTCAACTTGAATTTACGAGAACACCGGTATTTTGAGAAGGTGTTCATAGGTGTTGTGTTTTAAAAAGAAAACAAAATAAAACAGCACCCAAACACAGATGTTGAACAAAATTGAACACAAAATTGAACAAATTAAATATTTTTTTATTACAGGCTTTCTCAGAGCATTTGATTTATTAATGGGAATTGTTACTAGTCAAGACTTAACTGACCACAGAACACTCTTGTTTATTCTTTCTTTTCTTCTTTTTTTTTTTTTTTTTTAGAACCCCTACAAAAATCTCAGCTGTGTGTTCTGGGAAAAGTTTAGGAAACATTGTATCCTATTCATTTCTTAACTTTTCTGTTGGCGTCTGCCAAGGTTATTGAAAAGATATGTTCATGTTCAACTTCTCCTGGTTCTCATTCAGACTCTTTCTCAAATGACCAAAATCTCACGCTGAATTGATTTCAGATTTCCGACAGGAGGAGACCTGTCGTTTCCGCACAGTATTGCAGCAATCACACCACAGCCTGGATCTGATTAGTCTGCCCAGTGCCACTGCCCAGTGCCACTGCCCGCTTCTGGCCTGGCCAGGGCCTTGGGGCATTCCAAGCAGACCATCAGTCCAAGGTCGAGTTCATCTCAGAGCTCAGCCAACTCCTGTGCTCAAAATCTCAAGAGTCTACCTGTAGAACAGCCCTTCCCTTTCTCTGAAGAACCACAGGGCTCCATCGGAAAGGAACCTCAGGAAGGGCCCTGGTGCTTGTCCTCTTCCAGTTCAAAGTTTTCCTCAAGAGGTGGAACAAACCTGAATGCTCACATTAGCTTCCATTTGTTGCCTAATAACTGAGGCTCTGCACTGCTTGATTCCGAAGTCCGAGATCAGTACTAATAGTAGTAAAGGATTCTCTTCAGCAAAGAAACGAAAGCTTAGAGAGGTTAGATGATTTGTCCAAGGTCGAGAGGGGCAAATGAGCAGCAGATCAGATCAGGATGACCCCAAAGCCTGTGCTCTTAGTCCCCACCCTCTCTTGTCTGTAGGTGACAAGTCTGCATGGCCAGCTGACTTCCAAGGGCTGGTTTTGAGAGAAACTTCCTCCCTGTTCCCATTTGAATGCCTCACAGTGTGATCCAGAATGTCTTTTTTTTACTTGTATTTTTCCCCTTTTTACAAAGGATAATCTCCAAGAAATTCCCTTGAGGATACCTCATAGCATCCTCCATCCAAATTCTTCTAAGCGAAGTAAGATGTGCCCTCTAAATTTAATGTATGAGATTGATGTCCCCAAGTGTATATTCTGAACATCATTAGAGCACTGCCAGGCATACATCCTGCAGACATTCCCCTACAGTATCCTCTTACAATCCCTACATACTACTTCTTGGATAGTCCAAAATGTAACCAAAATAATTACTTTATTGGATAGATATTGGCAATACCCACTTGATAAAAACCATGTCTTCCCAGCACCTTAGCATGTTGTCATAACTTAGTTTATTATTATTGCTGATAATGGTAATAATCTTCTCTGATGGTATGGATAAACACATTCGTTATGTTCTTTTAGGTCAGAAGACTCTGCTATTAATCACAGCCCTCTGAGGAATTCACATCTATTTTTGATCCCGATGCCCTATCCTTAAGAAAAAAAATGTACTTTTAATTTGATCATGAAGGTTACTGTTTGAATAGATGTTTTAGACTTCAGGCATTCTGGTTGTTTAAATTGACTCAGACAGTATAAACCAGACTCCCTGACATTCCAGAGTCTTTAAGAGTTAATGGCTTCTGGCAAGCAGCCACTCAGGTCTCCACTTGGCCTTAACTGAGTCAGCGCCAGCACACCAGTTCCTTAGCATTGTGTGCACAGTCACAGGATTTCAATGAAGAGCATTTTAACATAAGGCCAGAATACCTATGGTTGTAACCTCCTCTTGAATAAACTTTCTATCATTTTTTTCCTGAAATACCGTAGTCTTTTTATAGATCTTAGTCTTTTGCAATCATACAGGCTTCTATTTATTGAGTACATCCTTTGTAATGGATAATTTGAATTTCTTTTTATTCTCATAGCATACCTAAAAGGCAAGTATCATCAACTATGTTTTACAGATGCGGAAACTATGGTTAGAACAGCAAGTAACTTACTTATTAACTGCTACTAGATGATATAGCTAAAATTTAAATTAGTATTTATCATGTAGACACAATAAAGATTTATTCTTAACATAAATTGAGCATTTATTATATTCTAATCACTGTTCTATTAGATTGAACCACGTAAAATGGCTGACCTTTCACCTATAAAATGGTGATTTATTATGGTTTATCCTAATGTTTGTCTCATTTGATTTTAACAATAGCCTTGGATGCAACTGTTGTTAATGTCATTTTGCAGAAGAGGAAATTGGAGCTCAGCAAGGTTAAATGATATGCACAGGGTTTTATAGTCAGTTAGTGGTGCTTTTTCTCCTTCCACCTCGAACCAGGCAATGCTTCTTCACCATGAAGTGGTGACTATGATGAAGTGATGTGACACTTTTATTGTCCCCAGTGGCGGCAATTCTGAGTTTGTTACTTCACTCACTTCATTCAATATATTGAGCACATACTGTGTATGAGAATCATATGCATTCAACCTTTGAAGGAATAGTAAGATGGGAAATCAAGCTAGTTAGTCTAGATTTGGGTTTTAAAAAAACAAGACAAAGCCATCTGAAATAGTTTTTTTCAGTGTCTATGTAGGTAGATCCTGAAGACTGTTTCTAAAGTATTCAGAGTTTGGTTATTACTAGAACAATGTGTAGCCTTTCAAAGTGTTAATTTCTAAAGAAACTATATTCTTTGGATAGTGTAGGCTCTGGTGAGTTTGTTAAATAGTCACTTTTATTGTACTCTTTGCCTGGAATACCCAGGTCCAAATCACAAGATCTTCTAAGTCTTACCTCAAAGGTCACTTTCTCCATAAGGACACTCCATTTTTTTCCCAATTGTACACAAACTAGTCCTCATTTTGGCTGTCATTGCAACGCGTTCTCACTTTTCATGGATCACCAGTCACCTCTTCTCCTCAATTATATTTATTTGCTTATCCATCCATCCATTCATCCATCCATCTCTCCTACTATTCATCTATAAAGTTCTAGTCAGTGTTAGGGGCCCTGAAGATACAAAGATGAAAAGACACAGTCCTCACCCTCAAAAGCTTAGTAGGGGAAACAGATAGGCAAACAGAATAATTCGAAACCACTGTAGTTCTCTTTATTCCAGCTCTCAACATGTTTGAAAAACTCACCCTCTTCAGTGATGGTTGCTCATGAGGGCTGTGATTCTGCTGGACAGTAAAGCCTGGTGGGGAGGGAAAAGGGAGAAAGGAAGAGATATGTTCCCTCCACCCCAGAATGGGGATGGGAAACACACGATGCAAGTCTCTCCAGCCCAGTCCAGCCTCCTGAGCAGAGGATCAGCATGACAGATTATGCAGCATGCTGTGGTCATAGAGAGGAGGTTCGTTCATCCCACACTCGAAGCACCCAAGGGAGTGGGGCAGGGAATATTTCTGGGAAATGGTGTTTGAATTAAATCATGAAAATGAGTAGGAGTCCGCTACATGAGTAAGGGAAGGAAGAAAAGTAAGTAGAGGGGGCCGGTAGCACTTGCATATGTAAGAGACATAATGCTGTGTGTGCTTGTGTGTGTGTGTGTGTGTGTGTCCATAAGAAGTCTGCCATGGCTACTTTAGAGGGCAAAATGGGAGGGTGGCAAGAATTCAGTGGTCAAAAGCAAGCAGTGAGATAATGGAATTTTTTTTTTTTTTAAAGACACACTTAGTGGTTTGGAGAATGAGAAATACATATCTTACATCCATCATTAGACTGTGATCCGCCTGAGGGCAGAGATTCTTAACCCTGTCCATATCCCGATATGCCAGGCTCCCACATCACTCCAGATGTGTTGAAATTGCACTGCATTGTAGCTACAGCCTGGATAGCCCCTCTCCTCCTTCATTTGGGGCCAGCCAGCGTGAGGGGAGTGGATCTCAGGAGAATATTGCCAGTTCTTGGGCGAGACAGGGGAGAGAGAGACACCGGGCTCTAAGTGAGAGGGATCTGTTTGAGAGAATAAAGGAGGCTTAAATCCATTATCACAACGGCACTAAAATACAGCATTCCTTCTCTGAATGGTATTCGTTCCTGTTTACTTTCTTCCTTGTGGCACCGAGCTGGGCTGCATTTGCTATTTAGGCATAATTACTATTTTATTATTATTTTTTTCACAGTTAAGTGGAGCATTTGAGCACAGCTGAATTGCTGGGAGCCTCAGTGGAAGAAATCTATTAGTGGTATGGCTTGAAACAATACACAAAAGGCCGCCGCGTGTGGTCTGCCCTCCACGCTTTCAACTTCCTTATGTGGAACAATAAATCTCCAAGTCAGCTAGAACACAGAGACTCCCATCCAACGAGAGCCACATTTTTATCTTTTATTCATTGGCAGGAACATTAGCTGTAGGAGGTATTCAAATCACACTTTTATTTAAACAAACACAGCTGGATCGCAGCCTCTTAATATAGCAATTCTCTAATGAAAAATAACAACATAGTATTTATCTCTTTTCTTTTGTGTGACTCTCAATTTGCTAAAATTAGGCAGACTTCAATCCTATACAAAATTGGCATGTTTTCATGACCAGAGCTCATCGCAACTAACTACAAAATTATAATGGGGATGTAATTATAGGAGGGCATGTGAAATACACATCCTTTTGCTGCTGTAAGCTATATGGGGTTATACAATTATGTTGTAATAACATCATTTATCTTAAAGGAGTCAGACAGCTGACTTCATTTATTTAACTTGAGCACTCCAATTATGTGCTGTGTCAGTTTAACATAAATGTCTTGCCCAAAGAACATGGTGTAATAATAATGGTAATACCAATAATAGTAATAGCACACATTTGTATAGGGCTGTGCAGAGCACAAAGCGTTTTTACAATTGCGATCTTGCTGGATTCTCATAACTGTTCTTTAAGGCAGGCATCTTTGCCTGCAATTACATGTACCCCATTTTACTGATGAGAAAACTGAGATTTAGAGAAGTGAAGTGATGTTGTCAAGACTGCACACTTAGTAGGTGGTGAGGTAAGAACTTTCAACTCAGGTTTCCCGACTTGTCATTCAGAGAACATTCTGCTGCCCTCATCAGTGGTACCAGATTTTGGACAGTGTGACATGTTTGTTCTCATCTCTTATCCTATTTTATCTTACATAGGTCTTCTAAGGCAGGTGCACTAGTCTGAGGTGGTGGGAGTCACAGGTACTAATTCTGTAATCCTGGGCGAATTAAATTACTAGAACCTAGATTTCTTATAAAAAATAGAGATCATAGTACACACTGAGCAGGATTGTGATAAGAATTAAGTGAAGTAATGTTTGTGAAGTGCCTCAACGTAGGTGCTTAGAAAATGAGTCTGTTCTCTTTCTCTGTAGGGCAAGAAAAAAAATTCCCTTTGACACAGGACAAAATTGCTGTGCTTTTTGCTTAACTGACTTGCCCAGCTCTCCAAGCTGGTAAGTGTCAGGGCAGTGACTGAAATTCATGTCTTCCTATTTCAAATACTCTTGTCAATATTTTTACTCACCTTGGGATGTCTTCAAATGCTCACTGTCATTTTCAGTTCTTTTGCAATTCTTTACAAATTTATTTGCTTAAATACCCAAAGGCGGAATAACACACTTGAACTAGAAATCTTAGTGCTCTTTGCCTGAGAAGGAGAGACTACAGTGTAATGAAAAGAGCAGGATTTGGAGAGTCAGGAAGCCCATGTGGAGCTCTGGTGGTAGTAGTTACTAAGGTGTGTGAATTTAGGCCAATGCTCTGACTTCTCTCAGCTCCAGTGAGCTCATCTATAAATGTCATTTCAATCTGAACTTCCTGAGAGGAAGCCTGAAGTATATAATGTTTCTGGGAGAGAAGAAAAAGCTTGTAAAATAATAGATTTAGTTTACCCCACGTTAGGTACTGTTAGTACATTGTTCAAAAGACACTGTCTCATCTAATCTTTACGAGAACTCTGTAGGATATTTTCCCTGTTTTACAGATGAGGAAATGGAGGTTAAAATATTTTTCTTTTTTTTTTTTTTTTTTTTTTTTAGAGACAGAGTGTCACTTTGTTGCCCTGGCTAGAGTGAGTGCCGTGGCGTCAGCCTAGCTCACAGCAACCTCAAACTCCTGGGCTTAAGCGATCCTACTGCCTCAGCCTCCCGAGTAGCTGGGACTACAGGCATGCGTCACCATGCCCGGCTAATTTTTTCTGTATATATTTTAGTTGGCCAGATAATTTCTTTCTATTTTTAGTAGAGACGGGGTCTCGCTCTTGCTCAGGCTGGTCTCGAACTCCTGACCTTGAGCGATCCACCCGCCTCGGCCTCCCAGAGTGCTAGGATTACAGGCGTGAGCCACCGCGCCCGGCCTAAAATATTTTTCAAAGAGTTATAAAATTTATATTTGAGTGAGTCCCACTTCATGGTTTGGGGGAATTAATGTTCAAGTTTCTTAAATAATTAAGTAGTTAAATGGGGAAAGTGGGTGGGGTCTATTTGGATGCTTCCAATTCACAAAGTTTTGTATATAAAATACAAAGTTTTATAAACATTATAATTAGCACAGATCCTAGAGGAACCATTAAAGGTATAGTTTCCATAACATCAGTATTTCTAAATGAGCCAGCAATGATAAAGTTTCATAGCTCAGGAAAATTTTACTTAGTGAAGGCATTTAGAGTGTCTCACCTAATTCAGTTTCAGCCCGGGGCCTGGGTATTTTATAAGTGGGTTGGTGGAAGTTCCAAAAGCTGAAGTGACTTAGCCAAGAAGGAATAAAATGAGATGTGTCAATGTGCTCTTTTTATTCCTTTTCCCTCTCTCTTTTTCCCTACTTGTCCATTCATACATTTAATTTGTTAAGATCTGAGTTAAAAAAAAAAAAAATCCTATACTTCCACTGCTTTCCGGCGGCTTGGCATGTATTAGGGAGGAACATCCAAGGGAGAAACCATTACGGCGCAGTGAGATACAGTAAGGCTGATGCTGTGATGGAGATGAGGGCTAGGTTTAATGTTGGCGGAAAGGTGGGGGCTATCAATTTTGCTTAGAGGTTGGAGTCAGGGAAGCTTTAAAGAGGAAGAGTCCCTTGAGCAGAATATTTTTTTTTCAGACGCTTTTAATTTTAAGTCATAGAAAACTTATATAAACAATTTCATCTCAGAGGGACTTTTATTGTAGAGATACTGGGGTGTTTCAAAGATAGTAACACGGCTGGACCTAACAAAAAAATGGATCCATTCCTTTGAACAGTAACATTAGATTTTTCTCTACCTCTTATCTCTGCTTCGTTCTTGCCGCAGACTGGCTGCCTCTGTCTCTTGGTCACTTTGGCAGTAAGTACTGTTACTGACACTTCTAAAGGTTTACATTTTCCAGCTTCAAACACTGAAAAGAGGCTGCTTCAATGAACTGTCCACTTTCCGAAGTTCTCAGGTCAAAATTTCTGGGGAAGGAATTCATTGATTCACTCCAGACCAAACAGAGGTAGCTTAGAAATGGGCAGTGTCCACAGGAGCCTTATCAAACGACTTAAAAAGTGGTAGTTCTTCAAAGAGGGGAGGAAAGCGCAGACCCCTCTATAGAGGAGTGGTTCTTAAAGTCTTGTCCATGGGCCCCTGAGGATCTCAAGGCCCTTTTGGGGGGTTCATGAGGTCGAAACTCTTAATAACCCTAAGGTGCAATTTTCATTTTTATTACTGTGTTAGCATTTGTATTGATGGTCCAAAAGCAATGGTAAGTAAAGCTATTGGTGTTGTAGCATTAATCAAAGCAGTGGTGCCGTACTGCACAGGGAGTCATTGTATCCTTTAGCACCTTGCACTCACAGCTAAAAATGCCAGTTTTCTTTAAGAATGTTCTTGATTAAGCAGTAAAAGATATTAATTTTATTACATATCAACCCTATGGAGCACCTTTTTAATATCTGTGGGCCCCAATAGTTGTACGATAGAGGTATTTTGCTCATACTAAAGTACAGAGGCTGCCTTGAAGAAAAGTAGTTGTGCACTTGTACAAACTGAACTAGCTGCCTCTTTTTCATGGAACAGCATTTCAGTTTTGAAGAATAACATAGTAAATAAATAAATAACATAGAAAAACTATGGATTTTTTTTTTTTTTTTTTTGAGACAGAGTCTCACTCTGTTGCCCAGGCTAGAGTGAGTGCCGTGGCGTCAGCCTAGCTCACAGCAACCTCAAACTCCTGAGCTCAAGGGATCCTCCTGTCTCAGCCTCCCGAGTAGCTGGGACTACAGGCATGCACCACCATGCCCGGCTAATTTTTTCTATATATATTTTTAGCTGTCCATATAATTTCTTTCTATTTTTAGTAGAGATGGGGTCTCGCTCTTGCTCAGGCTGGTCTCGAACTCCTGAGCTCAAACGATCCGCCCACCTCGGCCTCCCAGAGTGCTAGGATTACAGGCGTGAGCCACCGCGCCCGGCCTATGGATTTTTATAACTGGGTGTTAAGCAGACATATTCATGAATGAAGTAAGCCTGCTAATTCAAGGGAAACAACTAACAGTGTTTGTTGTCAGTGATAAAATTTGAGCCTTCAATTAAAAACCAGAACTTTGGAAATCTTGTATCCAACACTCTGAACTTGATGGTTTCCTAATACTTAAAGACAATTTTTAAAAAAATTTTTTAATTATTATGGAGACATAATATTTGTACACATTTATAGGGCACGTGTTATATTTTGATACATACATACAATGTGTAATGATCAAATCAGGGTAATTAGGGTATCCATCACCTCAAGCATTTATCATTTCATTGTGTTAGGAACTTTCTAATTCTACTCTTTTTGTTATTTTGAAATATATCATAAATTACTGTTACTATAGGTGCCCTACTCTGCTACCAAACACTAGATCTTATTCCTTCTGTCTAAATATATTTTTGTATCCCACTAACTTAAAGACTTTTCTATCTAAATTTTTTTTAAATTTTTAATTTCTTTTTTTTAGAGACAAGGTCTCACTCTGTTGCCCAGGCTGGAGTGCAGTGGTACGATCATAGCTCACTGTAACCTTGAGCCCCTGAGTGTAAGTGGTTCTCCTGCTTCGACCTCCTTAGTAGCTGAAACTATAGGGATGTACCACCACACCTGGCTAAGTTTTTTTTTTTTGGTAGAGACCAGATCTCACTATGTTGCCCATGCTGGTCTTGAACTTGTGGCCTCAAGTGATTTTCCTGCCTTGAGGCCTCCCAAATTGCTGGGATTACAAGAGTGAGCCATGACATCTAGTCTTAAAGACTTTTCTGGTGAGCTTTGTGGTGATAGTAAAAAGTGTGGTTTTTTGATATTATATAGTCAATTTATAAATATTTGGAAGATCTACATGGTTCATCAAACTCATCTTTTTCAAATGACATATGCGTGATGCTATAGAGATTATACACGGATAAAAGATCCATTCAAGGTTGACCAATGGGTTTTAATGTAACAGAGAATGAAAGGTTCATTGATATGGTTTCAGATTCCATATTGTAGCTAACATTTGAGAGGTTAGTTACCACTTGAGTTTTTGTGCAGATTCAAAGAATAACAGTCGTAAAATCCTCCAAATTCTCTTCATATACTTCAACCGAACCAACATATAATATCAATACAGATTAAATGTAGATGCAGATATCAAAATCTGTCTTCTGTTAAGCAAGACACTAGAGTCATTGGAAAAAAATGAAAACGATGCCACTTTTCTCATTAATTTTTTTGAAAATATTTGTTCATAAAATATTTTATATATATTAGCATATATTATTGTCATTTGCAAATCAATTAATATGTAAATATTACAACTGTTACCATTTTAAATTTCTAAATGATAAATGTTAATAAATATAACTGACAGAAGCAAATGGTTTTGTGGTTGGCAAGAATATTTAAGAGTAGACCTTGATTCTGAGACTAAAACATTTGAGAACTGCTGCCCTACATATCTACCACAGTCTTTAAATATGTACAAGGGCGAGCCAGTAGGTGAGAGATGGAAGAGTATTAGTGTAAAGACAGGAGGCATGAAGCAATGTGGCACATTCAAAAATTTAAGAAGAGATGCCACTGGAAAATGGAATATGAGGAGTGGATTATGGAGAGATAAGGTTGAAAAAGAAAAATTCCCTGCCAGCTAATCTGGATTCTTAGAAAGGTTTTAAGTCAGGGACTGATGTGAATGGATTTGAGTCTGGACAAGGTACTTTGTTGGCACTGTGGAAGATGGGTAGGCAATGGGGGTAGGGTAAGAAGTATAAAGCTAGAGACAGGGAAACACATTAGGAAGCTGTGGATTGACTAGCATAGAAAATAGGAGAAAATGAATTAAGACAATGGTGGTAGGGATGGGAAAAAAAGGTGTATGTTGTAGAGAATTTTAGGAAATAGAATAGAAAAAAAATGCCCTCTTGATGGAGGGTACACAGAGTAGATTTCATAGTTGGAGACCTATAGGAGGTAAGAGGTTATGCTAGATAATATCTCTAGGATTCTTTAATGTGACTGGTCCCCTAAAAATTATGGGGTCTCACTAGGGATTAGTTTTGAGAAATGTAGCTAAATTAAGATGGAAGGTTTGCAAATGACTAGCTTGAGGGCTCTATTACAGAGGTATGTATACTTCCCAAACATTTGCTGAGACTACCCTCTGCCCTGGTGTGTGCTACATACTGGGGTTACAAAGATGAATGAGCTATGGCTCCTGTTATTAATGGAGTACATGAGTCAGTATACAGAACACTGCTTGGCACAGAATAGGGCCCAATAAATGTAAGTTTTGGTTTTATAATAATTTTGTTATGGTTGTTCTTGTTATATCGGCCTTATTCATGGTTCCCAAGAAAACAGCATCTGAGACAAGATTAAGTGCTGATGCTTTACCTGGGAGGTGTAAAGCAGCCTCAAGAGAATCTGAAGCTGACCTGAGATGTCTCATCTCTTCACCTCTGGGGCCATTCAATCCACTCCTATCCTTTTATTTTTGGCTCCAATACTACAGTATGGGGTCTCCCTCCAATTTTTTTTTTTTTTTGAGAATGTGGATCCTTATTTCTTCCCAAAGAGAGAAGAACAGGTGTAATCACTGATAGACTCCTCTTCCAGGTGGTTGTTCACTCATGATCTCCTGGACGACTTAAGACATGAAAGTTAGAGAAACACATCTCTGCTGCTGCTGAGGCCATAAATGATATTCATTGTCTCCATCCTCTATTACTCTAGATTTTCCTCACTGCTGGCCAGTGTTTCAGCTAGTCCAGCTAGTTGCATGATTGGGTAGTACAAACCTTCATTCCTCATGGGAATGAGCCCTTAATTGCCCAACTCTAGTTTGGTGGTAGTTATTGTCATTGCTCATCATTGATTATTACTTGGCCTGGAAATACTAAAAGACCCTCCAATGAATCTTCCAAGTTCCACAGATAGTCTTCCCTGCTTCCCTTATCATATAGTAAATTCTTCCTTTGCCTATAGGTCCTCTGGAATGATGTACCTAGTTACAGTATTTCCTGTTGAGTGGAACCATTATTGAGTTCCCTGGTGGATGTGTTTCCTGTTCCCAAGAACAAAATTATGGGGGCAGGAAGCACAATTCTTCAAGTGGGTCCCTGAATGTCAGAGTAGCCATACCTACTTCCACCTCTTGCTACAAGATAAAAGATGGCTTCGCTTTACTGGTAATGTAACCAGTTACACAAGATGATTCCTATTTCCCCCACACTTCTTTGGGTTCTTGTAAAATTCTGGACTAATTGTACCTGGAAGAGCAAGCAGAAGACTGTGTATTCAGGGCTTCCTTATATGGTTGTGCAGCTTGTATCCTGGACAGCTACAGGGGGAGTGGTCCCTATCCTATGCCATATGAATCTTGCTTCCCAGAGTTGTGCATTACATCACCCTCACGTGTCTGTGTTTGTCCTGCAAAGATCTCATAGCCAAGCCCTCTTCTCTGATAAGCCAGGGTTGCAGCCCAAGACTTAGCTGGGAAAAGGGGGAAGAGATGACTTTTAAATACATTTTGAGATTAAAATTTTAAACTGTACACTTACATCATGAAAAATGACTAGAAATGATAAAATCTGCCCAAGACATTGCAAAGAAATTGGAAAGGGTGATTTGTCAGAATGTGGTTGAAGGTGTTAATGATCAAAAAGGTAAAGATAAGTTTATGCTCTTACCACACCATATTGAGAATCCTCAATAATATGGTTATATAAAATTGAAAAGAAAGTGTATCTCTTGACCCACAGGAATCTCCATTCCGCCTAAGAGAGACAGACAAGTAATGGTTAGATAAGTGTGCTATTGCAGACGAAGCTTCTAGCAGGTGAAAGAGGAGATAGGGATTAGATCTGACAGGGCAGTAGAGGAGACTTCTTTGAAAAGATGACATTTTAAACGAGCCTAAAATGTTATAATTGGAACCTAAAGTAATGTCTGATTTCTGTTAATGGTAAAGAAAATACTTGTGAAGAGGAATCCTTTTGGCATCCACCCTCCCCCCTGCCATGTGACTGTATTTGGAGATAGGGCCTGTGGGGAGGTGACAGAGTTTAAATAAGGTCATAAAGGTAGGGCCCTAATATGATAGGGCTGGGACACTTATAAGAAGAGGCAGAGATACTAGAACTCTTGTTTCTCTGTGCATACCCAGAAGAAAGGCCATGTGAGGTCAAAGAGGCTATCTGCACACCAGGAAGGGAGCCCTTACCGAAAACTGAACCCTGCTGTACTTTGATCTGGGATTTCTAGCTTCCAGAATGTTAAAAAAAAATAAATTTTTGTTATTTAAACCACTCAGTCTGCGGATGTTTGGTTATGGCAGGCTACCTTGGTACACTAAGGCAGTAGATGGACTTGTCTATTCTGTTCTCTGGCTGTATTCAACCAATGCTAGCCCATAATGATAATATTAATCCATAATTCCCCAACAATACAGAATAGCTTAGCTTTTGCCTTGCATTTTATCTATTGAATCTCATTAGATTCTCACAACAGTCCAGTGGAAATAAGTTATTTTGTATTTATAAATGAAAAATATTGAGGCTGAAAGAGCTTTAGCCAGAAGTTGGAGAGTTCATCGCTATTCCTGCTCAAATACAAACACAGTTTTAAAGGCAGAGCAAGGGCCAGGAGCTCAGCAACCTTCAATCAGAACAGCTGCATCTCCCCTCCCCGGCGATATGTTGTGATTTTACAGGAAAAAAATATGGAATAAGATTTTTTTTTTTTTAGAAGAGCAATGCTTCCAGAGTTTTAACAACTCTTTGAAGCCTTAATACCATAAAGTTGTTGACTGTTTTGGGAGGGAAGGAGTAGAAAGAAGCACTTATCATAGTGAACATGAAGAATAATCCTGGAATGTATTTGATTCATTTTCTGTTCAAACTATTCTTTCCAAGAATGTGTTTTCCAAGTAATTATACTAGAACACCAATTAAGAGCCTTATCAGGTATGGTAATGCCTCAGGTGCAATTTGGAAAGTGCAATTACTAGAGTGTAAAGGCGGCTTCAAAACCGTCAAGCAATCACACTCAGTCAGTTGTGCTGAAGTGAAAATAGCAGCAATTGGCATTTGGAACTACTGCCTGGAAACTCTTGTTTGTGACGATGCCAGGGTCCAATTTCTACCCCAGAAACAAGAACTCTATTTCTGGAGGGGCTTCACACCCTCCAGGTTACAGATCCTCTGAACCAACCCACAATCCATCTTCTTAGTCCTCATGTCTCTCACCCACTGAATCCCAGCAGGGACCCCGAACGTTCCATCAGACGACAATTCTGGGAAGACTCTCTGCTAATCCGCTCCTACTATGTTTCTTCAAACTGTATTTAACATTAATTTGTCATTGGGATTGGGTATTGATCGCACAGGAGCACACGGAGGAGCTGGCTAAGAGGCTCCACTCTTTAAAAAAGGTGACTTGCTTGAATTTACAGAGGATATTGGTGGGTCTGGACTGGTTGTCCAGGAAAAACAAGCTTGATGTGAGAGTAGCAAGGCGAGCATATTAGTATATTCCAGAAGAAAGTGAATAGAGCTCCAGACAGTAATGAGACCATGTGCAATTTACAAAACACCTTCTCAGACATTATCTTGTTTTTTTTTTCCCCTCCCTCTCTCCTCCCTCTTTTTCTTCCCTCTTTTCCTTCCTTATCTCACTCTCTCCCTGCTTCCTTTCTATTCTCCTTCCCTTCTTTCCTTTCCTATTTTTCCTTTCCCTTCCCATTCCTTTCTTTTGCAAACATTTAAGGACTCCTGGGCATGATGCCAAGAACAATGTGGATTCAGAGCCAACATATTGTTGGTTCCAAAGAGCTCAGTGTTTGTGGGATTGACAAGTAAATAGGTGACTCTAATATAGGCTGAGAAGGGCTATGATGGAAACATAAAATGTATCCTAAACGAGAAGCCCCTAACCCCAAGTGACCTGGGTGACAGGGTAAGGGTGGGGTTAAGAAAGGTTTTCTGTAAAAAGGAGCCCCTGAGCTACTTCTGAAGAAGGAATTCAATTTAGATTAGTGACAAAGGGTTGAAAGAGCTTTCTAGGAAAAGGTACCAACAATGGCCACAGATAATGATCACCAGTGATTGCCAATAATGGCAGATACCTGTGTTTTCTTTTAGTGAAATACAAATAGTTAGGGATGGCTAGAGTTGAGGGTGAGAGAGGTGGACAAAGGGGTCAAGTTGAAGGGGCAAGGAATGGAGGGTGGTGAGGTTCTGGTCAGATAGGCAGTGGTCAGATTACGATGGCTCCTGTATGCCACATAAAGGAGTCTGTATCTAATCCTAAAGATAATGGAATGTTCTAGGAAGGGAAGAGATACAGTCTGGTTAAACTCTAATTATATTTTTAAGTGCCTTGTCTGCCTTCAGGATTCAACCAAATGTTCAGAGTGTTGTTGCATTCTTAGATTTCGTCTGACCTATATGCTGCTGTTACTTTGCAGAAAGTAGGAGAGCAGTTGCTGAGTCAGCACCAGAGGGAGGCCAGTGTGTAGGAACATGGATTATTCATGGGGCCTGTGCACTGTTCCAGGTGCAGCCGTGATGGCCGTGGACGGGGCCCATTTGTAATGCAAAGGCATGGCAAGGAAATCCATTTTCTCATTTCCAGAGCCGATTTTATCTCCACGCTCTTGCCCATGTTATGAATTTAGGCTGATAAAATGAGCAGGAGAGTAAAGTGGAATTTCTGATGACTGTTTGCAAAAGGAATTTTTAGATGCCAATTTGTGAACTACTTTATTTGGAAGGAAATGGTTCAGAGAGAATATATCTTGAGACCTTGTGTTATGAAACAATGAAGCATGAGTTTTAGAGTCGGACGAATCTGAATTTGAGTTCTGTGACCTTGAGCAAGCCAGTTAGCGTCTTCATACCACAATTTCTTTATCAGTAAAATGTGAGTAATAACACTGTGGGAGATGGAATTATTGGCCTCAAATCTTCACCTCGGCCTATATCCTTGTGACTTTGCAGTTGCTTCAACTAAAGGCAGAAAATACTTTCCTGTCCTTTTACTTTGGGTTCAGGTATGGGACTTGCTTTGGCCAATGAGATATCTCAGGGGACAGAAGAGGGGAGAAGTCACAGTGTAACAGGCTCAACCCTGGCCTTGAAAGTTATCACATGGTTCTCCTTTCTTCTTCCACATCTGCTATTGCCACTAGAAACTTCCCCAGGATTTTGCAGTGACCTCAGCCTGAAGCCCAATGAGGCAAACTTGCACCCACTTTCACAGCAAGGAGCCAAGCACAGAGGAACCTGGAGCTTGAATCAGAGGTGCTCAGCTATGCCTCAGTTGACCCATGGACATGTGAACAAGAGTGAATAATTTTCGCTTCCAGCCACCAAGTTTTGTGGTGACTTGTCATGTGGCAATGGCTAAGTGATACAAATACTGTGGTAGGCTGCATCTAAAATGGCTCCCAGTGGTCCTTCCCTCACAACAGTCATGTCCTTGGTTATTTTCCTCTCTTTGTAGGTGGGCTGGCCCTGCTGACCTAGCGACTTGCTTTTAACTAGTAGAATACGGCAAAAGTGAGGGGATGGCATTTTTGAGACTAGATTATAAAAGACCATGACGTCCATCTTGCAGACACTTTCTTGCCCTCTCTGCTTAATCACTCTGAAAAAGAAAGTTGCCATATGGAGAGACCTGTATGGAAAGGAACTGAGGGTGTCCTCCAGCTAACAGCTAGAAGGAACTGAGGCTCTCAGTAAACAGCATATGAGATGCAGAATCTGGCCAATAACGATGCCATGAGCTTGAAAGCAGATCTAGCCTCAGTTGAACCTTCGGATGAGACTGCAGCCTGAGCAGACACCTTGTTTGTTGCTATGTGAGACACCCTGAGACAGAGGGCACAGCTAAGCCTCAGCCAGACTCCTGAGCCTGCGAGGAAACTATGAGAAAACAAATGTCATTGTGAGCTACTTCATTTTGGGGTAGATTTTTTTTTTTACACAACATATAACTAATACACCTACCTTGGGGATTTCCTGGGAAAAATAAATGTAATAGCATATATAGATTGCCATATGCAGAATAATGGCACTGCAAAGATTTCATCCCTAATTTTGGACACCTGTGAATACGTTATCTTGTTATGGCAAAAAGGACCTTGCAGATATGATTAATACTACAAGCTTTAAGATGGGGAGGTTTTCCCGGGTTATCCAGTGGATCTAATCTAATCACACAAGTCCTTAAAAAGGGAGAGCATTTTCTGGCTGTGATCAGAGAGAGAGATGGGACAGTAGAATAAGTGTCAGAGAGATGCAGTGTGAGGAGACTAAACCTGCTGTTGCTGACTTTGAAAACGGGGAAAGGAAACCCTGCACCAAGGGTGCAGAGGGCCTCTAGAAGCTGGAAAAGGCAAGGAAACAGTTTCTCTCCTAGAGCCTCCAGAATGAAATGCAGCCCTGTTGACACCTTGATTTTAGCCCGGTAAGACTCCTACTGGAGTCTGATCTCCAGAACTGTAAGATAATAAATTTGTGTTGTTTTAAGCACTAAGTTCATGTTGATTTGTTATAACATCAATAGAAAATGAATACACGGGGTGACCTATCAAGGCTTAGTGAATATAGGTTTCATTCATTCTTTTTTTTAATATGGATTACATATTTTTTTATTTCAGCATATTACAGGGGTACACATGTTTAGGTTACATATATTGCCGTTGCCCCGCCCGAGTCAGAGCTTCAAGCATGTCCATCCCCCAGACGGTGCGGACCACACCCATTAGGTGTGTATTCACTTTTTCTTTCTCCCTTTCTTCATTTTTGAAACAGTGGATTTAACTTTGTACCAGAGGAGTGTATATACAAACTTCATGGCATTGTTTGAGGATTACTGAGAGAATATCTACAAGCCCTCGGAAAAATGCCTGCCACACAGTAAACAGTGCAATGTTAGATACCATCTTGATGATCGTTATTGCTAACTGTTGTTATTGTCTAAAGGGTCCGGTTTCATTTCTCTGTTCCAGTAGGGAACAGTGTTCTCTATTCCACTGAGGAATTATGATATAGCCAGCAGTGAAAAGTGTTGAACAGAAGACTTTTTTTCTAGAGTCCCAATGCTCAAACCTAAAATTTTACTACAAGAAGTTTAGGGCCATTTGTTATAAAGTTGGATGTTTCTGAAAAAATAGCCATGGTTTGAGGCATTTCCTCTGATGGCTAAAAAGAACCCTGAGGACATGAGAACTCTCCTCAGATTTCTCATGGGCTGTCAAAAAGGGAGTAGGGGAAGATGTTTTTTTCTTTTTGTGTTGTCTAATTGGGTGAAATTTAGGGAACTGAAGAAGAATCACTGGAGCTGCATAGAACCCCAGGGCCTCTATGAGGAGACTTAATATATGAAATTTGAAATCAGCAAAGACAAAATTAGAGTATGTAATTCTATCAAAGATGTGGTGGAATGCACCCTCTCAATTCCCGAGGAGATACATCCATTCTACAATCCAGCAGCCTAATGAAATAATCATAGAGTAGGTAAAGATATATGCAATGATTTTTTAAAATTAATCTTTGAAAATGACAAAAATTGTATATGACAAGTACAAATTTCATTGTTGCAGTACTGTTCCTGTCTTCCAGGTTTAGCTCAGTAGACGGAACTCACCCCAGAGATCTGATCCCAATCAGTGCTATTGTGCTTCCCTTGTAAGAGTGTCTTATAAAGTCAGGTGGATGCAAAGTAGTTCTCTAATTTGATACACCAAATGTTAGATGCTTCTATTGGTCCTCCTCTGAGTCACTGACCTGAGACAACATATCTCATGAGCTGAACATCTATATCTTCTTGCCTTTCTCTATGTTTTTATCTCAGTTTCTCATGGTT
Source organism: Eulemur rufifrons (assembly GCF_041146395.1). Classification (NCBI taxonomy): domain Eukaryota; kingdom Metazoa; phylum Chordata; class Mammalia; order Primates; family Lemuridae; genus Eulemur; species Eulemur rufifrons. Next base: position 45,621,033 of record NC_090990.1, on the reverse strand, counting down.
TCTCACTGTTGAAAGCATAAAGCCTTAAACATTTAGCAGGGCATTCAAGGCCCCTCAAAAACTATTTCTTATTTACCTTTCCAGTTTTATTTTCTACCATACCTTACCAGGCATTCCAAACTCCATATGATTAATCATTCATTCATCTCTTTCATGTCATTTAGCAATAATTTATATATTACAATGTGGACATGGTAGTGACTTTCATGGTATTACAGTTCAATTGTAGAAATACACATTTAACAAATGATATAAACTAGAAGTAAAATTATGATAAATACCCTGAAATTAAATTATAATAAGAGACTAAATAACAGGATACTGTATGTTGGGGGCGGGTAATGAAAGTTAAGAGAGCTTTAGGAAGCCCTGTGGAATTTTGTTGAATCCAGGCATTATTCTGTGTCATTTCTGTATCAACAAGGCCCAGTACCAGACCCAGTACAGAGCAGACATGCAATAAATGTGAATCGAATAAAGGAATGAATGAAAAAAATTGACATTGACAAAGGATAAATTAATCTGCACACTATCTCATAGCAAACTTGCATTTCTCATTCTTGGGTAGCAGTTGACAAAAGCACGCACATGCACACATAAGCACGCTTGTTTAGGAACACATATTGATGTAATTCTATATTAAGTAGTAGTTTATAGTTTACAATGCTTTTCTGTACAGCATCTCAGTGAATTGTACATAAACCAATGAACTCAGGGAGATAAAATTCTTATATTTATTTTATGGGAAACTGAGATGATGAGAGAGTTGCCCAAAGTAACACATCTAGTAAGTGACAAAGACAGACATAATAATTTGGTCTGCTGGCCTCAAGTCTGGGGCCTTATTCTTCGTTATTTACAAAGAAATAAGGGTGGGATTTCAATAATAACAGGAAGAAGTGATGCAAATCAACACTCTACTGGATAAAATATTAAACAATCACATCTGCTTGAAGAAATAGGAACTCTCACAATGCAGTGAAGAATCACAGGGTTCAATTTGGGAGATGGAAACCCAGAGAGGTGAGCCTGGCAGGTAGAGCACCTTGTCCCCCAGAAACATCTGCCAATTCAGGCAGAGGCAACTGAGAGGCTGAGATAGTGAGTCCAAGGCCCACCGCAAATTGGGAGCCCCAGTAAATCATTCGTGCTTTGAATTGCGAACCTAAAGGCCTCCACTCAAGATGACACAGTGAACAAGAAACAGTCTGGCTTTCTTAGGGACTCAATCACTATACATGGCCTAATGTGAGGCTTCACTGCTAGTGACCCTAGCTACTGCCAAAGGCAAATCTGAATTCTCCTTGGAGCAAGAAACATCAACCTAGGCCTCAATTATTTCCATAATTAATTTTTTCCTATAAAATATTCAGAACACGTCAAAAATAACCTGAAGGGAAGTGTTCCTGGAGAAGTTAAATTTCATATTTCAAATATCATTCCATCCATGGAGCATGGCTTTATCTTGGGGCCATTAAAAGGCTTTAAGGAGGGGTGGGGAATATTAGGGTGACTTTTCTAGAGAGAACTCTGGGAGCTATATGGTTTGGTTAGTTTTAGAACTATTTAACCAACTTTCGCTTAACCAATTGACTGGATTAATCAACTTCCAAGATTAAATGCTGCTCTTCGTTCCCTCTCTAAAACATTCTGATTGATAATGACAACTAGTACTTTCATGTACTTGTGCTTTAATCAGTTAAGTTGTATGTTTGCAGAGTCAATTGTGTTAGTTATCAAATCATTTATGCCAATTATAGAGCTCTTCCTGGAGTTGTACAATTTGAGTAAATATTATGCAAACTAATAAAATATTAGTAGGCAAGGGCAGTTTTTGTTCCAGTGACAGAGGCTGAATACTTTAGAACAACTCAAAGTGGTGCATACAAAAGAATTACCATCAAATAAGGTGTAAGTAAGAGAACTTTAATGATTAAAGAAAATTGCAAAATTTTTAGAAAAATTCTGTATTAGATTATGTCTCAAATATTTTTAAGTTCTTATTTAACTAGAAATCATAAATGGAGGTCATGGATCCTTGCTGTCATCAAAATTACATTCTAGTTGTCATTGAAATTCTGATATATAAAAGATAGTCACATAAAAAAGGACTTGTTATGCATATAACATCATTACTATTAATTAATAATGGTATAAAATGAAATACTCTTATATTAATAATATGGCATGTAATAATATATTATTAAATAACAATATATTGCATTTATTATTAATTAATTATTATATTATTTTTATATCATATTAATAATATATTATTAATATTATTAACAATAATGCCAGAACATTCCATCATAATATCAGTTAATAATAACAATATAATAAGCAATACAGTCAGTTTTATCATCCATTTCGTATTTGAACACCTTGTATCTTTAATGACTAGTCTAAGACTTATCACGGAGTAGGCACTCAAGATTGCTTAATTAATGAATAAATCAATATGCAATATTTCAGTTTTGCAATCATTCTTCTCAGGTATCTCTCAAATTTGTCAATATCAGTTGAAAAATGTGAAGCTAACAAATGGACATATGAGTTGTAGGTGTACTCTCAACAGCAATGGTCCCATTTTCTCACAGAACTGACTCACAAGGGACTTGGCATCCAATAAACCTATAAATCTGCTTTCACACAAATTGCTCTTATTCTGGGTTATCACTCATCCTGGACATGTGTAATCAACTTTTATACCCTCAGTATAAGAGCCTGCATTAATTAACTTATTCATTTAAGAATCACACAAACTTTTATAGAGTGCCTACTGTGTATCAGACAATGGCCTAATTATCCCTATAGATAGCCACTTTATTCATTTTGACCTGCCCGTTAAATTGCATGAGTTATTTTGGACTCTTGAATCTATCATCTAAAATATTAGTTATTTCTGCCAACTGTTTGACAACTGAAAACTTGATAAACATTTTATCTGTATAATTATTCAAGTCATTGAGGGCAGATTTTGAAAAGGATTGGGGCAAATAAAAAGACAGCAGAAGCCACTGGAATATTCCTTCTAGGTTGTCAGATTCCTATTTTCATCTAGCTGAAGCTGGATGTGGAGCAATTATGACAAGGCTGAATTTCAGGCATTTGGTATAATTTAGGGACAGTGTGGTACCTCTGGGTAATATTTAAGAGGCTATGCAAGAGCATAGATAAGGAAGTTCTATTCCAAAAGGGACAAGGCCAATGCCCAGGAGAAGCAGCTAGGAACATTATTAATGTGGGGAGAAGAAACCGGGTAAGGTGATGTGTTAGGCTCCTAGAGATGGAAAGTAGCCTTTAGAAGCTCCTAGAGAAACTGTAGGTGGCCGTGACAGATTTCTGAGGCCAATTTAAGCCATCTTGTTTGAATGTGCCAAGTACTTTTCGTGGGAGTAAAGATGAATGGAAATACGTTGACATCAATCTACAAATCAACCATCTTTTTTACTGTCAAATCTGGTTGGGTCCTTACTTCATCTCCGTTACTGGCAAACAGTATTAATTAATTGCAAGAGTAGGGTTTCTTGACCTCCAAACTAAGGAAGAAACAATCAGGCATTGTATCACTATCCTTCCAGTCACACCTCAGAGATCCAGAAAGAGAACTGGCATTTCCAGGCCAAAGGGTTAAAGGGTTTTCTGATGTTCTCAGCTGGCGACTAGTCTAGAACTGCCTTGTTCTCAGGTCCTGGTCTCCTTTGCTTGGATTTCTTCAAAATCAGGAGTTTCTCTGTCTTAGTAGCTGATCTCTCATTGCCTTAATCCTAGGATGCTGGGACAAGATGCAAGTGGAAAAGTTCTAAAATCCATCAATTCAACAAACATTATTGACCACTGACTATGTGCCAGGCATTCTTCTAGATGTTTGTAGTACATCAACGGGAAAACAGAAAAAGAGCCCTGCCCTCATGGAACTATTGTTCCAGCAGAGGAAGGTAGATAATAAGCACTAAAAGCAATCAACAAGTAAAAAATGTAGTTTCCTAGAAGGTCTTAATTACTGTGGAAAAAGGCAAAGTAGAAATGTAAGAGAGAGGAGATGGTCATGGGCTGTATGGACAGACTGTCGATCAAGGAGGCCTCAGTGAGAAGGTGAGATTTGAACAGTCTTGAAGGAAATGAAGGAGAGAATCATGTGGTAGAATTCCAGGTGGGAGGAATGGAATAACGTTTCTGAGGTGGGAGTGAGACCAGCACCTCTGAGGGACAGCAACGGGCCGAGTCAGTGATGGGGGCTGGAGAGTTAATGAGGGACTGGGCCATGTGGGCTTATAGGCTTTGCAGAACTTTGGCTTTTACTCTGAGTGAAATGGAGAGGTACTGGAGGGTTTTGAACGGTGGAATGAAATGATCTGACTGAAATGTTAAAAAGATTGCTTTGGCTCTGGCACTGAGAACACATTGTAGGCAAGTAAGACTGGATGTAGGAAGACCCATTAGGAAGTTGTTGTAAGACTCCAGGGAAAAGTTTTTGGTGCTCTGGCTGGGGATGGTAGCAGTAATGAGAACTAGCCAGATTCTAAATGTATTTAAATGTATTTTGGAAGTAGATCTAACAGGATTTCCTGGCAGATTGGGTGTGGCGTGAGAGAAAGAGGGGTGTCATGCATGACTCCAAGCAAGGTTTTTGGCTTCGGCAACTGGAAGGATTAGGTTTCTAGAAGTTGAGATGAGAAGGACTGTGGGTGGAGAGGTCTCAGAGGCAAACAAAGAGTTCAGTTTTGGACACAGGAATTTTGAGATGTGACGTTTGAGTAAACAGTTGGATATATGAGTACAAGGTCTGGGCTGTAGATAATAATTTGAGATGTGAAACTATAAATGGAATTTAAAACCATAAGCCTGGATGAATTCCCCAAGGCACTGAGTGCAGACAAAGAAGACGACTAAGTACTGCTTCCTGGGCCACTCCAATATTAAGACAAAAAAACTAAGGAGACTGACAAAGAGTGAGCAGAAGGATATCTGTCCTGGCCGCCAACAAGGACTGGTAGTCCATATGGAGGTCGACTGTCAGGTCAGGAAAGATGAAGACGGAGAACAGAACCGTTAGCAATGTGAAGGCCATTGGCAAACTTGCTGAGCTCAGTGTTTTCTTTATTATGGAGAGCTGACTTTTCTGGTTCATCCTGTAGCGATTTTCAAGGTGGACGATGGGGGGAAGGGAAGAGGATATAACATGGCTTATTCCTTCTTGTGCTTTGTGTCTGGGTAGGATTCCTGGAAAAGTTCATGTCTGTATTGAAAGCTTCTACCTTTTCCACTTTATGCTGAACCTGCAGCCCTGCCAGTCCTCAAAGATAATATTTCACTTGTTAATGACATTTGATCTAGAAATGCACTGAATTGATGTCTCTCTGTTTGGATGTAGTCCCTGCTGCAGCTAGTTTTATTCCACAGTTTTGCTATTTTCTTGCAAACTTCTTCCGTTCTTCATTGCTTCTCTTTATTCCCAGGAAAATGAGGTCCACTGACCAAGCGGTTATAGCAATGAGCAGTTAACACCAATAGTAATATTTGTTCCACCAACTATTATTAAACATTATAGCTAGTTCTAACTACCTCATATTGTCCATAAGGGTATTATGAGAAACTTCGTTATGTGGCATTCGAGTTAGTTACATAACAGATTTTGTGACACTTTGTTACCTGTCAGAGATCATGTTGCATGTCATATTAACTTTCTCTATGGTATTGTCCTAAGGTTTGTTTGGTAGAATCTATTCCAAGTGAACCCACGATGGCTCGATGTGATCAACTTGCTTTTCCCACATACTAATAAAAAAATCTGTTTATGACCATTTCTCTTGCCAGGGATAAAGTCATACTTACATTTCTCAGTTTATTATGATTTGCTTATTTCTCCTCCTTTGACATGATAGCAGGTTTAGTCTGCCTTTGGTGTTTTGGCATATCTCCAACTCTCCATGATTTTCTCATGTAAATATGAATTTAAAATTTTTATATGCACAGATTTTCATTAACACTATCTCAAATTCAGAGTTGGCAAAAGATGTCATTTTAGAGAAAAAATAAGGACTTTTCTAGTAGAAAAGAAGTCTGGGATGGTTTTCTGACATATGTTACTTTATTTACAAAATAAACTGTTTTTAGAGATCAGTTTATAAAATTGACAGAAGGTTTAGTATTTCTATTCTATTCCATTAAACTTTTAGTTTTCTTATGCAAATGACACAGGAACCCACTTGATTTTTAGTCATTGTCTAGCTGTGAAAATATACGATAAAGTCTTTTCTATATGTTGTGTGGTTTAGAGGAAAAATTGTAGCTTTGGGTCAAAAATCTAGGATTGAATCCTGGTTCTGCTATTGACAAATTCTGTAATCTTGGGAGTCACTCAATTCTTGTAAACTTCTTTTCATCATCTGCCAAATAGGGGTAATCATAAATGTCCCAGGGGTTGTTACATTTTATTCATCCAAAACAATTACTGAGTACATGCTATATGTCAGACACCATGATAGACATTGAGAAGGAAAGATGGAAGATATGACCCATGCCCTCAGAAAATTTTTGTCTCAGAAATAGGTGTATAAACAGGCTAATAAAATTGAGCGTGATCATTTCTGTAATGAAAGGATTACATTAGAAATGTGTCATTTTATTATACATGACAGTTTTGGGGCTTATGCCTATGAAACAACTCTGGATTCTCCTCATATTTAAAGGTCTTCAAATATATTAAGAATTAAAAACTGCAAAGTCTCACAAAATACCTTAGCTACCAAGCAGGAATCTAAAATAATAACTTAAGGCTGGGTGTGGTGGCTCATGGCTATAATCATAGCACCTTGGGAGGCCAAGGTGGGAGAATCACTTGAGGCCAAGAGTTCAAGATCAGCCTGAGAACATAGTGAGATCCTGTCTCTATAAAAAATAGAAAAATTAGATGGGTGTGGTGGCATGCACCTGTAATCCCAGCTACTTGGGAGGCTGAAGCAGGAGGATCTCTCAGGCCCAGGAGTTTGAGGTTGCAGTGAGCTATGATGATGCCATTGCACTCTACCCTGGGAGACAGAACAAGACCCTTTCTCAACAAGAAAAAAAAAAATATATATATATGTAGTGTATGTGTATATATACACACACACATACATACATATAGTGTGTGTGTGTGTGTGTGTGTGTGTATAAAACTTAAATGTAAACTCTGGCTACATTAGAACCTCTTTTGAATTGTAAAGTCACTGGTAAAAGAACCTCTAGTCTTTACAGATCTTGAAGCAACCTGCCAAGTTAACCCCAAATTACATGAGAAGATAATATGAAAGATTGGGTGGTATGATATAATATTTGGCCTAATAGATTAGACTTAACATCTGGGAATTTTAGAGTAAAGTGAAGAAATCTAGTAGAGATCAAGATCAAAAATATATATATTTGAAACCAAAATGCCAATATGCAATTCATTATCTGTCTTTATTAGCTGTATAACCTTGGTTAAGTTATGTAAATTCTCTGTACCACCTCAGTTTCCTAATGTGTAAAATGAAAAGTGTTAAAGGGCTGTTATGAAGAGAAAGAATAGTGCCTGGAACACAGTAATTATAACAGAGGTATTTGCTATTATAACAGTATTAATATTAATAGCATTGCAAATCAATAGTGAACTTAATATTTTTAGGTTAAGGAATTTGTATTCAAATTGCAGGCAGTACAACAAATAAAGGGAAATTCAATAAGAGCACAAAGATAGGAAATTAGGATGTAAAACTATCATAATTTATAAATGATATGTTCTATCTATACTGAAAATTCAAAAGCATTTTACAGGTAAAATATTTGAAATAATAAAATATTTTAGTACAACAGCTAAATCAGTATTAAAAACTTCATTGCATTTCCATATATTAAAATAAATACTTGCTCAATAGATGTGAGACCTTGGGCAAGTAATTCTCCCTCTCTGGCCTCAGCATTTTATCCATCTGTAAACTGAGGTTGTTTTATTCAGTGTCTTCTCTGCTCCTTTCCAGTTCTAATGTATGATGGATCTCCAGACTTTTCTTCTTTTCCCCACTTTGCCAGTGGTGCCTTTCAATTGAAAAATATGCTCTGACATTTAGTAAATAAAAAGTGTTATTTTACATGATTATTTTTATATACTCCTGGCCTCCACTGAGTTTATAACCTAGTAACAACTGAAATATTAATGATACATAGCATTTCCTTAGCTCATCAAAATTAAAAAGAGCTTTCATCTATATGCTGAAAGATTTCATTAGTATATAACAAGCACATAAATAATGTGCATACCATACAGAATGCATTAAGCTCAATAAAAGAGGTAGAAACTGAGTAGTATTTGGGGAACTTCCAGTTAACATTGACTGATTGGTCACTCATGTTCATTCCCTTTTCTTCCTTGACTTTTATAAAATTATAGTAAAGAATTAAATTTAAAACACCAACAAACTATGAGCCCATGAAGATAATGATTTCTTTTGCATTGTTTACTTATGTATTCCCAAAACCTATAATAGACAGTGCCTGTCACCTTGTGGGCACTTAATAAATGTTTGTTGCATGAATAAATGAACAGCACAAAGAATAGAGATAAGGCCATTGGAAAATGGGATATTTCAACAAATTTAGGAAAAGCAATGCAGCGGGGGAAGTCTACTTTCAGTTATGTGGCAGATTAGATAACCAAATTGACTCTTTGCTAAAAACAACTAGGAGTTCTAGATTTTATGTGAGTCTTTTAAAATAAACTAATTAGCTAGCAAGAAAGGAAGGAGGCCAAGACAAACACGAAAATAGGAACTCAGAAAGATAAACATAGCACTACATACTGCTTTTGCTCTAAAGGTATTTGGTGAACACTGTTAACCTTGCACTGATTTGAGAGCACCATGGACAAGCAATCAAGCCTAATACAAGGACTTCCCTCTTCTTATAACTGAAGATGCTTCCTAGTGGATTCTTTGGTTGGTTAAGTCTGAACTTCCTAACCCTGAGGAGACAACAAGGAAAAATTCCTTAAACTTAGTGAGCAATTTTTTTTTTTTTTAGAGGTGGGCTCTTGGGCTCAAGAGATCCTCGCACCTCAGCCTTCCAAGTAGCTGGGACTACAGGCATACACCACTGTACCAGGCCAGGAAAAGCAATTTATCCTAAGAATTTTAACTACAAAATAGCCATCATTAAAATGCATAGCCAAAATCAATGTGACCCAAGTTGCTAAAAGACAAACAAACCTTAATTTGATAACTTAGTTAAAAGCATTTTAGATTTGTAGTGTCCAAAATGCCTGGCAGAAGCAAATGTAACTACTCTGCAGAAATTCTTGAGCTAGAATTGATAAAGTTTCAAGGAATATAAATTAACAGTTAAAAATTACCAAACACAGAAGCAAATGCACAGCATGAGAGCTAGCAGAAACTACAGATAAAAGAATCAGACTAATTCTCCCAAAATTTCAGATATTGGAATTATTAGACAGAATATAAAATAAATACTTAAATCCTTTTTTCATAAGTGTTTAATAAACGCCTTTAAAATTCAATTACTTACAAAAACAACAATTAATTTATTGCTAAGGATTTGTAGATGAGTTATGGCTCTGCTTGGTTTTTATGAGATCTGATGGGTTTGTCTGAGCTCGACTTTAAGCTGAAGGTTGGCTTCAGGTCTGTTCCATGTGCTTCCAATTTGGAGACTCAGGCAAAAGGTGCAACAGTTACCTGGACATACTTTTATTATGCTGTATTGCATTAGTGCAAGAAACCAAGCCTAGTAATGCCAGCACATTTAAAGCCTTGCTCAAACACAGTGTATGTCATGACTGTTGACATTTCATTACACAAAGCCAAGTCCAACATTACTGGTGCAAAGAAGAAAACTCCCACAGTTTTGAGGGAGAGGACAATGAATATTTGATGAACAATAATCCAACTTAAATAAGTACAATCAATAGGCTTTAATAAAAGAAGACACTGAAAATATTAATTATGAGCAGACTATAAAAATGACCAAGCAAATTTGAAAAATAACCCAATAAATGTACAGAAATGTAAAGTATAATATTTGTAATAAAGACTCAATGGAAATTTTATAGCACGTTAGATATAGCTGAGGAGAGAATTAACAAACTAGACTACAAATCTGAAGCATAGGAAAACAAAGGGGAAAAATGTGAATAGGAGGGAAAAAGACATGGATAGAGTGAGATCTAACAATTATTTGGTCAGAGAAGAAGGGAAAGAATGAGGTGAGAAAATGTTTTTTTTTTTTTTTAATTCTTATTTCAGCATATTGTGGGGGTAAAAAAGTTTAGGTTACGTATATTGCCCTTGCCCCCCACCCCCTGAGTTGGAGCTTGAAACCTGTCCATCCCCTAGACAGTGCGCCTCGCACTCATTATGTATGTATACACCCATCCCCCGCCCCCCACATCTGCCTGACACCCTATCAATGTTATTCCTAAATGTGCTCTTAGGTGATGATCAATAGTGAAACCAATTTGATGGTGAGTACTTGTAGTGGTTATTTTTCCATTCTTGGGATACTTAGTAGAATGGGTTCCAACTCTTGCAATCCCATTATTGGGCATCTACCCAAAAGAACAAAAGACATTCTATAACAAAGATATCTGCACCCGAATGTTTATAGCAGCACAATTCACAATTGCGAAGAGGTGAGAAAATGTTTAAAGAAATTTTGGCTGGGAATTTTTTAGAACTTAAGACAAAAATCCTCAAATTCAGGAAGCCTGTATTCCAAACAGGATAAATAAAAATAAATCTACACCTAGACACATAATGCTGAAACTGGAGTAAAATTTACATCATAGTGAAATTGCAGAGCATTAAAGACTGAGACGGTACTTTTATTGGGGTACAAAAGTTTAGGTTATGTATATTGCCCTTGCCCTCCCCCCAGTCAGAGCTTCAAGTATGTCCATCCCCCAGACAGTGCACATCGCACTCATTATGTATATATACACCCATCCCCTCCCCCCACCCACATCTGCCTGACATCTGATTAATGTTATTCCTAAATGTGCTCTTAGGTGATGATCAGTGAAACCAATTTGATGGTGAGTACATGTGGTGCTTATTTTTCCATTCTTAGGATACTTCACTTGTAACATGGGTTCCAGCTCTATCCAGGAAAATACAAGAGATGCTATATCACCATTGTTTCTTATAGCTGAGTAGTACTCCATGGTATACATATACCACATTTTATTAATCCACTCATGTATTGATGGGCACTTGAGTTGTTTCACATCTTTGCAATTGTGAATTGTGCTGCTTGTAAACATTCCAGTGCAGATGTGAGATGGTACTTTTAAAACAGCCATAGAAAAAAAGGTTATCTACAAAGGAATACTAGTTAGTCTCTCATCTGACTTCCACATAGCAACGATAGAAGCCACAGAAGACAGTGGGATATCTTCCATATGCAGAGGGAAAATACTTGTCATTTTAGATTTATATAACTAATAAAACTATCTTTCAACAATAAAGGCTAGGTAAATTTATTTTGAAACAAAATTTGAGTTAACCAACAGATCCTTTTTACAGAAAATTCTGAACTTTGAACTTCAAGGTGACAGAAGTTATCTCAGATCAAAGGTTTGAGGTATAAGATGGAATGATAAACAACAACAAAAATTGATAACCAAAGGAATAAATATTGACTTTGTAAAATAAAAATGTTTTAGTAGGGTTAAGCTAAAACAATACAAAACTGAAATGCATAGCAACAATACCATATATAAACTGGGTGAGCAGGGATAAGAAGAAGCATAAAGTATTAATAAAATTAGGACTTTGGTAAATTAGGTATGCATGTTACATTTCTAGGGTAAAAACTAAAGAAACAGAAATGTGATAGAGTGTAGAGAGAAAAATCTGAATGAAAGAAATGATTGATATAAAACTAGGCAAGAAAAAAATTAAAAGAAACAGAAAAGCCAAGTCAAAGAGAAAGTACACAATAACATCATAGTAATAAGTTGAAATAAGTAATTATTATGGTAAATGTAAATGAACTAAATTCTCCTTTTGAAAGACAAAGATTATGAGGGTGACTATACAAATAAATTTTAAGATAAGTACTCTTTATAAGAGCTATATCCAAAATACAATGGCATGAAAGATTGAGTGTAAGTATGGAAAAAGATAAATCAACAGATATAGACATGAGTCTCCAATCTTCTTGCTTCATTTATGATTTTGACAAAAATCACTTTCTCTAAGTTACACTGGGAACTAGATTCAAATGTGTTCCCCATCTTTAAATGTGTATCTGGCCATTTCTTGATGTGACTATTGACCCCCTTCCCAATTAGTTGGGGTTACCTTCCCTGACATAGTGCCACAGGCTATCTTGAGCTAAAATATTGCCTAGGTGCAGCCCTGGCCTATCAGTGTCATTTATAAATAGTATCCCACATGGATTATAGGAATGGAATGGAATGGAATTTGTATTTTCACAGGGGCCTTACTTCAAGGTGTTTAATGTGGCATCTTCATGCAGGCTGTTAGGAAAAAGATTTTTAGAATGGGGCATTTTGGAGCTTCTTGAATCATACAGTGGCAGTAGTCAATTCTTTTGCCTTTATGTGAAGCTGTCTATGACCGGGGGATATTCATTTTGTCCATTATCAGCCCCTAACATCCCTAGCCCAGCTGAGTAGGAGTCACTGTGCTTTTGCTTTGCATGTACCCTGAGTCAAGATTTGCCTACTAACTCCTGCTGCCTCTGTGCATGGCAGGAAGCAGAGTACCTCATGTTGAGACGTGGTCACTGGGCACTTAGCTGGGCTCACTTAGTAGACTGAGGGACTGCTTTCTATACATCTGGCTTACACATACACGATTCAGGTCCATGCCTCAACAAAGTAACAACTTGCTTTGTACTAGGGACCTTGCAGTTTTTTTTAATTTCAGCTCATTATGGGGGTACAAAAGCTCAGGTTATATATATTGCCCATGCCCTCCCATCCCCCCGAGTCTGAGCTTCAAGCATGTCCATTCTCTTAATGAATAGGTAGAAAATGTTAATCTTTGATCTTGGAAACAGACATTTTACCAAGACTGAGCATCTTTTCTCTGTGATGTCTTATTTTAGCAGATGGTACTAAAGGTAAGTGAAGATATATATTTTTTCCAGCCAGTAAAGAATTTTACATAAACCTCTAGAAAGGAAGGCAAAATAAACTCTTGTTTGTACCTTTTTCTATGCACACAGGGTATTTTTTGGCTATTGTAGACAGTGTGGAAAAGCTCAACATCACAGAGTCTACAAAGCTCTGAGGACCTGGTCAGTCTGGCCAAGTCCAGTGAAAATGTCTTTGGAAGTAGGTATATTTTAAGTGAATAAAATCCTATGGATCTGATCTCATTTGTCTAAACCTCTCCGTCTTCATTTCTGACTTAACCCCAGTAAGAAGAAAGAAATAAAAACCAATGAGAAACACTGGTAATTCCATTGTGAGATTTAATGTGATTTGGGAAAGTTATTACTAATGCTGTGGACCAGCGATTTTCAAATATGTTTCCCTGTAGATTCTTAGGATTTCTGAAAAATGCCTTACAGACCATATGAGAGGTAAGGATGAGCCTGCTATGGACTGAATTGTGTCCCCTCCAAATTCATATGTTGAGGCTCTAACTTCCAGTGTGACTATATTTGGAGATAGGGCCTCTAAGGAGTAATTAAGGTTAAATGCAGGGACAAGGCTGGAGCCCTAATTCAATAGGACTGGTGTCCTTATAAGAAGAGGGAGAGACACTATGCATGTGCGCATTTAGGGGAAAGGCCACGTGAACACACAGCAAGAGGGTGGCCAAATGCAAGCCGCAAAGAGAGGAGGCCTCACCAGAAACCAACCCTGCCAGCACCTTGATCCTGAACTTCTGGCCTCCAGAACTGTGAGAAAGTAGATTTCTAGTGTTTAAGCAAGCCATCCAGGCTGTGGAAATCTGTTATGGCAGCCCCACCAGACTCATACAGAGGTCAAGTAGACAAGTCTGATCTCTGCATCCCCATTTAAACTGGATTTTCTCTGCTCTTGTCAGTTTCATATATTGAAGTTTGATATAAAATTTATTCTTTCTTTTTTTAAAATAAATGTTCTGCTGTTAAAAATTTAAGCAGATAAAATTATATAATATTGCATAGCAATTTATCCATGTGCTGCAATGGAAACATTTCTTCCTGGTGCTCGTCTGTACTGTGATATTATATCTCTAATTAGAAAGTTTCTCCTCCTCTAGTTCCATTGAGTTCCTTCCCTTATCTTTCTAAATACTCTACATGACCACACCATTGGAATATGAGTTATTTTGATGGCAGAGAGAAGATGTCACTTACCTTTGTGACTTTACCTTACCCAGTCTCTTCCACCTCTTTCTGCTAGTACTGTACTTAGGGATATGTACATAGTGCTGTTAAATATGTGAGTAAGTTTGATTCCAACCCATTGAAGAATGGCTTCTTTAGCCTCTTAGACAATATAGACACCTACACCAGAAATCCTCTAGTAACAGAAAGCAGACTAGAATGCAGATTTTAAAAATTCTTAAAGATTTCTTTGAAGAGTTTGCTTTTTCATAAATACTTTTAATCATTTTTTGTCTCAGAAATTTGAGGACACACAAATTTCTGTATCCTCTTATGTTGCTTAGAATAGTCTCTATTCAGAGACATCACAAAGAAAATTTCCCTGATATTGGCACAAGCAGTATATTAGAATTAACTAGCTATTACTGGATATCATTGCTGTGTATTTTCCACAAAGTATAACAACCACTCTGGTAGATTTCAGTTTATACATCTCAATTAATCCTCACACTACCCTGTGAGGTTAGTAACAGTGTTCTCATTTTTCATATGAGGAAACTGGGGCACAGGAAGTAAACGTATCTAAAATTATACTGATAATAAGAAGGGCATTTAAGTTTTGAATTATACATTTCATTCCATATTGTTTCCCTTGCTTTTTATGTGCTTAAATATGTAAAAAAAATAAAAGCCAAAGAAACATATATTTATAGGATGAATAGTCAAATATGAATCCGTATGGTCAATTATAATCAGGTCCAGATGGTTAGTGCTCTGAGCTACTAGAGACCCCATTTGATGCCCCAGTTACCTACCATCATACAATTAGGATCAGCCGACACTTAGTAAACGAAATGGCATAATTTGGTGGAAAGAACATGGGCTTTAAAATCTGTCTGGAATGAGTTTTCAGCTCTGCCACTTGCCAGCGGTGAGATGCTCAACAATGAAGAGTTAACTCCTCTGAACCTCTGTCTCCATACATCTAAATGTGAATAATAGCTATCTTAGTTAGGAGCAGTACATGAGATAGCAAGTGAACACAGTGCCTACCTACGATTGTCCTTGACAGAGAAAAGGCACATAGTAGGCATTCAATAAATGCTAGTTGAATCTGAATCTTAGTGTTATGCATTCATATAAATTAGTGCAAAATGAAATCTCTCCCTGCTGTGGTCTACATGTGTCACCCAACATTCCTGTGTTGGAAACGTAATCTTCGAGGCAACAGTGTTCGGAAGCAGGGCCTTTGGAGGTGTTTAGGCCGAGCCCTCATGAATGGATGGAGGCTGCCATGCAAAGGGCACATGGGAGTGGGCTCACTCTCTCTAGCCCTTCTGCCTTCTGGTATGTAAGGATGTAGCAAGAGGACCTCCTATGATGCTTGCACCTTGATCTTGGACTTCCCAGACTCCAGAACTGTGAGGAAATAAATTTCTGTTCTTTATAGATTACCCAGTCTTGCGTATTCCGTTGTATTAATAGCAGCACAAAAGGGACTGAGTCCCTCAGATGAGTTTACAAGCTAATTGGTGAAATACTAAAGATTGATGACATAAAGATAGCCAAGGCCAAGTGCCAAATGAAAGAAATTGTGAAGTGTAAGTGAAGGAAGAGATGCTTGAGGGCTAGGACAGTTAGGACAACAGGCTTCTTTTAGGAGGTCAGGCTTGAGCTGAGCCCTGAAGAAAGGCAGACTCTTATTTATATAGGTGGGGAGAGGGAGTATGTGTGTTGCAGAAAGGGAGAAATGCCTTGTAAGAGAGATGTGTATGTTTTTTATGGGAAGAAGAGTAGGTAATTATGGTTGGTGCAGCGATACCGCAAGGTCATTTATGTATTGCACTTCACAATTTACAAAATCTTTTGTCTCATTACAGCCGCTCTTTAGATCTAGGAGGCGGAGAGAACAAATTCTACTATCTCCTTTTAAAGATCAGATAAAGATGGAACGGAAGCTGAGAGATGAAGTGACTTGGCTAAGAAAATACTTCTAATATGTAGCAGAGTGGGGTACCAAACTCCACGTGCTGCTTCTGAGGGCTTAGGGAAGTGGCAAGGAGAGGGAGGGAGCAAGACTAAAAAAGTCAAAGAAAATTTTGTGACTTAGAATGACAACCTTAGAGGTTTGGGATTTTTATCCTGTAAGCATAGAAAACCACAAAGGCTTATGACCAAAGTACATGTACAAAGTGATATTTTTGAAGATTAGTCTGGCTGCAGAATCTGTTGCTCAGACACAAGGCAGTGTTCTTCTAGAATCTGTCTCTTCCAAGACCATTGTCAAAATGAGTTTTAGGCCAAAGAGGGCTCTGTCCTTTTTGCCATCTTGGAGAAAGCCCTCTTAATCAGAGAAATGGTGCTATTAGCACACTGGCAGCCTTTTCTGCTCTGCATTTTAAATTGTTAATTCAATTTATTTCTGGATAAAATATCCATATAAATCAAGCCAGTTTCCAAAACTGACAGCCCCATGAAAAAAATGTTAGGGGAAAAAAGATCAGATGCATGACTAAGCTATATTTTAATTTAAGCAAGTGTTCTGATTAAATCATAAAGGGAATAAAAATGGCATACCGGGAACATCATAACTCACTGAACTGGGGTCAGGTTCCTCTCCCTATACAGCACCAGTGCAATGAAGCAGAGGGTTTGGTAGAAAGATTGAGTTTTTGGAGTAGGTCAGATCTAGGTTCAAATCTTGAGCAAAAGGTCGGGGGATTTTTGTTCACTATTGTAACCCCAGCAGCTAGGACAGTATCTGAACTCAGACTGGTTACTGCAGAAATCTTTCTTGAAATTAAAAGAAATGAGAACTGAGACCTGCCGGTTTTCAACTGGAAAACCTTGGGAAAATGAGTTCACTTTGGTGCACCTTAGTTTTCTCATCTGCAAATAGAGATAATAATGTTTACTTTATAGAATTATTCTAAATGTTAGCAATAATGAAAATAGGCAAGATATGCACTTGTGGGCTGGGATATTTGGATACCTACTCCATGAACTGAGTCATAACCTAGAGTTTCCCCTTGATGGGTTACCCAGCATGTTTTGCTGGGCTGCAGCAATGCCTGGAAGGGCCCGAACTGGGTCAGACGTTATTCAGGTTTTTGTCCTTCGCAGGGATTAGCAGGGTCATTTTACTAACAGGTGCTCAGTTTTCAAAATTATACTTTCTAGGGGGTGTAACTTTGAACCAAATTATTTCTAATTAGAAATTAGTTCATTTAGGAAGATGGATACCCACATGATGGGCACACTTTAAAAATTATTATTATTCTGTGATCTCCTCCACTGAGAGATCCTATATTCTTTTCATCTTTTAAGCCCCTACAACCAAGTCTCTTTTAAAGTATTCCCATTTTGGAGATGAGGAAACAGACTTGGAGACGTCAAGTGACAAGTTCACAGTCACAAATTACATAAAAAAGCAGAGCTGACATTTGAGCAGCACTTTTGAATTCCAAGCCACTGTGACTTTATAGGTGTATTCCATACACGTTTGTTGATTGAATTAATGGGGAAAGGCCAATTTCATTTGGCTTTAACTTTCCTTCATCACAAGATGTTCTTTTATCTCTCAGCATAAAGATATTAAAAACAAGAATGTGTCTTTCGTTCAGTTGCTAAAAGCATGTGTAGTCTGGAACTGTTAGCTTTTTGTTAACTGTTCAGAAGTATATATCAGTCTTACAAGAGCAAGGGCGTTCTCTTGATTTAATGTGTACCCTCTCTTCCACCAAAAGAAAATGAAATGAGGTAAAATGAAGTGAAAAGGCCAAGGTAAAGAGGCTATGAATTTAATGTTTGTAAAGGCAGCAGCTAACATTTATTATGTACTAATTATGTAACAGAACTTATGCTATGTGCTTTATATACATTATTTCACAATGGCCCTGTGAGGAAATACTGTTGTCCACAAGTTGTAAAATGAGAAAGTGCCCAGAACTCTCCATTGGCTTCTTTTCTCACTCAGGGTCTTGCCAGATTTCTCACTATGGCTTATAAGGCCTTCCACGACCAATTCAATAATCATAAATT
Organism: Eulemur rufifrons; assembly: GCF_041146395.1. Classification (NCBI taxonomy): domain Eukaryota; kingdom Metazoa; phylum Chordata; class Mammalia; order Primates; family Lemuridae; genus Eulemur; species Eulemur rufifrons. The sequence goes on along the minus strand of NC_090990.1, from coordinate 45,602,667 downwards.
GAGTGTACGAAACACGATATTGGAAGTGAGATTAACACACGTTCCTGCTGCACTACTGCAGATACTGGGATGCTCGATGGAATTGCACAGGAATATTGGCCCGTGGCAGGAAAGCTACTGCAGTTCAGGCTTCACCCACAAGACAGAACAACCAGGGGTCAAATCTTTCCATCTTCTTGGCAATGTTTAAAACAATGCAAACAAAGAAGGGCAGAACATTGCCCTCACATCACACAGAGGACAGAGTAGACAAAGGAGCTGCAGTGTGACAAAGAACTTTCTCAGTGAACAAATACTAAGGGGCAGTCACTGTGTGGGGCATAGGTGAGGAATCAAATGCCCTTAAGGATACTTTTAATTAAAAAACAAAACGAACAAGGAGAAATTAGTTAATGGGTACAATGTATGTTATTTAGGTGATGGACACTCTAAAAGCCCTGATTTGACCACTGTACAATCTATGCATGTAACAAAATTGCACATGTACCCCATGCATTTGTACCAAAAAAACACAAATAAAGTCTCTAATTAAAACAGAGAGTGAGTAGTTGTAGAGACAAAGGCTTTTCTGTAGATACAAGAGACAAGAAGGAGGCACTGCTGTTGTGAAATGTTGAGATTTCTTGAGGATGTCAGAGTAGCCTTCAAAAGGGTCCATTTATCTCTTTTTTTGTGCCTTGACAGGTTATTTGCTAATTTGGGAATTGGCATTCGGGGTGAAGCTTGCTTTGAACTCAGTTTATTCTTACTTTCTTGGATGGCCAAGGAGAAGGGAATATGTAAGATGGAAAAGTAGAGGTTCCAGACTCCTTGCAGAAGTGCACTCACCTCACCCCGCACCTGGATGAGTGAGAGCAGCAGATCCGAGGGCTTCGGGCCACAGGACCTCTGTGCAGTGAGTAGGGACTGTGCCAGGCAGTCGTCTAGCCTGGGTATGTCCTTTCCACCAGCTCCCTAACCCTGTACTTTATCCACTCCTGACAGGTAGAAAGTAAATTTGCATAACAAACTGTTTAAATATTCAGTTTTTATCCAGCTTCAAGGCACTCTTTGTCCTCAGCAGTTCTAATGGTTAGTGACCCCTTCAAAATCAACATCATTTGTCAAATCAAATTAGCCTCGTTACTAACTGCAAGGCAGTGACATTCATCTTTTTGATGCTTTCAAACCAGTCTGAGGTAAAGTTCTCGTATGGAATGGGGCTTGGTATGCCGTATGAGTCACTTCCTCAATGAGGCAATTGTCAGAAAAATAGGAGATGTAGCTCTAAGGTAAATATTGTTGGGTCATTTGAAATGTATGCAGATTTGACATTTCCCTTCTGATTAGCATGTCTACACATTAAAGTTTTCTGTATGTCACATCCGATAGTTCAGATGCGAGGGTAATGTCAGTGAATGCTTGATAGAAACTTTATCTTGCTCTTCATGAAGAAAATAGGAGGATTAAGAGAAAAACTGAAGGCAGGGACCTCATTTGGGCTAACACATGGACTGTAAAGGGGGTATTTGGAATAAAAATAAAATGTTGAGAAGGAAAGTGACCATATCTACTATGTGCCAGTTGTTATATTACCTAATTTCATTCTTTTAGGGATTGTGATCCCCTTTGAATAATTGAGAGAGATGAAGCAACAGGCTTACTGCCAACAGGTAGTTAAATAGCAGAGCTGAAAGTCCAAATTCATGCCCGTTTGATGCCAGCGTCCATGCTTCTCCCTGTAGCGTGTCACCTCCCTGAGATGCAAAATCGTCAACCTAGTCATGATCGGAAAATGTTAATTGAAAGCATCAAGTAGTGCCTAAGCATTATAATCTGTCTTTAGTTTGCAAATATAAAATCAGAAACTCAGAGCATCTCCTGGAATAATAAATAATGATTATTCAGTCTCCACTTGAACACTCCTTGTGACCAGAAGTTCACTGTATTTCACTAGTCATCCATGTCTATTATTTACTCCTATGTTTATTTGTACATCAATAGCTCTAGTTATGAGCTTACATACTTAAATGGACAACTGTGTCTAGGTCTAATTATGACTTTAGAGCATTTGTTCTGTGAGAGACTGTGCGAGTCTTTCATTTATTATCTCATTTGTTCATCACAATTCACCAATAGGACATATCCTATTGTTATGTAGACTATATAGAATAAGAACCTGGACTTAAAAAAGCTATTATTTGTCCGACTCACATAACTAAGTAGTAGTATGTCTAAGTAGTACATCGCCTCTCAGTTTCAAACGTTCCCCTAACACAACCGCAATCCACAGCCTACAATACACAACAAGAGCACTATCAGGAGAGATAATGCATCTTTCACCCTCAGTTTGAAGTTGCCTATCTAATTTACCTTCTTATTTTGTGTTGTCAAAATCTTACAAAATATAGCACTTGTCCAAGAACATTGATAAAGTGCTCCAGATAAATCCAGGCTTTAGAGACCATCGTACATAAAGGCTACCATTAATCTCCTTTCTCATACTCAGTCCCATATATTAGATCAGGGTTGGAAAACTATGGCATACAGGCCTAATCTTGTTCCGTGTCTGATTTTTTAATTAAAGTTTTATTGGCACATGGTCATGCTCATTCATTTATGTATTGACTTTGGCTGTTTTTTTTTTTTTTTTCTTACACAGGCAGAGTTGAGTATTGTGACAGAGACCATACACAAAACCTAAAATATTTACTGTCTGACCCTTTAGAAAAAGTTTGCTAACTCTGCAGTAGGACCCTTGCCTAAATCTATCATGTTACCAATAGAAAAGGTGTACAAGAGAAATTACATGGTATGATGGTGTGGCCATGTATGCTATTTGAGAAATTGCAGAGTAATAGCCAAAACAGTGTTTTAAACTAGAGAACCAAGGCAAAGAAATGTTATCCAAAAGTATATACGGGTATACTGCTATTAACAAAGGGATTCTCAAATAGCTACTCCAATCCTCAGTGAAGCGCCAGAGGACATTAACTTTATTCACTTGTCTGGAATCTGCCCTGTAAAACAGGGATTTTCAACCTCAGAATCACCTGCAAAGATTAACACTGCCCCCCCATGCCGCCAAACACCCAGCTTATTGAGCCGTAGGTAGAAATCCCAAACCTACCAAGTCAAAAATGCTTGGAATGAAAACATGACATCTACATTTTCAAAATGTTTTATCAAGCAGCCAATGTCTGGATATAATTGCCACAAACAACTACAAATATATCTCCTTTCTCTTCCTGCAAGCATTTGAAGATAGTTATCATTCCTATGGCTCTACATACCTGTATATGTCAATAAATTGACCTCGACTTTTTTCTGAGCTGCAGATAGATTTATTTCACTGTCTACTTGATATTTCTACTTGGCATCTCAAACTTCACATGCTCCAACACAGATTTTTGATTTCCCCACCAAAGTTACCTCCATCACAGTTAGTGGCACCTCTACCTTATTCTGTTGTTTAAGCTTGAATTCTAAAATATTTCCATGATTTGTTTTTCCTCCATTGCTCAGATCCTAGCCATTGGTAAATCTAAATTATATCCCAATTATGTCTACACCTCCCTGTCTTCTCCATCACCATAGTAGATCAAGACACAATTATGTCTCATCTGGACTATTATAAGAAATCCAGATATTGTCCTTGCTTGGATTGTTGAATTCCCAAATCCACAATCTATTCTCTCCATGGTAGTCATAGTGATCTTCCTAAAATTATGGTAAGCTATTTTCTTGCTTAAAGCCCTACAATGATATTCCATTACATTAAAAAAAATAAAGCAAACTTCTTACTGTGTCCTACAGACTACATGTGCTGGCTATTGCCTACCTCTGTGAATCCATCTTTATCATTTTTCTACTTGGTATTACAATTCACCCTAGTTGCATGAGTCTTCTTTCTCTTCCTCGAAAACTAAGCTCATTTACTTGCTGGGAGCTTTGCACTTGCTATTGAGCCTGGAAACTTCATCATGGCTAGTTCCTCCATATCATGCAGGATACAGCTCAGCGACTCTATCCTTGACTAGCTATCTAAAGAAACTACAGTAAGTCCTGATTTAACATTGTTGATAGGTTCTTGGAAACTGTGACTTTAAGGGGAATGACGTATTGCCTAACAAAACAAAATTTACCATACTTTATATGCTTCATAATAACAGAAACTAGTCTTCACCTTCCCTTGAAAGCTTCTTATGTATTTGGTACAATATTGTGTACATGGTGGGTATTGAATAAATGTTGATGAATGGACTATTTAATGGGCTTGTGGCTCCATACATCAAGATTTTCTTGAAGGGCTGATAATTACTTCTACCTTATATCTGACATTTTAATATAACTGGTTGTGGTCATTATCCTCTGGAATTGCAGCCTAGTCAATTCTTTCAAAAAAGAGAAGAAAATAAGGCAAAATTACTTTGTGAGCAATCCACAATTGGATTTGCATTTAAAAATTGCTGAGTAAGCACTCCTGCCTGATGGCCAAATGAAATTAATCTCTCCTAACTCAAGGTCTCATCTATTTGGAGAGAGAGGGAAGCTGGACTCAGGGAGTGCTGCCAGCTTTCATCCCCATTATTTACACTTACAGGGTGCCTACAATGTTCTCTCACTATGCTAGCCAATGGGGATGCAGAGATAGTTAAGACAATGTCTCTGCTCTCAAGCTCTACATCTCCAGTTTATATGATCAGGGTTCCTGTTCAGCCTATACACTAATTCATGGAAGTGTCCCACATTCCTGATGAAAGGATGAGTCAAGTGTCCAAGTTAGTAATAATCTCTTCCTTCTTCTGGACACAGCTCTTGGTCTATGGGTAGACACCTGACCCAGTGCAGTCAGTTCCTCTTTCTAAAAAGTTTGAATTAAAGGAACAAAGACTAATGGAGTTGGCCCCTGCGTTGTATAAATGGTAGAATATAGATGCCAATGAATTTCTGTTGCTCTGATGTCTGGAAAGGCCTTATTCCTGACCTTCATGAGACCTGATTGTTCATCTTTTTGGTTGTTTGTTTTTAGATTTTAATGAGGCTTTAAGAGAATTTAAATAAGCTTCTGTCTCTTGAAATGGAATTCCCATAAGAAACAGTTATGCAGATGAGGAGACATATAAACCAAAACCTATACTTCTGAGTGATCTACTGTGGCAGAGGTCTGGGCAGGTTGTTATGTAAACAAAGAGGGTGTTCCTTAAACTTGGCCTAAGAAGGTCAGAGAAAGCTTGCTGGAGGCATCAGCTAAATTGAATCTTGATAGAAGAGGAATAATTGGTGAAAATGGTGGGAAAGAGAAAGGCAGGATTAGGCAACAAGAAGTGCAAACCAACAGGTGTATTCTGGGAAGTACAAGTTTAGTATGATTGAAGCTCAAAGTACAAGGCAATGAAGTGGCAAGGAAAGCATGTGAGGAAGCAGGCAGAAGCCAGACCATGGGCATCTTTCAGAAGATGCTAAGGAGGTGGTCTTTACCTTGGAGGTTTCTCATCTGCAGAATGACCAGTGTTGATCCTTTCTGTGAAGAGATCCAAACCATAGCCTCAGGCACCTTTTATTAATAGTATTTCATGATTCTTTTTTATGAGTGACCCAAGGCAAACTTATGAAGAGTAACATGTGGCATGTGGAAAGAAGACAGGATTTAAAATCAGTAGTCAGGATTTGGGCTTCTGCTCTTCTGCTTTCTGAGTAATGAGTAATATTGAGCAAGGAAATTAACTTCTCTGATCCTCTGTTACCTCCTCTATAAAATGGAAGTAATAAAATGTCTACTCCTTAGAGTTGTAGTTCAGATCCAACGCATGTATTTTTAGTGCCATCATATGTTAATTTATGATCTTGATCTTTCACAGACAGCATCTCACTGAATTGCAACTGTCTTTGGAGGTGGACATTATTATCTTCTCATTCAAAATGGGGAAACTGAGGCTCATGGACATATAGCTCCTTGTTTAGTTTTATACACCTAGAAGCAGAAGAGCTGGTATTCAAAATCATATCTGTAGGATGTTATATCCAGTGCTATTTCCCCAAATTATAGCTGCTTTATAAGTAAGCAAATGAGAACTTTAAAAACAAAAGTGTTTTAACTGAAAAATGTTGCACACATACTAGTTGATGCCCTTCAAGTGGTGAAGTCCATGTCTGCTGAACTCTCACCTCTTCTTTTCAGAGGGCTTCTGTCTCTCTGTGTCTCCTGTCTTCTGTGTCTTTTGGGGCTTGTTTCTTGTTACAGACAAATGTTTCCACATACTAGGGGCTCCACCTGAGCTGCTCACCAAGGCATCACCTGGGTCCAAAGCTCCTAACTGACTACTTAGCCAAATTGATCTTTTTCTGGTATTCTTTTGCATTAGGGTCTTGCTAATAATGTAAGATAAATTGATTTACTCTAAAGTACAAAAGTCTTTTATTAGCTTATTTTATTGCCCTATGTTATATATTTACTTTTAAACAGAGGTTCCTTGGAGACTCAGTTCCTTAATCCAGCATTTCTTAAAATTGTTCTTGGGAATGTTAATTCAAGAAGATGCTCCATTAAAAAAGAATTCTTGAGAATCATTATATGAGTTAACATATTAAAGGAGCTAAGGAGTCCTATAGATTAAAAAAAAAAAAAAACCTTTCTAACTTACTGATTCACCTTTGTTTGACTGCCAATTTCTTTATGTGCTCACCTGCTAGTAACTAATAAAATTAGCATTTTGCAGAACACACGTTGGGAAAGAATGCCTTAATAAAAAAAAAAAAAAAAAAAACCCATCTTTGTGGAAATTCTGGCATTGTACTGCCAGGAAGGAGTTATTTTTGTGAAAGTAGACCCATGTGAGCACACTTCTAAAAACACAACATATTGGCATTATTCTCAGGGGTAGATCCAGGTTTTGTGGGACTTGAAGATTATACAGTTGGCAGGGACTATCTAAGAAAAAGAAAATAAAATTATGAATCAAAATTATGTTTTGAAAGGGGCCCATATAAGTGAAGAGCCCTACTGCTTAAGCTTTATTACTTTTATTGTCAATCTACAAAAGAGTGACCTTTTTCAAATGAGTATAAACTCAGCCTGGTTTATGTTCATGCAGTAAATGAAAGAACAGTGGACCAGGAAGCAGAAGGCTTATGTTCTTGTCCAGAATTGCCCATTTTACTTCCATTCTGTAGACTTTGTGACTTTGGATTAGTCACTTTATTTCCCGTCCTCTGTGGCTTTATTTATTAAATAGGCAATAATTGTCCTATGGATGATGAAGAATTATTTTGAAAAGATAATGGGGAAGCATTTAGCACTATACAAATAGAGGTTATGATTCTTGTGAAATTGCTTATTAAGTCTAAGGATTACACATATGTTAGCAATCATTAATATTATTATTAATATGTCAAATAAAGAAAATATTGGGACTTCAGTAAGGAGAAATTTTATTTGAAAAAATATTGAAATAAAGAAAGGGAGACTATTGCAACAGAGAGAATGCTTCGATCTTAAGATGTGCAAGCATCTCAAATGTCAGACAGGGAAGGGCCTTTCTTTTATAGGAAGGAATAAACAAAGCTAGAAAGATCTGGTGTGGAACGGTTGGGTCAGTGGGTGGTGTCATGGGAAGGCTGAGGTCTCTTTCTCTCCCTCCCCCAGGTCAGCCGATTCTCAGGAGGGGGCAAAAGGGGAGTTTGCTGCAAGTTCCAGTGCTCAGTTGGTGGGTGGGCCAAAATTCAGAGGCCTGGGGGAAGGTGAGAACCCTGAGTAAAGTTTGATCAAGTCAAGGTAGTGGGCATTTTGTCCAGGTTGGTCAGTGGAATGAAACAGTTCAGCTAATCATTTATGAGAGAAAGGACAGGAATTGAGGAATTGGAGGGTCTGTATTTGGCCTTGTCATAGGCAGACAAGGGCATCATCCATACGCTTATCTAAGTCACATGCAGAGGGTGATTCTTTGCAGTGAGCTATTCTCAGGAACATACCAGGTTGGGGAAATTTCTTGACTTTGGCAGTTGTGCAGGAGCACAGGGCTCAGGTGAAGTTCAACATCGTCAAACACCATCATCATTTTTGATTTTCTTGTATCACTTAAAATGCTTTATCTTTGGACAAGTTACTTTGCCTTTCAGACCTTCAGTTTTCTCATGGGCAAAATGGGAATAATTATACTAATAACAACAATGAACTCACTAGCATGCTGTGAAGCTTAAAAGACCCAGTGACTATGTAAGTGTGTCATAAGCTGTAAATATTGCAGAAATGTTAATTATTATTTTCTTGTTATCATTATAAGTGGCTTTGTGGGTTCTGACTTCTCACGTGATACAGCAAAAAGGGGAAGGGATCAACATCTATAAAATGAATATTAGGTGCCAGATACAGGGCTACTCGATACTCAGTAAAATCCTGAGATGTATATTAAGTATTCCCATTTGACAAATGAGAAAACAGGGTCAGCAAGGTTTATTTGCTAAACTCACACAGTTCACAAGCCATAGAAGGAGCTGATAGCAATCTAGAGATGTTTGACTTGACTCTGTCTCTCCCCCAGGTGCCCAGAAAGGGGTTTGTCGCGTGCATGCAACAGCCCACTTTCGTCCCAGGAATATGGAAAAGAGATGGGGAAAGAGACACCTCAGTTACACATGCATGTAATTAATTTTTTTTTCTGGAAGCAATGAACTTGTTCTCCTATTTTCTTTGAAAAAGGCAAAGAAAAAGATAAAGAGAAAAAAAAATCCCATCAAGCCCATATTGCACATTGGCTGCCAACGATGTTTCTTTTAAAAATAAAATAAAAATGTTCTGTTGTAGATTTTTTTTTTCCCTTTTGGAGAGATACAGGAATTGCAAAGAGAGTGCCAGACAGCACTAGCATATGCTTATTTTTCTAACTCAATGTGGGCAGCCTTTCTTAAACACTTTGTATAAATATATTTATTCTCCCACTGAGACCTTGCCTGCCAGGTTCAGGAACAACTGAGTAAGCAGATGAGTTATAAACCAAGGAAAGAAAAGGAGGGATTGCCATGGAAATGCTGATGGCCCCTTTATTCCAGTTGAGTACATTGCCCCGCTGTAATAAATTAGTGGTTGATGCGTTCATGATAAATCTATGGTGGTTTTCATAGTCAAAGATATTTCACTCTGTCTTTGCTGTAGAAATAGAAAGCAAGGAAATGTTGACATCCGGTGGGCAAGATTGAAAAAAAACACACACACACACAAACCCTTTGGTGCACAACCCACATTTGCAAGCTGTCTGCATTTCTTGTATTGGCCTCAGCTTTGACAAATGTAAAAAAGTCACTAATATTTTGACACTCTCCCTGCCCAAGTCTGATACCAGCTGGCTGCGAAGCCACATACTCATTGTTCTGCTGGATTTTAAAGACTGGGTCCCAGCCAAAGGACTGGACTGGATCCATTCATTCATTTTCAAGATTGAAGTTGCAGCTTAACTGTAATGACCATTTCTCAACTCAATCTGGAAACCTCTTCCAAATCCAACAGATGCCTGAGAGGCAAATGTGCATTTGGATTGGAAACCACTCTCTCTGAGAAAGAAACAAAAGGTGATCTTTGAATCTGAAAACAATTCCTTGTATTAAGAGCAATTATTGTTCCCTATATTCACTGTGACTTAAAAAAAATGCTTGTGATATTAGCACCTTTGTTAAAAAATGCTTATTTTCATTCTAAGTGAAAATGAAATTTAAATTACAGATACAGCATGACACCAATTATCAAAAAATCTGCCCAGAAAAAAAAAATTGGAGGAAAATACAACAAGTGTTGAAATGTTAACAGAAAAGACCCCCAAGGTTATGGTGATTTTTCTTTCTATTTTTGCATACTTTTCTTCTATATCAGATTTTACATTTATAATTGGGGAAAAAAACTGATTGTTTCTTTAAAATGTGCTCTGTTTCTTTTACTCTTCCTGTATTTTTAGCTCTGGTGACCATATTGTTCTAGTAATCATAAGAAACTATTGCTCAAGTGTGCTGCAGCCGTGGAAAATAAAACCACTCTATAATCTACGAAAAAATCTTTGCTCTCTACATTTAAAAAAATGCTCCCCTGCTGTGTGTTCCTGCTGTCCCATTTTTCCAGTCACTTAATAATTGGAGACATTAACCCTGATCACTTGCAAATTTTCCGTTTAAATTTATTTTCAGGTAAACAGATGCTTGAGAGAACGGCCACCATAGGGCTACAAGGGAAAGGGAGTTATAACTCGATCCTGAAATCATTTGCGGAGATTATTCTCAAGGCATGAAGAGATGCTTATATTTTTGAGTTTCAGAGTAATCTGGGGGAAAGGATTTCTACTAATGTTTTAATGTAAATATAATTTAGTATGTCCTTACTATGTGCAGATACTGTGAGTAGGCTTTTTATGGACGGTTTCATGTAACCCTCATAAAGCTTTATAAAATATATAACTCCATTGTATCCACTGTTTAGTTGAGGAAACTGATACTTCGATGGATTAAAAATTTGAACCTCTATCAGTTTGATTCCAGCCCATGCAGGGCTTTTTACCCTTAAGCTATGTGCTCTCGCTATCAGAAACACTTGCCTTCTGATCTCAGTACCTCAATAGAAGCTGGTGACTCCAGTTTCCTCGTAAGTAAAATGGGGATAATAAAATCAAAGATAATCAAATCCTTGGAGTTGCAAGAATTAAAGTAGGCGATGCCATCAGCATCTGTGGGAGGCCACCCCTCTGATTCCAGGGCATCCCTTCCCAATAAAAACTCCTGAAATGAGCTCAGAGATAGGCATCTCTGGAAATGTTTCCTTCTGCCTGTAAAAATTTGACAGTATTTCTCCACAGCCTGTAGCCATATCCAACCCTCTGGCTCGCACAGCACTGATTAAAAACCGGATTGCCAGCAGTCATCTGTGATTGTCTACCATGGAAGTGCCGCTCTTCTCTTCCTCCACCCAATCGTCCCATGCACTATTCATGAGTTCTACAATATTCCAAACTTTAATTTCCACAGATTAATTCTCACTAATTATTCACCATATGAACCTTCGCAGGAGAATTCCACAGGATGCTCTTCCATCCTGAGGCAGGGAAGGCGATGTCGAATCGTTTTTTGATTTCAAGTGGAAAACAAACTAATTATGTGGAAATATGATAATAGATTGCGCTGCAGGGACCAGTCCTCTGCAGGCTTCAAAATGTTTGCTTATGATCGGCTCTTCGTGTTATTTCTTCCAGGAGGAGCTGCCCTTTCATAATGCATCAACATTATTGACTGGCCTGTGATTCCTTACTTGGAGTTAAGGTAATTTGCATAATTGTATATTACTTCCGTCTGGTAGAAACAAACAAGATGTTCGGGTGCTAATGATCAAGCAGGCAGCAGGGAATGCTGGGAAAAAATAGCATTAGTAAAGTCAAAAAAAAAAAAAAAAAAAAGACAGTGAAGAACAGCTTCTCTCTTTGGCATCTTTCATCACTTTGCTTTGACCTAACTCTCTATTCCATTTGGCCACAGGCATGGTTTTTATTCTGTCTGTCCAAATGTAGGAGGTAACCTGGCTAGGCATATATTCCAAATCTGCAAAAATATAAAGCATCGTTCATTAGGCTGTGAACTTTCATACTTGTTTGTATTTGTGTGGGTCATTTTTTCTGCCTGGAATGTCTTTCTTCTTTTCTCAGGCAGAAAGTGTCTTATCCTTCAAGATCCAGCATTTCTGCTGATCTCTCCTTTTGATGTCCCCCAACTTTCCTACTTAGTATGCATCATTTTTGAAATAAAAAAAAATCAAATGAACTGAGTGGATGCTACTATGTGGGCACGAAGTAGGTCCTCAGCAAATTCATTCTCACTCATTTGACTAACAGTTTTTGAACTTTATAATTTACTAGCTCTGTTTTCACCACTCTGGATAGAGGAGTGAGCAAATAGGACAAAAACAAATCCTCCTTCCTTTCATTCTATAACCTTCCTTTTCTCTGTTGTAATTCCTATGTCTATTTAGCAGTCATTCATTCATCCTTGTAGTACACCTGATAGACAGGATCGTAGCTTGTGTGTCTCTATATCTCCATGACCAGGCACATGGTAAGTGCTAAATAAATGTCTGTTAAATAGACTGGAAGTTTTAGGAGAGTGAGTGGATCATGCAAACTGTCTGATGTATTAAATCAGGTATACAAATAAGGGTACTTGACCTGCCAGCTCCAAATGATTTGTAGTGGCTGCATCAAGTGCTGAGAGAAGGATTTTGAAGCTGCATGTGCTTAGTGGAAAAGTTTTCTGTGATTGATTAGTCATGTCTGCAATGAAAACATTAATGAGGAATAGCAAACCACATATGTATTAATACTTGCATTCTTGTAATAGAGATTTAACTTTGGGCATCTTTAAGAGACTCAGTGGCTATACATATGTGTTTGATGGGTGGAGTTGATGAGTTTATCAGGTTGTCTACAGGTCAATCTACCAAAAAGATTGCTGGTGGTTTTGAACATTAAATCTTTGAAATAAAATCTTTTGATTTCCTTTTTTTGTTATTGTTGTTTTACTTTTTAACTTATCTGTATTTGTTACAAGTTTTAAGTGGATTGTGACTTGGGCACTACATTTCCATTCACAAGCCTCACTTTTCAAACTAGCTTTACAACACGCATGGGTAGGGCTTATAATTTTTCTCCTCTAAACAATAGTTTTTCTTTGGAAAACAAGCCCTGTATAGAGTTTCATCAAGTTGCTTCACTTTAAACATACTTATTTCTAGAGGACTAGTACATGCAGAAACTACAAGGGGATGAAAAGTTTAAAAAGTAGATTCTAGAGGATGAACTCAAGTCATTTCAACAAATACTTTTCCTCTAAATATCAAGGTTGATTTACTCTTTATGGAAGTAATGAGATCTACCATTATTGGACTAGGTACCTTCCATGTATTATTCTATTTAATTTATCCCAGCAACACGGCACATTAGATAATTTTAATCACATTTTGCTGATGTAGAAACCGAAGCTCAGAAACCCCTAGGATAAAAAGACTGTGAATAATAAATCCAAAATTCAAGTCCAGTTTTTCCTAACTCCAAAGTTTATGCTTTTATCCTTATCCCCAATACAAGCTGTTATTTAGTTCTTCTAGTCTAAAACATGCTGTTTTACATTTCAGAGAAAGGGACCCTTTGACCTAGTGGGTAGTAAGATAAAGAAATGTGAGGCATTCCAATGACTGTGGTCCTGTGGGTATTAGAGGAGCAGGGACCTTGTGTGAGTGTATGTGTGCACACAGATTGAAGTGGGAAAATGGCTTCAAATAGAAAAAGGTTGAAAATGGAGAAGAACTCATTTTATTGAGCATATTTTGCATACCAGGAGTTAGGTTACTTGCTGAATGGTGAAGCCTTTTTGGGATGAGCATTACTAGCTTCATTTCTGAGAATGAAAAAATATGGGCCCAGATAAGTTGAGTAACTAGATTAATGAGAGGAGAGATGTTGTTTATTCTAACTTTTTTACTATCATATCCCTAATTCAGCATTGTATCTTCTCCCTGGCATAAATTAGACACTAAGCAAATAAATAAATATATAGAAATACATGTTTGCAAAGGTTAATAAGAGGTAAGCCAGGTTTTAAATTTGGGTCTGTTCAACTCCAAAGCCTGTGCTATTTCTATCATGCCAGGCTGCCCTTGGAAAGTTTAAAACGTGCTTGAGACTTTGAAACAAGTTCCATTTTTCAAGGATAACTTCTTACACAGCTGCCTCAATGCAGCTGGTTTTTTGGAAAAAAATGTTTATAAGAAGGCTTGGCAGGTTTCTTGGACGTTAAATATCTCTTACAAAATAATATTTTGATGGATTACATGTAAATGAATCAGAAACATATGGCCTCCATTTCCTGCAGAATGCACACACGGATCATTTTTATGTGTTTGGCAAAATGGATTTTCCTGAATGCCACCTCCACATGCTCCTCCCCTTTCATCCCCCAGTGTATTATATCCAAGGAGACAGGAAGATCTTCTAAGAATCCCCAGAAACTTGGAACCTTTCATCTCTGCTTCTGACACCACAACATAGGTCATTTTCCCTTTTATTTCCAATAGCAGAGGCAGCTGCTAGATGTACAGTCAGGAAAGCCAGGAACCTGACTAGGGCTTCTCTAGAACGTGAGCCTCTCATCACAATAGAAGCACTTTTACCAACCATGGGAAGGCTGAACACTCAGTCACTGCAAGCAGAGATTTCCTCTTCATGTACACAATGTTAAGTGATGTAAACTTTATAAATGTGAACATATTTTGAGCCATTTTGAGAAAGAGAATATGCCATGGGATATTACATCTGTGAAGTCCACTGGATTGGACATAATCAGATATTTATTTAGAAAAGATAAAAGATATGAGGCAGTCTGTATAAAATGCACCCCTAGTGACTTCATAGCAAGGAGAATAACCTCAACATTTACACCACTTCACTAGGGCTGCAGAATGGAACGATGACCAACTGGACCACAAGGAAAATTAGTAGTACCCGATCCGACTTTTGAAATGCTTTTTATATTCACTCTCAAAAGCCAGCTTCTAGATTTAATGGTTATCCTTAATATTGAACTTAGATCAATTAAAAAGGTGAGGTGTCTCTGATTAGTGATTTATAACAAAAAAGTATTATTGTATTCAAATATCTACACATTGGAAAGAACAGAGCCAAGGCAGAAAATATGATCCTATTCAAATTGCAAAAGAGGTAACTTCAAAAGAAAGTGAAGTGTACAGGTTTCACCAAAGCCCATAAACATCACAAACTCACATGCCTCAAGATCAAGGTAAATGGGTGATATGGTTTGGATGTTTGGCCTCTCCTAATTTCATGGTGAAATTTGACTCACAGTGTTGAAGGTGGGGCCAAGTGGGAGGTGTTTGTGTCATGGGGGAGATCCCTGAATGGCTTGGTGCCCTCCCAACTGTAATGAGTGAGTTCTCCCCTCATTAGTTCACGCGAGAGCTGGTGGTTTAGAAAAGAGCATGGCATCACCTCCTCCCTCTCTTACCATGTGATATTTCTGCTCCCCCTTTGCCTTCTGCCTTGATTGGAAACCCTCTGAAGCCCTCACCAGAAGCAGATGCTGGGGCCATGCTTCTCGTACAGCCTGCAGAACTGTGAGCCAAATAAACTTCTTTTCTTTATAAATTATCCAGTCTCAGGTATTTCCTTTATAGCAACACAAAAATGGACTAACATAGAAAATTGAAAATAATACAATGGGTGAATGCAGTTTTGATGAAAGTCAACCGGGTTTATTGGGAGATGTGAGAAGCAGAAGTGGGCACCACCTGCCTGTAACATATTCAAATCCACAGGTTTTAAGTCACTAGGTGCAGATAATATCTTTAAATCACAGAAATAGATATATCTTTGGATACCTGTTGTTTAACCCTGTTACCAGTCACCTCTGGACCAATCTATTCTCTTATATCTGTAAACATTTCCTCTGCTTTCCAGTCTCATCTATTTCCTTCAGTGTGTCTTGATCTACAAATGAGATGACTTGGTTGGCAATAGCAAGTTGGTACTTTTATTCTTAAGAGAATTTGAGAGTAGTGACATTCTGCCATGTTCTTTTCTGCCATTTTCTTTCTCCTACTTCCTTCTGTCTTCTCATATGTCTATTTTCAGGAAAGGACCTGATGCTGTTCAAAGTAATGCAACTTATACCCAGGAAAGGGAGTTCAGGTTGGAAGAAAGAATGCATCAGATGTTTTCAGATGGGATAGACAAGCCTAGAATATAAAAGAGAGCAAGAAGAAAGGTCAATAATGAAGTGGAGAGAAAGAGCAAGGAACTATTGAATGAAGTAAATTTAATATGAAGAATATATGTTTATTTCTTTGCTTAGGTTATTTTCAATTTATCATAGGTCAATATGAGGTTAATTGTCACATATTTCTGTAGCATTCTTTTGGAAAAGTATCACATCCTATCTCATAGAATTGCTTCTGTGAGAGGTGATATGACATAATACTGACTGAGATCATAGGCTTTGAAGTAAGAGATCTGCCTGTGAATTCTGGATCCTCAAATTTCTCTAAGGTTATATCACCTGTTACACCAGAGCATATTACCTGGAATTTATTCAAAATATTTATTGAATAGTTATTTTGTTTACTTTAGATTTTACAAGGCATTTTTGCATCCTTTGTCTCATGTACCCTAAAAAATATTCTTGTTAGGAAGCGAAAAAATAAGTAATACCTTTGTTTCCGTTTTTCAAATATGAACATAGAGGTTCACAGAATTTATTTGACATGCTGAGGGCTGCAAAACTAGTATGTGGTAGGTTGGTACCAGGAATCTATATTTCCTGATTCTTAGAATATTTTTTTTCCAAACTATACTTCAACAACAGACTAGCTAAAAAGTGTGGGTGGGTCTGTTTATCCACCCAATAAAATGAAGATGACTCAAAGGATTTGAGTATATGTGAAATAGTGAAAATAATTTTTGTATACAAAATGGTTTATAATTTTTTAGAGGAAAAAAATGTTAAAGAAAAAACTTCCCAGCATTGTGGAATCAACAACCAGAAAACAAGCTTAGTTTTACATATCCTGATTCACTTTCACTTGGAACAAGTTAAATGTATAGCAAAGAAACAAGCCTCTGACCATAGTGAAAATACATGCAAATGGCATTGTCAAGGACTGAATGTCTTTGTCTCCCCAGATTTATATGGTGAAGCCCTAATTCCCAATGTGACGGTATTAGGAGATGTGTTCTTTGGGGAGGTGATTAGGCTTAGAAGAGGTTATGTGAGCAGAGGCCCATGATGAGGGTAGTGTTCATATTAAGATAAGGAAGAGACATCAGAGCTTCTTCTTATGACCACGTGAGGATACAGGGAGAAGGTGGCCATCTGCAAGCCAGGAAGGTGGCCCTCACCGGCAACTACATCTGCCAGCACCTTGGTCTTGGACTTCCCAACTTCCAGAACCGTGAATGGTAAATATCTGCTGCTAACGTCACTTGATTTATTCTCTTTTCTTACAGGCATCTTGTAGATTATAAAATCCCTCCATACTTTTAAGATGGAAAATTTACTCACAGGGACAAACCTATAAAAAGAATCTAATAGAAAGTCTACAGTGAAAAATATAGTTTGTGAAATTAAAAAGTTAATAGGTTAGGTTTAAAAGCAGATTGCACATAGAGGAGGGAAGGTTAAAAGAACTGAAAGATAAGTCAGTAGAAAATATCAGAAATGCCAAGAGACAAAAGGACGGGCAATGTAGAAAAGAGCACATGGGAGTATGGAACATACTCACACATGTGTAATCAAAGGCCCAGTAGGAGAGGGGGAGAAGATAGGGGCCAAGAAGAATTTGAGGAACTAATGGCTGAGAATTTCCCAAAACTTAAAAAAAGACATCAAGCCACAGAAATTGAAGAAATCTATAAACCTCAAGAAGAATTAATAAAAAGAATTTTGGTATATGTTTCATGCATACTTCATAGCAAATTATTGACCATCCAAAGATGAAGAGAATTTTGAAAGCAGTCAGAGGGAAAAATGACATATTACCCTTGAATGAACAATAAGATGGATGACTAACTTTAAAAAAAATTGCAGTCTAATTGAAGTATATAATACATTGTATATATTTGATCATTTTTGACATAGGTATATACCAGTAAAACCATGACCACAATAAAGATTACAAACATTTCTGTCGCTCCTAAAATTCCTTATGCCACTCAGTAATCCACCCTCCCTTTACCCTATCCTCAACAACAACTAATTTGCTTTCTGCTGCTATAGATTAGTTTGGATATTCTGTAATTTTCATATGGATGGAAATATAGTATGTATTCTTTTTTTTTTTTTTTGGTTTGGTTTCTTTTACTCAGCGTAGCAATTTTGAGATTCATTCATGCTGCTGCATGCTTCAATAGCTCATTTCTCTTTATTGCTAAGCAGTGTTGCATTGCGTGATTATGCCACAGTTGTTTATCCACTCCACTGTTTACAACAGTTGGGCTGTCTCAGTTTCTGCTTATTACAAAAAAAACTACTATGAACATTTGTGTAAAAGTCTTTGTGTGGATATATACTTTCAATTCTTTTGGGTAAATACCTAGCATTAGAATGGTTAGAATCTATGGTAGGTGTATGAATAAATTTTTATGAAACTGTTAAACTTTTCTAAAGTGGTTGTACCATTTTGTATTCCTAACAACAGTGAAACAGAGTTCCACTTGGTCTATATTGTCAGCAACACTTGATATGGTTAATTTTTTAAAACTTTAGATTTTCTAATGGGTTAGTGGTGTATCTCATGGTTTTAATTGAATATTCTTTATGCTTAATGATGTTGAGCATATTTTCAAATGCTTATTGACAATATATCTTTATTTATGAAGTGCCTTTTTAAATTGTTGATCATTTCCTTAATGGATTGTTTATCTTATTATTGACTTATAAAAATTTGCTACATAGTTTTGATAGAAGTCTTTTGACATACATCTTTAAAATATTTTATCACAGTCTATGACTTGCCTTTTGGCTTTCTAATGATGTGTTTTGAAGAGCAAAACTTAAAAAATTTTCTTTTTTTTATTTATGGCTCATGTTGTTTGTGTTCTATATAAGAAAACTGCCAACTCCTATGATTGAAAAACATTTTCTCCTATGCATTATTTTAGAGGTGTTATCACTTTAGGTTTTAAATTTAGTTATATGATCCATTTAGAGCACATTTGGCTTATTGAGTAAGGTTTGCTGTTTACTTCTTTACTGGTATCTAGTTGATCCAACATCATTTGTTGAGATGACTTTCCTTTCAGCTTTGAATCGCCTTGGTATCTTTGTCAGAAATCAATTGACTATATTTGTGTAGATCTGTATCTGCATCCACTATTGTGTTACCTTGATCTATATGTCAATCTTTTAGCCAATGCCAAACTGCATGGGATGCTGACACTCTGAAGTAACTCTTGAAATCAGATAGGTTAAGTGCTGCAACTTTTTTTTTTTCAAAGTTGTTTTAGCTACTGTAGGTCCTTTGCATTTCCATATAAATTTTAGAGTCAGCTTTCTTATTTCTACAAAAGAAGCTTGCTGGAATTTTGATTACAATTTTGTGGAATATGCTGATCAATTTGGTGAGAATTAATTAATAGGAACTAGAAGATCTTGAGGTGACAACTTTATAGTGCTAAAATAAAATAATTGCCAATGTGGAATTAAAATCACAATGTGGATTATAATCACAAACAGAATATGCTCCTAAAGTATAGGTGAAATTAAGGCATTTTTAAACAGTTATTCTGTTTATTTGTTGCCAGTAGATCTAGGAAATACCAAAGGATATACTAAAAGGAAATACCAAAGTGAATCATTTAGGTAAGAGGAAAATGATCCCAGATGGAGGCATCCAAATAAAAAATAGAATAAAAAGTAATGGAAAGGGTAAATATGTATGGTGAATTAAATTTTAGAGGACTCTGATAAGTAAGGATATATGTTGTAATCTGTAGGATAACCATAAACAGAAAAATAAAATAATTTGAATTAGAATGGCAAGCATTCTAATAGAGAAGAAAAGGTTATAAAAGAATATACCATAAGTCAAAGAAAGCAATAGAAAGAGAAAAAGAACAAAAAATACAAAAGACAAAAAATACAAAAGACAAAGAGAAAATAAATGGAAGAATAAAAGATTTTAACCCAAATATACCAGTAAGCATAATATCACATTAAATAGAATGAGAACAAATATTCTGATGAAAAGTCAAAGTATGTCAAGCTAGGCATTTAACTACAGGCTGTTTATAAAAGACTAATCTTAAATATAAGGACTCAGAAAGTTTGGAGTTAAAAGTATGAGAGAAAATGTACCATGCAAACATACTATATGCTACAATAATTTTCAAGTGCACAGGAGCATTTACCAAAATTAATCATATGCTGTGCTGAAAAGAAAATCTTAACAAATTTCAAATGCTTGAAACTATATAAAGCCTATTCTCTAGCCAAAGTAGAATTTAGCTAGAAACCAATAGTAAAAAAAATTAAAACTAAAATTAAAAAAAAATTTACTAAATATTTGGATATTTTGCTTTTGAGTGATACATCGGTTAAAGAAGAAATCACAACCAAAATTAGAAAATATTTTTAACTGATTGATAATAAAATCACAATCTATCAAGCTTGTAGTATGCAGATAAAACTATTAGGGAAATGTATACCCTTAAAATGCATGTGGCAAAATAAAAAAGGCTGAAACCAATGATCTATGTATCTATCTCAAGAAGTCAGAAAAATAATATGATATTAAATCTCAAAAAATGAGAAGGACATAATTAATACAAATAAGGAGCAAAACGTATTGAAATAGGAAATAAAAATCTGTAACACAGAACATTAAACAAATCAAAAAGATTTTTTGATAAAACTAGTGAAATTGATTAACTTTCAACAAGTTTGATAAAAAAAAGTAAAAGAATGGAAGATACACGTCACCAATAAAAATGAAAAAAGGACACTTTACATATAAATTTATTAGAGAAATCATAAGTAGATATTATAAACAACTTTATGCCAAAAACTTTGAAAATTTTGACAAAATAGATACATTGCTTGAAATATACAACTTAACAAAACTAATAATAGCACAAATCAAATATCAAAGATTTCTTATAGTTATTAAATAAATTGAACCCATAATTATAAATCTTTTTTTTTTTTTTTTGAGACAGAGTCTCACTTTGTTGTCTGGGTTAAAGTGAGTGCTGTGGCGTCAGCCTAGCTCACAGCAACCTCAAATTCCTGGACTCAAGCAATCCTCCTGCGTCAGCCTCCTGAATAGCTGGGACTACAGGCATGAGCCACCATAGTCGGCTAATTTTTTGTTTCTATTTTTAGTTGACTGGCTAATTTTTTCTATCTTTAGTAGAGATGGGGTCTCTCTCTTGCTCGGGTGGTCTCGAACTCCTGACCTCAAGCAATCCTCCTGCCTCGGCCTCCCAGAGCGCTAGAATTACAGGCGTGAGCCACTGCACCCGGTCTGTAATTATAAATCTTAGAAAGAAAACTCTATGTCTACATAGGTTTACCAGTGAACTCTTTCAAATATTTAAAGAAGAATTAACACTATCTCTGCACAAATCCTTTCAGAGGCTAGAGAAAGGGGAAATAATTTTAACTCATTTTGAGTGGCCAGTCTAACCTTGAGACCAAAACATAATAAAGCATATTGTAAGAAAGAAAAATTATAGGGCAATTTCCCTTATGAACATAGATTAAAAATTGTAGAGAAAATATTAGAAAAAGATTTCCAAATCATATTTTAAAAAGGTAATATAGAATCAAGTTGGGTTTATGTAGGAGTAGGAGGTTTGTTTGACATTTGAAAATCAATTTTGCATTAGCAAAATAAAGGAGAAAAACATCATAATGGTTTCAAAAGGTTCAAAAAATGTCAACACTGATGATAAAAAGAGGGTTCTTAACAAAGTAGGAATTGAAGATTTATAAATATGAATAGAAGGTATATTATTTAAACTTATTATCTATGAGAAACATACCTTTTAGTGAACCGTTTAAAGTTTTTCCCTTGAAATTGGGAGCAAGATGATTGCTATTTCAACCTTTTTTCAAAATTTTATGAAGTTTTCCTACCTGGTGAAATAAGGTGAGACAAAAGTCAATACAATCTCACTGCATCCATGCCAACATTTATTGTTTTGGGACTTTTTGGTAAAAGCCATTGTCACTGGAGTTAAGTGATATCTCATCGTGGTTTTGATTTGCATTTCCCTGATGATTAGGGATGTTGAGTATTTTTTCATGTTTGTTGGCCATTAGTCTGTATTCTTTTGAGAAGTTTATATTCATGTCCTTTGCCCACTTTTTAATAAGGTTGTTTGATTTTTTTCTTGCTGATTTTCCTGAGTTTCATATAGATTCTAGTTATCAGCCCTTTTTCAGATGTGTAGCATGCGAATATTTTCTACCATTCTGTAGGTTGTCTTTTTGCTCTCATGATAGTTTCCTTGGCTGTGTAGAAGCTTTTTAATTTAATCAGGTCCCATTTATTTATTTTTGTTGTTGTCGTGATTACCTTTGGGGTCTTCCTCATAAATTCTTTCCCTAGGCCAATGTCTATAAGAGTTTTTCCAACATTTTCTTCTAGAATTCTTATAGTTTCATGCCTTAGGTTTAAGTCTGTTAAACACTGTGAGAAGGTTTTTCTGAGAGGTGAGAGGTGCAGATCCTGTTTCAGTCTTCTACATGTGGCTATACAATTTTCCTAGCACCATTTATTGAATAAAGAACATTCATACACTGCTGGTGGGACTGCAAACTAGTACAACCTCTGTGGAAAGCAATATAAAGATATCTCAAAGAACTAAAAGTAGAACTACCAACTGATCCAGCAATCCCATTACTGGGCATCTACCCAAAAAACAAAAGACATTCTATAAAAAAGACATCTGCACGAGAATGTTTATGGCAACACAATTCACAATTGCAAAGATGTGGGAATAACCCAAGTGCCCACCAATACATGAGTGGATTAATAAAATGTGGTATATGTATACCATGGAGTACTACTCAGCTATAAGAGACAACGGTGATATATCGCCTCTTGTATTTTCCTGGATAGTGCTGGAGAGTGTATTCTACTTAGTGAAGTATCACAAGAATGGAAAAACAAGCATCGCATGTATTCACCATCAAGTTGGTATTAACTGATCAACATTTAAGTGCAGATATAGTAGTAACAATCATCAGCTGTCCGGCAGATGGGAAGGGGGAGGAGGGGCTGGGTATATTCACATCTAATGGGTGTGGTGTGCACTGTCTGGGGGATGGACATCCTTGTAGCTCTGACTCGGATGGGGCAAAGACAATATATGTAACCTAAACATTTGTTCCCCCATAATATGCTGAAATAAAAAATAAATAAAATAAAATAAAAAGTCAATACAAGGCTTAAGGGTTGAAAAGGAAGAAATAAAACTTTTAGAAAAAACAAAATTTTTTCACAGAGAAAAACAAAAGAATTCACAAACTATTTTAGTTTAGTGGATTTAACAATGTTAGGAGATTCACAGTCTGTAAATAAAAATCAATTGTTTTCCTAGTATGAAACAATTTTTAAAAAGTAAATAGAGATAAATCTAGTGAGTTCTTTAATAACTTTACAAAGAAAAGCACAAAACATTACTGAGAGAAATTAAAGAAGCCCTAAATTAGTGGAAAGACATGTCGTGGCCTTAGATTAGACACTCAATATTACAAAGATTTCCCATTTTCCCCAAGTTGATTCCTAGTTTCAATGCAATTCCAATAATAATTCCAGTAAGTAGGGGTAGGGAGGGGTGGGGGATGTGGCCCCTGGGGCAGAGGTCAATAAAGAAGTGTGTATAGTTGTTAATAAGGAGTTTAGATTTTATGTTCTAGGCTCATACTTCCATGAAGACTTCTTATTAATCCCATTACTAAGACTTTGGCCAATTTCTTGAAAAATAACAACTCTGGTCACATATTGATGAGAATTTCTTTGTCCCTTCTATACCCTGGGTTGTATTACAAAGAAAGCCACCCCATATGGACCCAATCACAAATGGCTTCTCTGTAATCTCCACATTTTCTCCCTCGACCTAGATGGGGAAGGTTTTCAGGTTGAAGGGAAGATATGTGCAGTTCATCATGGTGTAGAACGCTCTCCTGGACTTCAGAGTGGGCGGGGGATGTGCAGAGCAAGAGCGGGAGTGGGAAGGGCAGTGAGGAGGACGGCTCAGTTGTCCAGAGAGATGGTGGTGGACCCAAAGGCAACACAGGTTCCTAAGGAGCTCACAAAATATATGTCTAGTTCAGATGGAAGTGAAATTCACACAACAGTGTAAAGAGAACTGTTGCTCCATATTCCAAATTCATGGACTGTAATAATGATGTGCCCCAAGCAAGTAGCATTCCTAATGGCCCCAGACAAGAAGCCCCCACTACAGTCAATCAGCCAGTGTAGACAAGGGAAGGTTATCTGATGGTTGCATGTCTTCTGTCACTGACATCTCTCCTAGGGGGTGACTGGGGGTAATACTGTGCTATCTGTGTTCCATGCAGAGTCAAGACACAGTCCCATAAGCCTTAATGAGAGTTTAGGGGTGAAGACAAATGAACTCTGTAAAATCACATAATGGTAACGGGTAATAGTATTATTGCCACGTCTCAGGTTTCAGTTGGGACAAAAGTGTTAACTAAGGGCCGGATAATGCAAAAACATGGGCTTGGGAGAAGGACACACTCAGTTCAAGCCCCAGCACCACCATGGCCTAACTGCAAGGTCAAGTCAACTACCTCACCTTGCTAAGGCTCAGTTTCTTCACTATGAAATACAGATCATACAATAGCTATAATAATTACATGCAGAAGGGCCAGGTGATGAGAAAGGGCTGAGCCCTAGAATGCACAAGATGAGCCTAGCAAAGATGCTTAGTGAGATTGAAATAAACACAATACTTTTGCCAGTCTCAAAGACTCAATGCCCTGAGATCAGCAATCTGACAGTTTCAGCCAATTCATTCCAAATGTAGCAGAAGCAGTAAATTAGAATATATTTGTGTAGTTACTTAAAACTTTCCAGGGCATGGAAAGAAATGAAGAGGGAAATTCCAGGCCACTTACTGAAGTTCTCATTAAAGATGAATTCTCTGGAGGTCTGTTGATGACAACAATAAGATGAAGTCTAAATGTTACAGCTAGGAAAATCTGGACATTCGATTTCCATTAACAAGCAATGATCTCCTGTACCTCTGTGATATTTTTGCCTTCTATACTTGATTAATTCCTACTTGTTCTTTAAAAATAACTGTGTACATAGCTTCAGGTGGTTAGTGGTATGGTGTAAAGTGAATTACAATACTTCCCTAAGTGTGTTAAGACTTGCGTGCAAGTGACAGAAACCCAACCAAGCTGGCATAAAGAAAACAGAACTTTTAGTGGCTCATGATGCAGGCATGGTTCTTGCCAGGGATCTGTTCCTTATGGTCTCATGGCTCTGCCTCCTTCTTTGTTGGCTTCAGTCTCAAGCTGGCCCTGCCACAAGCAGCTCCTATATACTCCCACTTCAGCAACCCTACTGAGAAGAGATCTCCTTTCCCGTTCACTCTAGCAAAAATTCTAGGGCCAGTTTGGGTCCTGTGCAGATTGCTGGACCAATCTCTATTGGATGTAGTACTCTAATTGGACAGCCCTGGGTCCTGGGCCAGCCCTGGAGCCCAGGACAAGATTTCACAGTTATGGTTATTATTTGCTTGTGTTTCTCCACTATGCTGACAGCTCCACAAGGGCTCACTGCACTCCAGGGCTCACAAGACTGTGTGGAGGTGGCAGAGTGCTGTGGTTAGGTTAGTGGAGGCAGGTGATGTGTGGTTAAGGAAGTAACTCCAGAGATAGACTGTCTGGGTCAGAATTCAGGCTCTGGCAGCTTGGGCTAATCCCTTATTCTTCCTGTGCCTGCTTCTTCAGATGAAGAAAAATGGGAATAACAATAAAATGGGAATAATCATAGCTCCCACCTCATAGGGTTGTAGGGAGTATTAAATAAATTAATATACACAAAATGCTTAGAATTGTGTCAGGGACTTTTTGAGATATTATATATATATATATTCAATATTACTTACCGTCATGTATTGCTAATAACAGAAATGTGTCCTTAGGTGATTTCATTGTTGTGCAAACATCATAGATGTATTCACACAAACCTAGATGGTATAGCTTACTACACACGTGAGCTACATGGCATGGCCTATTGCTCCTAGGCTACAAACCTGCACAGCATGTTACTGTACTGAATGCTATAGGCAACTGTAACACAGTGGTAAGTATTTGTGTAGCCAAACATATCTAAACTTAGAAAAAGTACAGTAAAAATACAGTATCATAATCTTATGGGGCCACTGCTGTCTATGTATATGCAATTCGTCATTGACCAGAATGTTGTTACGTAGCACATTACTATATATAATTATATATGTGTATAATTTTTTTTCTTATTATACTATTCTTGGAATCTAGCATAGTTCCTGGAACATGGCATGCACTTTATAATTAATAAATATTAATTAATTAATACATATCATTTGCTTTTCCTAACAATCCTATGAATTTAGTATTGTGATTCTCATTTTACAGATGAAGAAAAGGGAGGCATAGAAAGGTTAAGTAACTTGTTCAAGGTCATACAGCTAGTGATTATTGAAGGTAGCATTGATCTTAGATCTGTCTTGACTGTAGAGTCTGGGCTTTTAAACATCCCACGAGTCAGCTTTCAATACTTAGCTTCCTTGTTAACACTTCTGGGAGAATTTCCTTAAGGCTCGCACCTGCCCTGGTGAGGGAGGTTCCCTTCTCTGTGTCTTCCCTATTTGTCTGTTTGTGTATCTGATGGTGGGGTCTGTGCTTTGCTCATCCTTGAATCTCTAGTTTCTATTACAGAGTCACAGAGCTTGACTTGTTAGGTGTCAGTAATTTTTAGTTAAAGAGCATGGAATGATGATATGGAAGGAGTTTAGGAGTATGAAGAAAAAGTAATTCCTCCTCTTACCTTCAAAAGACAGCCTGTGGGAGATTTTTCCTTTTGGGACGAGAATTATGAAAGAGGTAGTGTCTCAAAGGGCATTTACTCGCAACAAATGAGGTTTTGCAGATTGCCCTGTAGTGAAACTGGCAGAAGAATCAGTTGGCAAGAACCTTAGAGACTCTCAAGCCCAAATCTTTATTTAACAAACAAGAACACTAAAGCTCAGAGAGTAGAAGGGACTTGCCCATAGTCACATTAGTCTGAGGAGGGCAAGAGTAAGAATCTAGTCTTCTGAGCCCCCATTATAGATTCTTTTCTTTCCTTTTTTTTTTTTTTTTTAAATTCAATCCCCATAGGAACTGTCAAAAATTGCCAATGCTGACTATATTGCAAGTCGTCATGGGAGGTATTGGGAAAACTTTTCAATTAGCAATAATCGTGCTTCGGATAAACCTCATTGGCTATGATACTGCCACTGTGCAAAGTTTAGATTCTTCCTTCTATCACATATGATGAACAATTTGGGGAAACAGAGCAGCCCAGGGGAAATAAAGAGCCACTAGCCTTATGGGAAAAGGGTTGAAAATGAAAAAAAAAAAAAACATTAAACATTTAGCAAATGGAGAAAAATGTGCTAACAACTATAGCAGGAAAGGGGACAGGGAAAAATTTATTAACTCAATATATATCAGGCTGAGGCTACCCTGGTGCCAGGTCTGGCTTCAGAGTAGGAAAGAAATTCTCAGCTGCTTTTGAGTAGAATGGATTACTTGGCTGCTCTGAAACAGATGCAGGCAGGTGACCATTCAATATGAACTGCCCAACACCACTGCAAATGCCAAGATTCCCTTCACTCTTTCCCTTGGAGTAGTGGTTCATGTTTGCTAAGGGCAGACTCACTCTGGCCCTTAGCATGCCTGGTACCAGGGAAAGAACACAAGCACCAGATCCGATATCCTGACTTTAATATTGTATAGTCTGTAGCATCAAGCAACCTACTTAGCTTCTCTAAACTTGTTTTTCTTCACTTATAAAATGAGGCCGTTGCTGTTAATCTTTAAATAAGAGGCTTGTGAGAGTTAAATGAGATAGATTATATAAAATTCCTATGACAGAGTAGACACTCAGCAAATGACAATTATTGTTATTACAGTCACATGTCACTTAAAGATAGGGGTACATTCTGAGAAATGCATAATTAGGTGATTGTGCAAACATCATAAGCAAACCTAGATGATATAGCCTACTGCACACCTAGGCCATATGGGACAGCCTATTGCTCCTAGGCTACAAACCTCTACAGCATGCTACTCTACGGAATACCGTAGGAGATTATAACACAATGGTACATATTTGTGTATCAAGACATATCTAAACATAGAAAAGGTATGGTGAAAAAACAGCATTATAATGTTATGGGACCACTGTCATATATGTAGTCCGTCATTGACCAAACGTTGTTATGTAGCCCATGACTGTACTTCCAAGCTGATGGTGCCCATAGACAGAAAGGGAAGCCATTTACCACATAAACAAACCAACACATGAGACAAAAGAAAATTGACCTTACTGAGTACTTTATATAATTTATTTATTTATTTATTCATTTATTTTGTAAGAGGAGGAGGAGGAGGAGGCATCATACCAGAAGATGATTTTATGCTGGCTCTATTTGGGACATTTTGTTTTCTGTGTCTGATGCAAGAAGGACTCCCTTGAGGTCAGAGTGAGATCAGAGTTTCTAGAGGGAATTTAAATCTCTATGGTTATAAGCTAAAAAATGAAGTGTTAATTAGTGTATGCTAATTTATTTACCCTTTGATTTTCTAAAATGTTGAATGGCATATTAGAAGCAGCAGGTATACTCAAAGCTATAGATTAAAAAAAAGAAAAAAAAGAAAACCATGAAAAGCAGCAGCAGAATAATGAAAGCACAGCATTCTGGCCCAATTTGTGCATGGTAAAATAGCCAAATATATTTAATTAGCCCCTAAGGGCATAGTATAATCATCGATGTTCATACAGATTTTCTTAAATCACCAATTAAAGTGTCTACCTGTCTACATGCTGAAAAGATAAGAGATACATGTTTTATGAAAAAGCAAAGCAAAGAAGAACCAGTTTTATATCCCTGAGAGAGCCTGGTCCACCATGTAGAGATTGGCACACTGAGACCAGGATTCCCACTTTCAGAGGTCCTGTGGCTTCAAAGATAGCATCATCATCTCTGCTTCAGTCTCCTTATCTTGGAGAATATGGGAAAGTAATGATCAGGAGTTCAGAGACCTAGGCTTTTGGTTGGAATTCTTTGGGATGCAAATGGTAGAAATTCAACTCAAACAAGTTTAAGCAAATAATAATAATAATAAAATTAAAAAGGATATATTAATAAGGACACTGACATCTATAAGAGATAGAACCAAATGACAATAATCTTACTAAGCCGCAAGAAAACTAGAGCTAGTGGCTTGAAAACCACCAGGTCTCTCTCTCTCTTTCATGTCTTACGTCCCCGGAGTCCCCAGCCCCCTCTGCCACTAGGGTATCCTCTAATCCTCTGGCATCAGGAGGACAAGGGTGAGGCAAGAGAGACACTTTGGGCCCAAAATTTAATGAGGCTCTCACTTTCAGAGCCTTGCAAGTGTCAAGCCCTAGGAGTGTCACTTGCCTCACTCACTTCACCCTAGTCCCAGCCCTTCTGGGAAATACAGCTGCCAAGAGCAACCACACTTGAAAAAATTCTGTTTCTGTGCATTTTCTCTCTTTGCCCCAAGCCAAAACTTCTTAGGATGGGTACATCTTGGACCAGTTTGAATCAGCATGTGCCATGTGGCAACTACCCATGACCAAGGGTTGGGCATATTTTTACCTAGTGGGAACCAGGGTACCCGTGTGGATGAGACTGGGGACAAGGTTCTAGAAAAGAAGTGCAGGACAGAGAATGTATTGCCATTACCCCATATCCTGGGTCATAGCTTGCTATTGGTGCTGTAGTGGCTGAATGTTTACCCCCCACCCCTTCCCGCTCAAAATATGTCCACATACTACCCTCAGAAATTTTGAATGGGATGTTATTGGAGAGAAAATCTTTGCAGATGTTATTAAGTTAAGGATCATGAGATGAAATCATTCTGGGTTATCTAGGTGGGCCCTAAATCCAATGCCAAGTTATTCCTGCAAGGGTCACACAGAGGAGAGACAGAGACAGGATAAGGCCACGTAAGGATGGTGGGAGAGACTGCAGTCATGAAGCCACAACTAAGGAATGCCTGGATCCACCAGAGGCTGAAGAGGCAAGCCATGGAGTCTCCCTGTGGGCCTTGGGAAGGGGTGGGGCTCTGCCAACACCTTGATTTTGGACATCTGGCTTCTGGCACTTTGAGACAATAAATCTGTTGTTTTTAAACCACCAAGTTTGTGATAACTTGTTATGGCAGCCCTAGAAAAATAATACATTTGCAAAATAAGAAATCTTAGGCAAGTCATAGGACTTCATGGCCACTGGCAGAGGGTACCTACTCTAATGTTTAAAATTGTGGGTTCAGGCTGAATACTGGTTCTGCCATCTAATAAATGTCATCTTGGGTGATTATTTAACCTCCCTGTGATTCAATTTCCTTATTACTAAAATGCAAAAAAATAATAGTTAATTTACACAGAGCTTAGAACAAGTGCCTGGCATATGCTATATACTTACTGTGAGTCATTGACTATTTCACGTGTAAATTTGGGGTGATAATAATAGCTCCCCTGCTCAGCTCTCCATGTTGTTGAGATGATTCACTGAGGGAGTAAATGTAAGTTTTATTCAAGTCAAATGACCTACTGTGTACCATGAAATGGATTAGTTAGGAAATGCAGGGGAAAAATAAAATAAGCTCAACAAGGTATCTGACCTTGAGGAACTTAAAGTCCCATTATGGACTGAATTGTGTACCATTCCAAATTCACGTGTTAAATTTTAATGCCCAGTGTGATTGTATTTGGGGATAGGGCATTCAAGGGGTAATTAAGGTTAAATTAGGTTCTTATATGGGTGTCCCTATAAGAAGAAGAGCCATCAGGGATCCCTCTCTCTCCAGGCACACACAGAGGAAAGGCAGCCAGCTGCAAGCCAGGAAGAGAGGCCACACTAGACACCAACCCTGCTGGCCCCTTGACTTTGGACTTCCAGCCTCCAGAGCTGTCAGAAATAAATTTCTATTGTCTAAGCCAACCAGTCTGTGGTATTTTGTTATTCCAGCCCAAGCAGAATAATACAGATCCATTAGTGGAAATTATAAAGCAATAATATTATAATTATTATATTTATAATATAATATTATTTTATTAATATAATTACTATTATTAATGCTAATAGCTAATATTATAATATTAATATAGCTCTTATTAATGCTAATAGCTAATTCTTCTAACCAATATACTATCTGTGAAATGTAAAGGGTGTTTCTGTGGTACAAACTTTCTTTGTTTTACACTCCAATTCTAAGAAGTTTGCTCAAACACCCAGTGGAATTCAGGAAATTCAACAGCTCTAAATGAAATGTTCCCTTGAGGCATGTAAGCAGGAAAGAAATTAGGATTAAAAAATGCATTCTACTCAGGGAGACATTTTGCCTTGGTAAAACTGTGTTTATTTCAGCTACCCTCTCCTCTATATTTCTACCTTCATTTCGGAAGCCAATTAACATTAAAAATAGTTTTCCTCCATTATGGCTGGAAATGATTCTGAGGTGGAATATTATTCCTTCACTGGAAGGGAAATTATTTTTTCCCTTCACATAGTAGACAAATGATTGATATTCTTCAAATGGACCTGCGAGCCACATTCCTGCTCATCCTTTAAGGTCCATTTAAATGTCCCTTCTTCCATAAAGCCTCCTCTGACACCCCTTCTCTCAAATTAGAGTTAATTAATCCATCCTCTTCCTGTGCCTGGCATATGTCACAGTCTGATTTGGAGTAGAGCCATCTTGATAGATTATGAGATCTCCAAAGTCAAGGGCAGTATCTTTAGTCCTAGTCTCATCTCCTCTCCCACTTCTCCCATAGCCAATGGGGTGCCTGTACATAGAAGAACATCA
This sequence comes from Eulemur rufifrons, assembly GCF_041146395.1. NCBI lineage: Eukaryota > Metazoa > Chordata > Mammalia > Primates > Lemuridae > Eulemur > Eulemur rufifrons. The sequence continues at coordinate 45,571,026 of NC_090990.1, read as the reverse complement.
ATAAATGAGTTGGAAGGAGTCTCATCTATGCCTATGAAAACACACAGACACACACACGAAGACTGAACATTTCTCTTTGGAAACCCTGACTTTTGGTATAATCTGAGTTTACCATGTGACAAAGGAGTGGAGCAGTAAGAGGGAAGCATTTAAAAGTAAAAAGAAATAAAAAAAATAAAAAAATTCCATGCTTATGGGTTGGAAGAATCCATATTGTCAAAATGTTCATACACTCAAAGAAATCAACAGATTCAATGCAATTTCCATCAAAATATCAATGTCATTTTTCATAGGATTAGGAAAAAGAAAACCAAATTCATACGGGACCAAAAAAGAGCAAAAATAGCCAAAGCAATTTTAAACAAAAAGAACAAATCTGGAGGCAAAACATTACCTGATTTTAAATTATACTATAAGGATATGTAACCAAAACAGCATGATACTGGTATAAAAGTAGACACATGGACTAATGGAACAGAGTAGAGATCCCAGAAATAAAGCCAAATATCTACAACCAACTTATCTTTGACAAAACACAGAAAAGCATACACTAGGTAAAGGAGCCCCTATTCGATAAATAGGGCTGGGAAATGGATAGCCTCATGCAGAAGAGTGAAACTGGATCCCTATTTCTCACCATATACAATAATTAAGTCAAGATGGATTAAAGACTTAAACAAAAGGCCTGAAACCATAAAAATTCTAGAAGAATATCTAGGAAAAACTATCTTCCACGTTGGCCTAGGTAAAGAATTTATGACTAAAATTCCAAAAGCAAATACAACAAAAACAAAAATAAGTAAATAGGACTTAATTAAACTAAAAAGCTTCTGCACAGCAAAAGATATAATCAACAGAGTAAATAGACAACCTATGGAATAGGAGAAAATATTCTCAAGCTATACATCTGACAAAGTCCTAATGTCTGGAATCTAAAAGGAACTCAACTGAATCAGCAAGATAAATACAAATAATCCCATTAAAAAGTGGGTAAAAGACATGAACAGACATTTTTCAAAAGAAGAGAAACAATAAACAACATATGAGAAATATACTTAACATCGCTAATCATCAGGGAAATGCAAATTAAAACCACAATGAGATACCACCTCAGAATGGTCATTATTAAAAAGTCAAAAAACAATAGATGCTGGTGTGGATGCTGTGAAAATGGAACACTTACATGCTGTTGATGGGAATGTAAATTAATACAACCTCTATTGAAAACAGTACAGGGATTTCTCAAAGAACTAAAAGTAGATCTAGCATTTAATTCAGCAATCCCACTACTGGGGATCCACCCAAAGGAAAAGAAGTCATTTTATAGAAAAGATATCTGCACCCATATGTTTACTGCAGCACAATTCACAGCTGCAAAGATATAGCATCAACCTAAGCATCCACTTACTTATGACTGGATAAAGAAAATTATTAAAAAAGAATGTAATACTGTCTTTTGCATCAACTTGGATGGAATTGGAGGCCATTATCCTAAGTGAAATATCTCAGGAGCAGAAAAACAAATACCGTATGTTCTCACTTATAAGCGGGAGCAAAGCAATGGACTGCAGGGTCATATAAAGTGACTTAATGGACATTGGAGACTCAGAGTGTGAGGGTGGGAGAGGGCTGCAGGATGAAAATTACTTATTGGATACAATGGACACTATTCAGGTGACAGGTATATTAAAAACCAAGACTTTTCCACTATGCAAGTCAGCCATATAACAACAAACCACTTGTACCCCCTAAATCTATTTGAATTAAAAAACATCCAAAAAACAAAATAAAACACAAAAATACCAAAAAAGAATAGTATTTCCAATAACAAAGGACAGTGTCAATGAAAAAATAAAAAAAAAATAGAACTAAAAAGGCATTATCTTGTCCTTACCACCCCGATGAGCCACCGCAATGCCCACCTCTGCAGCCATTTAAAGCCAGTGGCGGTGGAGTCTGGGTGGGCCTGTGGCTTGCCTGGCCTGTGCCCTCTGACTCGGCTGCCCACTCACAGCACTACTCCGGCCTCGTAGACATGGTATCCAATTTTCTGCCCTATCTTTCTTCCTGAGCTTGGTGACTAATTTGGCTTTCCTGGTTTTGACTAACAGCATTTTGTAGAGTCCTGATTTCTGACATTCCTAACTTCAGTCTACCAGGGCTTTAGACCTCAACAATGTGCACCAAATGCAAGGAAAGTGGCTTTCCAGGTGTGGCTCCTGGACCAGCAGCATCAGCATCACTTGGGAATGTGTTGGAGATGCAGGTTATACTGTCCCACCCTGGAACTGCTGAATCAGAAACTCTAGGGGGTGAGGGGGTGTCATATCTAGTAGTCTGTATTTTTAATTTAATTTTTATTAATATGCAATGGTTGTACATATCTTTGGAGAGCATACAATATTTTAATATCTATATATAATGTGTAATGATCAAATCAGGGTAATTGGAATACCTGTCACTACTTCAAACATACCTCTTTTCTTTGTGTTGGAAACATTACAAATCTTCTCTTCTAGCTCTTTTGAAATATACATTGAATTATTGTTGACTACAATTTTCCTACTATACTAGCAAACACCAGAATTTATTCCTTCTATTCAATCTGTTTTAATTTCCCCCCAAGCAATTCTTAGGATGCTAAAATATGAAAACCACCACTACAGAAGGTTCACCTAATTTCTTCGCATCTTTACCTCTCAACAGTGTGGCTATAATTTTTATTCTGCAAGGTGATTTTTAGGGCTTAATAAGTCCTAAAGTCTTCTGAGTTCACATGGAAGGTGCTAAATAAACAGAGTCAAATCTGAACCTAATAGTCCTGTGTTAGAGCTGCGAGTCTGCATAACCACAATTTTACTCACAGGGCCTTCTATTCACTTGGGCTTCCACGCACCTGCTTCAGGAGACAGCAACACTCCCACCTGCATGGTGGCAAGCTCTCCGTCACCTGGTGCATATGCCGCTATGAGTCTCATCACACCTTGTGAAGGAACACATGGACCCATATGTCAGCCGATGTGTTTATATCCTTTTCTACAGAAAGGGGAAATATGTTTCATAATAAATGTTTGCATACTTTGGAGCAGATTTTTTCTGAGAGAGAAAGAGACAAAAAGAGAGGCAGAAACTTTGGCTGGAACAGTTGAATCTTTATTCCTTTGCAATGTTTTCATTACTTAACCTTGAAAATAGCCTGTGTGTCAGCTTGAAGGATCTGTGCTGAGGCCTGGTCCCTGAGGACAGAACAAGGATGGAGTGTGCTAGTTGAAAAAGGAGGGGGAGCATGAATGGTTTAGAGGGAAGTATTCTCAGGACCCAGGCAGGGAAACTGAACACTCAGAGATACCAAAGCCCACAACCTAAGGGGCAGGACCTGGGAGCAGGAAGGATACAGAAGGGATGTCGTAAATAATGTAGGAGCTTGTAGATGGTAGCCAGGGATTCACAGCATGCTTTACTTGGCTTTTACATATACAATGATGATAGACTGCTTTTAGGAACGATAAAGTTTATTTATTAAACTAATTATGGTTCAATAATATTAATAATAACAGTGATGACAGTGATAGTATGTGATTTAATAAACCGGTGTGCTTTTATTTCTCCCTTTTCCTGTGCACAGCTATTTTACCCTGTGACACTCTCCCATTGAGGCTCAGAAATAAGAAACCAGTATTGCTGCAAAGTCAGGCTGTCACTGGAGGAAATGAAGAGGAAAAAAAAATCCAATGATGGTTTTTATATTTTAGAAAACAAAAGTTTAGGTGTAACAGAGAAATATTTGGGAGAGAATTGAGGATGAAACCAGGAATAATTTGCTCCAAATTTCCTTCCCCATCAGCACCCTTAGTAAAAAAATATACTAGATAAATATGATTTTCCAGGCTAGGAAAGAAAAGAACAGTTGGAGAATATAATGTACAAAAGCTAATCACCAAGTAAGGCCTGTCCTCCAGTCATGATAAGGAACATGAACCATAGAACCCTCAGGTAAATATGGGATCTAAAAGTAGAAGAAACCCATTCTTACCTCTTGCCCATAACTCTGAGAGAGAGTAGGTTCACAGATGGTCTCTACACCCCAAAGTCATGGGAATTATAGAGTGAAGAATTTTGCCACAAGTTCTATGCTGGTTCTTTAAATATATTTTCTGAAATAATCATGTATTACTAGACTTTTAAAGTGCAAGAAATGAGAAATTAGTAATAAGTCCAAAATCTCACAGCAAGTACATAGGAGAGGTGGTGAAAATTCAGGCAAAGGAAAGGGAGTAGATGGGGAAAGAAGCCCTAAGTAACATTCAATGTTAAACAATCTCTCCTCTGCTATAAAAATATGGACATTTACTTTGCTTACTTGACAGGATCTGTGATAGGGTAAGCCAAATGGGGTATTTCATATGTATCCTGCTTGGGGTCCTCTGAGGTTCTTAGATCTATGGTTTGATGTCTTTTGTTATATTTTGCAATCATTCTTGGCTGTTATTCTTTCAATTTTTTTTTTTTTTTTTTTGTATCATCTCTCTCCATTCCCCCACCCCTCATCTTTCTTGGGCTCCAATTACATGTATGTTTGACCATCTAAAATTGTCACATAGCTCTTGTATGATCTGCAATGTTTTTCTGTTTATTTGCTCTGTTTGTTTGTCTTCACTTTTTGTTTTCTTCTTTGTTTCATTTTTCTTTATTTTTGCTCTTTTTTGTTTCAATTTGATTTCTAACTGACTTATGTTCAAATTCACTGATTCTTTTCTTGACCATGTCAAATACGATGATGAGCCTGACAAAGGAATTCTTCATCTCTAATACATTTTTTAATCTTTCCCATTGCTATTTGTCTTCTCTCTGCTGAAATTTCCAACTAATGTTCATATGTTTCCCTCTTTTTCCACTAAATCCTTTAATGTATTAACCATAGTTATTTTATTTTTTTAATTTATTTTTTATTTCAGCTTATTATGGGGGTACAAAAGTTCAGGTTATATGTATATATTGCCCATGTCCCGCCCATCCCCCTGAGTCAGAACTTCAAGCGTGTCCAAAGTCCAACATTTGGGTCATTTCTAATTTTGGAAATGTTAAATTGTTTTTCTTGACAATGGGCCATTTTCACTGGCATTATGTGTCTTTGTATTTTTATATAAAATTCCAGACATCTCATGCAGAATAATAGAGACTTGAGTAAATGTTATTTACTCCTGGAAATGGATGTGCATTTTATCCTTCAGGACAATAACATGGAGGTTTGAGAAACTCTAGTTAACTAGGAGTGGAGTGGGGCTTGGCTTTTGTCCTTGCTATGATTACCTTTAAAAAGCCACAGCCTTTGGTCTAAAAAGGCCTTGTGCTTAGTGTGGGTGTTGTATTATTGGAGGTTTTTTTCTCAATGTACTTGCTTCATCCTCATTTTTCAACTTTCCTTGTGATGTGTGCCATAGAGAGGAGGTTCTTTCTCTATTCTTTTTCACCTTCCTTAGTGGCATGCTGCTGTTGTTTGTTATTTGGTACATGTTAGGCTGGTGGTGGGGAGGGGTTTCATTTTTGCCATTCTATCCTCATCTTAGATGGATGCTGTATGCCTGGACCTCCCTTTCCTTTCTTCTGAGAAAACTTCATGCCTCAAAAAGGGGTCACTGTTTAGTACAACTTCTGTGGAAAGTAATATGGAAATATCTCAAATAGCTGCAAGTAGAACTACCATTTGATCCAGCAATCCCATTACTGGGCATCTACCCAAAGGAACAAAAGACATTCTATAAAAAAGACATCTGCACTGGAATATTTATAGCAGCACAATTCACAATTGCAAAGATGTGGAAACAACCCAAGTTCCCATCAATACATGAGTGAATTAATAAAATGTGGTATATGTATACCATGGAGTTCTACTCAGCCACAAAAAACAACGGTGATCTAGCACCTCTTGTATTATCCTGGATAGAGCTGGAGCTCATTCTACTAAGTGAAGTATCACAAGAATGGAAGAATAAGCACCACATGTACTCAAATCAAATTAGTATTAACTGAGCAACAGTTAAATGTAGTAGTAACATTCATTGGATGTCAGACAAGTGGGAGCAGGGAGGAGGGGATGGGTAGATACACACCTAATGGGTGTAGTATGCACCATCTGGGGGATGGACATGCTTGAAGCCCTGATTTGGGCAGGGCAAAGGCAATATATGTAACCTAAGCATTTGTATGCCTGTAATATGCTGAAATAAAAATAAATTAATAAATAAAATAAAAAACTCTCTACCTGTTTAAAAAAAAAAAAAAGAAAAGATTGCTTTTACAAAAAAAAAAAAAAGAAAAAGAGAGAAAAAAAAAGAAAGGGGTTGTTTCTTAGTCTGGGTAATAGACTAAAGATAAAATAGAACAGAGACAGAGCTGGCCCATGACAAGCGCATGGTTTGAGAGGGGATTATATCTTTGTTGTTGCAAGCCAAAAAGATTTTGATGTCTTATATTACTGCATAATAACATAGCCTGCGGTGACTAATATAACTCCACAGCACTATTTTTCCATTTAGGTGATTACAAATACTTGAATCCAATCAAAGACTTTTACAGTTCAGGGAAACGGTATATTTGGTTACCTGAGTATTCTAATTACTTGAAGAACAGACCTCTAATGGAATCTCTTCTGTTTAAATAGTATAGGCATGGAAGTGGAGTAGGATCATATAATACAATTGGACTAAATTTTAAGTCAAAAGATATGGGTTTGACTTTTGGCTATGCATACTATGGAGTTCTACTCAGCCACAAAAAACAATGGTGATATAGCACCTCTTGTATTATCCTGGATAGAGCTGGAACCCATTCTACTAAGTGAAGTGTCCCAAGAATGGAAAAACAAGCACCACATGTACTCACCATCAAATTGGTTTTAACTGATCAATACTTAAGTGCATGTATAGTAATAACAGTCATCGGGTGTCAGGCAGATGGGAGAGGAGAGGAGGGGATGGGTATATTCACATCTCATGGGTGCTGTGTGCACCGTCTGGGGGATGGACATGCTTGAAGCTCTGATTTGGGTGGGGCAAGGGCAATACATGTAACTTAAACATTTGTACTCCCATAATATGGTGACATAAAAAAGAAAAAAATAATAAAATGAAGGAGGTTGGATAAAATTTAGTAATTTTCAACTTGTGGGACTTGGAATGCTGAGTGTCCTTGCAAGGGGAACCACCAGTTCAAATAGGCCCAGGCATTATTTGTAGCCTAAATAACTAATGTCTTTCACGTAGGGTTATGGATTGAACTGTGTCCCCCCCCCAATTTATATGTTGAAATCCTAACCCCCACCACCTCACAATGTGACCTTATTTGGAAATAGGGTCTTTACAGAGGTGATTAAGTTAAAATGAGGTATTAGAATGGGTCCTAATGCAATATGATAAGTGTTCTTAGAATCCTACCATATTGGAATATGATTAGTGTCCCTATAAAAAAGGGAAAACTTAGACACAGAGACAGTCACATGGAGGGAAGAGGATGTGAAGACACACACGTAGGAGATGACCATGTGCCTGGAACAATGCACCCACAAGCCAAGGAACACCAAGGATTTCACGCAAACACTAGAAACTAGAAACGAGGAATGATTCTCTTTTAGACCCATCAGAGAGAGCATGGTCCTGCTGACTACTTGATTTTGCACTTCTAGCCTCCAGAACTGTGAGACAACACATTTCTGTTGTTTAAACCACCCATTTTTTTTTTTTTTAATAGTTTGTGGCAGCAACCCTAGGAAACCAATACCGATTTTTGTACTGGAAAGTGAGGGGCCGCTGTAACAAATACCTAAGAATGTGGAATTGGCTTTGCAATTGGACAATGAATAGAGACTGAAAGAATTTTGAGGCACTTGATAGAAAAAGCATATATTTCCTTGAAGAGATTATTCATGTAAATATGAATGTTAAAGGTGGTTCTGGTAAGATCTCAGATGGAAATGAGGAACATGTTATCGGAAACTGGAGGAAAGGGGGTTTTTGTTATAAAATAGCAGAGGACTTGCTAAATATTGTTCTCTTAGGTGGAAAGTAGAACTTGTAAATGATGAACTCAGATATTTAGCTGGGAAGATTTTTAAGCAAAGTACTAAAGGTGATGCCTGGTTTCTCCTTTCTGCTTGAGAAAAATCGAAGAAGCAGTTCTACTTCACAACTGTAACATAGAAATTCTGACTGAATTTTCAATCTGCTCTTTGGATTTCAAACTCAAAACATCAGTCCTTACCTGAATTTCCAGCCTGCCTATACACATAGGTACGGGACTCCTTTCGAACCTGTGTAAATGCTGTGGGGATTAATATTAAAAATTTGACCTAAAATTGTTATAGTTGCTTTTTATTCCTAAACAACCAGTGAATCCCATGGTCACGGGCTCACTCCTGTACCTCATACACTGTGAGGTGGGTCCCTTGTCAGATTCTGTGCCATGTTTGTGAACCAGGCATTCCGTAAGTCCCTGGATCACAGCGCTGTCTAAAGCAGCTCTGCAAGCAGGAAATTCAACTCATAGAATAGGTATCTATCTCTGTGAAGCTGAATTGCTGGTCCACCTAGGATGAATTGGACCCAGTGTAGCCAACTTGCCACGAAATGGCTGGTTGGGTTGGTCATTAAGAGTGAACAGGAGCTAGAGCAGCCCTAGAAAGGCGAATCCATGCTCTTTGGCCTATGCATAGCCTACATTTCTGCTCTTAAGGCTTCTCCATTCATGGGTCCATCACAGAGCTCTGGGGTGGCTGATGATGAAGGCTGGATTACATCAACTGGCTGAGACATTTTGCCTTCCATGGTAGATGCATTCTGGTGTACATTAATGTGTGATACAACACTTTTCACACTTTGTATTCTGCCAAATCCTCTATGCCTCTATGCTCATCACTGTTCCTCTAGGTCAGACTTCCATCTCTCTAGTCTTCCAGGATTTTCCATCCAGGTCCCTGTGAGCCGGCCAGGTCATCAACTATCTAATAACTATACATTCCTACTTTGGATCACCCTTCCTTCCACATATAGTGGATGAACAGGTTCACTGCTTAAAGTTCAGAGTAATGATTTTCCCTTTCTTGTATCTTTCAATTCAGTCCCCTCCCCCCACCAAATTTGGCAGTAATGTAGCTGAGCATTTCTCCCAATAAATTTTTTTGCATATAATCCCATTTTGGTGTCTGCTTCTCTGACGATCTAAACTGAAAACCAGGTGGTACCAAGAGTGATCTGAGAGAACAGAGGTTTGTGGACAGGCTTACTCATTAATTGGCTGCCAAGGAGGACCCCCCATCTCAAGTGGAATGTGGGGGACAGATAGTTCCTGACACCAAACCTCCCTCTGCATTAGGGAATTATATGCCATAAGTGCTGATGCTTTCACCAGAGTGGACCTGGGAAGGCATCCTTGTCAAAAGGAATGCCCAAGTCATAGCAGGTGTGGCTTCTGGTGTTTAAGTACTGTCACCTGAAGTAATAGGCACTCCATCATGCCCATGGCTATTAAGGAATCGAGCTCTGAGACCAATCTCCTACCGCTGGTCTGGCCTGAAGATGAGGCCACCACTACATTTCTTAATGATGCAATGATTCTGGTGCCCTTCTCACCAGTGCATTCTTGGTGGCTTTGGAGAATGGCAGCAAGTTCAGCCAAAGTGCAAGGAACCTGATGCTTGTGCCGACCCTATGCTATTGTGTCAGTGGTGGGAAAATATGTCATGTGGAGTTTATGGTAAGCTCTGTTTAGAGAATCACAGCACAAGCTCCTGAAGTTCTGGAGTAAGGCTATACCATCTGCAATGGGGATGTATAATCCTTTTGAGAAAGAGTTCCTTGCATGTTACTGGGACCTAATAGAAACAGAAGGATTGAGCATGAGGCACAAAAGAGCATGTATCTATAACTGCCCATTATGGGTTGAATTATGACAGAGCCACCAATTTTTAGTAAGTCAGATTGGGCCAGAAGTAGTTTGCTATAAAATGAAAATTGTACATACAGATTTGATCCAAAGTTTATATATGATAAAGGGGAAGTGAACAGAAGTAGGCAGAGTGAGACCTCAGATCACTATACAGATGTGAAAGCTTGTAAGAGGAAAAAGGGAAGGAAGGAGCATAAATAGGAAGAGCTTCACATTAGAAAACGTTGACCAGACTGATGGGAAACCCCAACAAAGATTGCCTGTAAGAGGCATGTCTTGTTTCAGGTTGGAAGGATCTGGCTCCAGTACCTCAACTACACCTAGTCATTTGCTGGGAGCATCTTGGAAAAAGCTTGACCTCAGTATGAACACTTTGCTGGATCCAGAGTGTGTTGACCGGAAGCTGACAATTAGCCATACTTCTCAGAGGAAGTCTTTTTGAACGAACGTCTGAGTGGTGCACCTCTATTGCTGCTACATCTACTAAGTTGTAGAACCAAATTTTCTGTTTTTTCTCTTTGTCTAAGTTACCCTGCACCCTCCCTCAGCAGTGTCATAATATACACTGTTCCCCTGCCTGGAAAACTCTTTCCCTCCTGCCTTTCACACAATTGAATCCTCAGATTGCAACTTAAATATCATTTCTCTAGGGAAGCTTTCTTTGAACCCCAAAAGGGATCAGATTCCTGACTGCATGATTTTATAACTCTCTCTACATTTTATCTATGGCATTTACCAAGTTAATTACACATTAGTAACATGATTTTTTTCATATCCCTACTAGGCTGTAAGCTCTGTAAGGGCATAGTATTTTTTGTTCTTTATTCTCAATAACTGTCATAGTACCTGGCATATAGAATGTATTCAATGTGTGTTTGTTGAATGAATGAATGAATGAATGATTCACTTGCCCTCATTAATTTTAACCAATGTTTTTAATAACTGAGAAATTCTTAGAGCCTTAGGCTCATAAATCTGCACATAAATTACTATTATTTTATGTTTAAGTCAAAGTACAAAACATTCAATGAATTGATGCCAGGAAATTATAGTTTATGCAATATAAATTTTTTTGGCTCTTTTTTCTGAACATGAAGTTGAACAATAAGAAAAATATTGATCTTTGGAGAATTTTGCATATTTGGCTTCCTGATCTTCAAGACTTTATAAACAGACATTTATTAAAATAAAATTCTAAAAGTAAAAATAATAATGATATCATTATAATTTAATCAGTATTTACTATGTGCCATATATTGTTGTAAGTCTTCTATACGCATTATTTGATTAAATATTCTCAACATGATGTGCTGGGTATTATTATTCTCATTGCGCAGATGAGGGCATATATTTTCTCAAGGTCTCAAATACAGCATATTATGGATTAGGTTTAGATACATCATGTCTGTCTGAACCCAATGACCTTGGCTTTGTCCCTAATCCTATAACTGTTTGAATTTCTTACCCAAATATTGGGTGTTTCATTTCTCTCTAGGAGATTATCTAAAGAAAAAAACTTTGGAATCTTACTTAACTTGAGCCTTGCCTCAGATTGTCCTCATCAGGTCAAAAATCTTCCTTATGAACACTAGACAGCCCCCTTTGCCACCCTTCCCCTCACCAATTTCTAAATATTGGGTTTCTCCATCTGGATATCTAAACTTAGCACTTTAATTCCCATATCACTCCTTTTCCTTGGTTCTCTTTTTCAATGAATGGCATCACCATATTTCCAGGCATTCAGGTTTGAAATCTCAGAGCTACTCACTCCTTCCTCAAAAAAAATATTTATTGTGAGGTCTCGAGGATATGTTACATTCTCTCTGTTCCATAGCATCCTACACAACATCTGGCCTGGAACAGTTGCTCAAGAAGTAATTGTAGACTGTCTCCTTCTCCCTGGCCCCAGGCATCCATTGGAGATAAAACACAGTGTCAAATACAGCAGTTCTCCCAAGAGGACTAAATTCTGTTAACTACAGTGCTTTTTAACTGGGTCAATGGATGTGTCAGTGAATCCTTTGAAAATGTTATGAAAAGTTTTTGTGTCTGGGTATATAGGTCACTTTTTGTGGGAAAAGGTACAGGCTTCCAGATTTCAGGAATTGCCCAAGAACCACTGGTCCTTGGATTTTTGCCATGTGAAGATCATCAGTTAATGGTCTCTTCAAGAGCAGTTTCAGTGAATGGTAGAGGCAGATTCAGATTTCAGAATGTTAAGTAAATGGGAAATAAAGAAGGGGGACAGAGAGGAGCTAGGCTCTAAGGTAAAGGAAAATAATAAAGGTGAATATAGGTTAAAAGGAGATTATGTTTTAGAATGGGGGATATTTTACCTGGAGAGGGGATATAAGAGCTATCATTGCAGACTTGCTATATTCTGACTACTGAATCACGTACTTTACACAAATTTGAGGTTATTGCTTATTGATTGAGTCACATCCTGAAGATGATGGAGTTGGGGAGAAAGATAAGGAAACATATGGAGGGGTTGGCCTTGTGTACCATGAGGTTCACCTCATCCTCTCAGACTTGAAAGGACGAGGGAAATGTGGGTACAAATGTGAATGAGGGATGCAGAGGCTACAGCTGGTTCATACTGGTGGCCTCCATTTTCTTTATCAAGTCTATGGCAAAGGCTTTAACAAAAGCAAGGAGGTGAAGTCAGAGAGGAAACTTGACAAAAGGGAAGATTTTGAAAAATCACTGAGAGGCTTTTCTTATTCATTTAATAAGTAATTATTAAATATCTGCCATGTAGGCACTAAGAATACATGGACTCTATTCTCTAAAAATTTGCCACATTTAATAAATTATAAGTTCTATGTTATAACTATTTGCATATTTCCTGATAGTTCATAACCTAACCCTTTGAGCATAGTAGGTAAACATGAAGGCTTTAGGTTAACTGAACTAAATCCACAAGAACTCTTTATTTTTAAGTAGAACCCAGGGATCCTGGGGCCATGGATAGTCTTAAAGGCAGTCCTCTACAACCAAACAGCAGAGGTCCATCAGTTAAGAATACATCTTGTAATGCTTAGTAACTGAAAATGCTTTTAGAGCCGTGATTCCAAACCTCAGCACTATTGGCATTTGGGACTAGATAATTCTTTGGGGAGCTGTCCTGTGCACTGTGGGTTGTTTAGCAGTATCCTTGGCTGACTAGATTCCAGTAGGACCTCCCCTAACCCTCACCCATGTGTGAAAAAAATATCTTCAGACATTGACAAATGTCCCCCAGGGCACAAAATCCCCCCAGCTTGAGAAAACTTGATCTAGAGTTTTGATGATTAATTTATAGAAAAATAATTCTGCATAATAAACATCTAAATTCAGAAAATGTAATTATTAGGTGGTGATTACCAAAGACTTGACTGCTCCTTTTTTAGCTACTGACTGGTGTTTTACAATTCCCACTTCTCCGGCTGGGGAAAGGAAGAGGACCTTAAGTGATGGTTGTTCTCTGTCCTTAGAGTTCTAAGTGGGACGTTGTCCATATTTTTCTAATCTTTTGTCTTTTTTCCTTGAGGACTAGATAAAGTGGGCTGTCCTCCTTACTGCTGATACTTTCTAGTAATTGTACATGTTGTCACATGTAAATGCGCAATGTGGTGTAGTAATATATTAATAAATGTTGTACCCAGAACCCAAGGTCTTAGGCATAAAATCAGTTTAGTTATATAACCTTGGGAAAAACACTTAATTATTTCATCCTCTCATTCTTATAGGTATGTTTTGATAACAATATATGAAAGACAGAGTTTCATAAACTGTAAAGAACGGTGAAAATTTGAGGATTAATACTTCTTTCTCCTGTGCTTATTTGGAGATAATGGATCAAGGAAACAAATTGAAGAGAGAACTGTAAGTATCTGACAATGTTTTCATGTGTTAGTCAAAATGTTGCCAAATTTTCAAGTATTAGTGAACACAGTAATGATGGAGTGGTGGTGTCATACATTGAAATCATAGGAAAAGTACTTATTAAAAAATTGAGTTGTAATTTACACACCCTAAAACTCACCTTTTGAAACTATACAATTCAGTGTTTTGTTAGTATAGCAAAAGAATTATACAACCATTACCAATATATATTTTAGAATATTTTCATCACCCAAAAAATAAGTTCTGGAAGAACTTATTTTATATTTATATATGTATATATATATTCATATATATATACATATATATGAAACACTGAGAAAGGAAATTGCAGAACATGTAAATAGGTGGAAAACCATACCATGCTTGTGGATTGGAAGAATCAACATTGTTAAAATGTCTATACTAACCCAAAGTGATCTACAGATTCAATGCAATCCCTATTAAATTACCAACATCATTTTTCACAGATATAGAAAAAATAATTATACACTTTGTATGGAATCAGAGAAGACCCCGTATAGCAAAAGCAATTTTAAGCAATAAAAACAAAATGGGAGGTATTAATTTGCCAGACTTCAAACTATACTACAAGGCTGTGGTTCTTAAAACTTCTTGGTATTAGCACAAGTGCAGGGACACAGACCAGTGGAACAGAACAGAAAATCCAAATATAAAACCATCCTTATATAGACATCTAATCTTTGACAAAGCAGACAGAAACATACTCTGGGGACAAGAATCCCTATTCAATAAATGGTGCTGGGAAAATTGGATAGCCACATGTAGAAGACGGAAACAGGACCCACAGCTTTCACCTCTCACAAAAGTCAAATCACGGTGGATAACAGACTTAAACCTTAGGTGTGAAACGATTAGAATTCTCGAAGAAAATGTAGGAAAGACTCTTACAGACATTGGCCTAGGCAAAGAATTTTTGAGGAAGACCCCTAAGGCAATCACAGCAACAACAAAAATAAATGAATGAGACCTGATTAAATTAAAAAGCTTCTGCACAGCCAAAGAAACAGTCACGAGAATAAACAGACCACCTACAGAATGGGAAAAAATTTTTGCATACTACACATCAGATAAAGGACTGATAACAAGAATCTATTTAGAACTCAGGAAAATCAGCAAGAAAAAATCAAACAACCCTATCAAAAAGTGGGCAAAGGACATGAATAGAAATTTTTCAAAAGAAGATATAAGAATGGCTAACAAACATATGAAAAAATGCTCAACATCCCTAATCTTCAGGGAAATGCAAATCAAAACCACAATGAGATATCACTTAACCCCAATCACAAACCCCTTTATCAAAAAGTCCCAAAACAACACATGTTGGTGTGGATGTGGAGAGACAGGAACACTCATACACTGCTGGTGGGACTGCAAACTAGTGCAACCCCTGTGGAAAGCATTATGGAGATACTTTAAACAGATTCAAGTAGATCTACCATTGGATCCAGCAATCCCATTATTGGGCATCTACCCAAAGGAACAAATGTCATTCTATGACAAAGACACTTGTACCCGAATGTTTATAGCAGCACAATTCACAATTGCAAAGATGTGGAAACAACCCAAATGCCCATCAATTCATGAATGGATTAGTAAATTGTGGTATACGTATATCTTGGAGTATTACTCAGCTATAAGAAATAATGGTGATATGACATCTCTTTGGTTCTCCTGGGGAGAGTTGGAACCCATTATATTAAGTGAAGTATCCCAAGAATGGAAAAACAAGCATCACATGTACTCAGCAGCAAATTGGTTTCTCTGATCATCACCTAAATGTACATTTGGGAATGACAACAATTGGGTATCAGATTAAGGTGGGGGGTGGGGGGAGGGGATGGGCGTATAACTACATGATGAGTGCGATGTGCACTGTCTGGGGAATGGGCACGCTTGAAGCTCTGACTCGGGGGGATGGGTGGTACATGAGCAATGTATGTAATCTGAACTTTTGTACCCCCATAATAAGCTGAAATAAAAAAAAAAAAAGAAACAAAAATAAGTTCTTACCCGATAGAAGTCATTTCTTATTCCCTCCTGCCTCCATCCCCCTGGCAATCAATAATCTATTTCTGTCTCTATGAATTAGCATATTCTGGAAATTTAATATAAATGAAATTATGTAATTTGTGTCTGGCTTCTTTCACTTAACATGATGCTTTCAAGACACCATATATCATTCCTTTCATGGCTGAGTAGTATTTTACTGTATAGATATAGCACATTTTGTTTATCCATTCACTAGTTTGTGAACATTTGGCATGTTTTCAATTTTTGGCTAGTCTGAATAGTGCTGCTATGAATAAATTTTTGTGTGGACATACACTTTCATTTCTTCTAGATATATACCCAGAAATATAAATGCCAGGTCAGATGGTAACTCTATGTTTAACAGTTTTAGGGACTGTTAAGCTATTTTCCAAAGTGTCACAAAGGGGAAGATAGAAAAAAATTAGTTGAGAGGTAACTTGAATGTGTATGTGTTGAATTTGCAGTGTTTGCAAGACAAACAGAAGGCTGTTTTCAGAAGATTGGTAGCTATATGGGTTTTAGGCTTACGGGGATAGTATGAGTTTGAGACACAGGTTTTGTCATCATCAACATGTAGAACTAAAGATACAAGAAAGTAAGAGCTCATTCAAGGAAATTATTTAGAGGGAAGATAGCTCGGCAATGAGGATACAGTTTACCTGAATTGATCTGAAGGTCCCCTGTGTGATGGAGCACAGGAACAGGGGAGATTAATTAGGACTTAGTAGGCAATTGATCAGGCTTTTTTTTCTGATAGTGAAAAGATCTGTTTCATGGAAGGATGTCACTGGGCAGAAATGGAAGTACATTTTGATATAGGATCCTAAATCTTGAAGGGTGAGGAAGAGCCTACTAAGCAGGAAAGCATGGGAAAGGCTTTCAAGCATAGGAAACAGCACACATAAAGGCACAGTTGTTCAAAGTATCTGAGGAGTTCAGGATAATTAAATAATTAACATGCACTGGTTGTCACTCTGTGCCAGCATTGTACTAGGTGCTGTGCACAGACTACCTCATTTAAACCTTACAACGACCTTCATTTTAGAGTTGAGGAAATAGACTCAGGAATGTCAACTAACTGGCCAAGATTGCGTAGCTAGAAAGTGGTAGAGTCCAGGTATGAACCCAGGTAGTTTGATTCCAGAGCCTGTACCCTAACATGGAAGTGATTCATCTAAGTATTCGTAAGTATTAACTACCAGTATTCAGCATCAGTGGTGTGTTCTTGGCAGCTGATAATGTGCTTCCAGTCCTCTTCCCACTTTGTGATTTGGTGTCTCATTTGCTGTGCTCTCCATTGTTCTGCATTCTCCTAGAACAGGGATTCTGAAACATCAAATTCATCTGTTAAGTGCTTAAAAGTACAGACATCTGAGTTTTTCTATAGGTTCACTCATTTATAATCTTCAATGTGAGGCTCAAGATTTATGACTCTGAGTACCCCTTGGGTGATGATGACACACCCAGCCTTGCTGCTGGACTTGGACTGGGTCGTCATAAAGGAACCACTGTCCAGAGTCCTCAGATGCTCAAACTGGAAGGGAGTTCTTCTAGACTTTCCAAGTTAAGGTACAAGTTTAGTTTAGAAAAAAATCCTAAAGATGGCTGTTCTGGCCATCCTGGACCTTATTTATCCTAATTTTTTTTATCCCTTTAACTAATGAACACATATTAGGCATCCTTTATATGCTAGACACTTTCATTAAACTGACTTGTTTACTTCTCACAACGTCTCTATGAGATGTATCATGTTATTCCAGTTTGATATAAAAAGAAATTGAAACTCACTTGATCCAGTTCATGGGATTAGTAAGAACTAAAATTTAAGCTCAGATATTCAAAATTCAACTCCAGGGCTCTTTCCACTACCCCAGGCAATCTATCCTTTGGGAAATGATTAATACTGAGATTAATCCACTTGTTAGGTTTCTATTAATATACTCTTCATTTGACAATGTGCAAAGACATGTGCAAGGCTACCTATAATAAACTTCCAAGCTATGCTGGTCACACTTCATGATGTAACTCATATATTTTAGAAAGAAATTTGAAGTGCTTGAATTCCTCTTTCTCTAAAATGCAAATCAGAACCATCTTGTGGTCTGAGGCCATAGTCAGTTGAAGGATCACTGACCTTGCTGGCAGAGGAAAATAA
The DNA here is from genome assembly GCF_041146395.1 of Eulemur rufifrons. Classification (NCBI taxonomy): domain Eukaryota; kingdom Metazoa; phylum Chordata; class Mammalia; order Primates; family Lemuridae; genus Eulemur; species Eulemur rufifrons. The sequence goes on along the minus strand of NC_090990.1, from coordinate 45,552,992 downwards.
ACCCCAACAGTTGGAGCTGCAAGCCATCTGTCTTTAGCTGTTTTACATTTTGTCAGAACTCATCAGCATAGTTGGAAAGTAGCTGTGACCAACTAATATTATTAAAATGTAAAGTATGATTAAATGGAACATTCCAACTGTTTATTCAGAGATAAATTATTTTATATCCTTTGAAATTTTGGAAGAACACTAAGAGTTATGAAAGATATTCACACTGCAAAGATAAAACAGAATACTTGACAGGTTGTTGGAAAAAATGGATTTATGTAAAAATATTTTGTAGGTGTAAAATCTTAGTTTTTTACATTAGAACTGTAATTAAATTTAGAGTACATGTATCCCAACTCCTTTGTTTTATAGGTGAGAAAAATGAGGCCAAGAGAGGATAAATGGGTTGTCCAAGATTGTAAAGTACTGAAAACTGATGGCCCTGAACTCTTCATACGATATTAGAAGAGTCAGGTAAGTATTATTATTATTATCCTACTACTACTGATACAAATAGCTCCAATTTATTTGATGCTCATGATTTTGAGAACTTTACATACATTAACTTATTTCGTCTACACAGCAGACCTAGATGGTAAATATTATCATTGCCATTTTACAGAGGAAGAAGTGAGGCCCATGAAGTTTAAGAAACTTGTAACATGGACTTCATAGAGATATACAGAATGACATAAATAAATAAATACATAAATTCACAAGAAGCAAAAGCTCTTCCTGGGAGTCAAAGGCCATATAATAAATGAGGAAGGAATGATAGAATTAGAAAAAAATTACTATTTGGCAATCATTATTGTATTAATTGGTTAAAGGAAGAATTATAAGTAGATGATAGAACTAATGGGTAAAACATTGATAGAAATAAGATAGTTATATAGGCCCCAATGTTTTGCCCCATGAAATATTGATTTACCACAAATGAAAAAACAATATGTTTACAGTGGAGAAACCTAGTAGCACCATCTTAATCAATAATCAAAGTTAACATCTACCTGAATAGAAAAAATAATGGTTCCTTCTGACCTCAAACATGTCATGACACAACATAACTTCTTGGTTATTCCTGTCAAAAATATATAAATTGAAACTCATCATTATAAAACACCAGATAATTGAGAAGTATACTAAAAAATAAGACTTGTTCTCTTCAGAAATGTCAGTGTGTGAAAGACAAAGACTGAATGCAACATATGATCCAAGATTTTCTTTTGATATAGAGAGCAATATAGGAACAAGTAGAGAAGTATCCAGGCAATCTGAAGGTTAGATAATAGAATTTAGATCAATGTTAATTTCCTGATTTTGTAATTATACCATGGTCATGTAGCAGACTGTCCTTGCATTTAGAAAATTACTCACTGAATAATCAAGGTCATCTTGTCTATAACTTATTTTCAAATGGTTCAGAAAAAAAAAATGTGTGTGGGTATGGGTCTGTAAATGATAAAACAAATGTGGAAATATGTTAACATTTTAAAACTCTGAGAGAAGATATACAGGAATTCTTTGTATTATTCTTATAAGTTTTCTTTATATCTAAAATCATGTCAAAAAGAAAGTAAAAGAAAAATCTACAAGTCATTACCTCTGCTCTTCCTATGTTCTTCTTTCTTCAGAAAGTAAGCTCTGTGGCGGTTAGCAGAGGAGGGGACATAACAAGGCATGTCTGACCTCCCACGGCCAGGAACTCAGTTTTAAGGTTTCTCTAGAGTCCCTTTGGCCAAGACGGGGCTCCATTCAGTTGGTTGTGGGTGTGCTTAGGATTTTATTTTTATTTCTCAAAACATTTACTAGAAGCCTATACTGAACACCATGGTAGGCAGAACAATGATTCTCCAAAGATGTTCATGCCTGATCCATGAAAACTTACATGGCAAAATGAACCTTGTAGATGTGATTAAGGACCTTGAGATGGGGGAGATTATCATGGATTATGAGGTGGTTCCAACATAGTTATAATGGTCCTTATAAAAGAGAGATAATGTCAGGGTTGGAGAAAGAGGTGTGACAACAGAAGAGAGATCCGGAGTGATGCCATTGCTGGAAGGGAGCCATGAACCAAGGAATGCGGACTGCCTCTAGAAACTGGCGAAAGCAAGATTTTCCTCTAGAGCCATCAGAAGAAATGTAGTCCTGCTCACACCTTGGCTTTAGCCATTTTTGAACTTCTGACCTCCAGTGCTGTTAAGATAATACATTTATGTTGTATTAAGCCACTAAGTTTGTGGCAATTTGTTATACTAGCAGTAATAGGAAACTAATACAGATACCCGCTGTGTGAGTCTGAAAATCCTCATAGGTACTAATTTGGCCCCATCTGCTGCTTCAGTGACCTGTCCTGACTAGCTTTGTGCAGGTGCAACCAGATTCACCTTGCCCCTCATCTGTCTTCCAACAGGCTTCTCTGCATTAACTCCCCGACAAACACACACAGCCTAGAAGTGCGGGGGAAGTAGGGCCCTCGGACTATTCCTAAACGATGGGAGGCGGTTGCTGATGAATAAATACTTTCCCCTCTTTTCCCTTAGGCAAAGAATTGTAAGACACATTTCATAACACTCACTGGAAGGAAGGTTCACCAACAGTTATCTGTACCAGTGACCAACTCAGTAGCATCCTTGCATTAGTTTTCTCTTCCTTCCTGCTCTCCTCCCCAGATCTTCACTCCTGCTCTTGGCAATGACTTTCAGACTAAGCCACATGCATGCCTCAGGTTCTGATCTCAGGAGGTCCCAGACTAAGGCAGACATATACACTATGCTGATGGCTTTATCTGCATTTTCTCATTTAATTAAAATGTATATCTGGTAAGATATTTATTGATATCCCCAAGATTTTATGGAAAAGCTATCTTTAGCTCACAAAAATTAGTACTTTTCGGAAGGTAATTCAAATAACACAGCAAGGAATTGACAAAACCTGGATTCACCCTCCATGTTAGGCTGGTTGCAAAACCTGTATGTTTTCTAATATGCCACCCAAATTCTCAAATGCTACCGGAATAGGTTAAATGAGATCACATATGTGAAACTCCTCGTAGAGTTAGTTCACACAAAAAATAAATAAATAAATAAATAAAGGTCTTTGGTGCGTAGAATATGTTTGTAGATCTGTCTTCAGGAAGGGAAAATACTCCACACTACACTGCTCCCCTCCAAAGAAACATGGAAAAATTAAACTGAGGCTTCAAACACTGAGTTTCCTAGAATATTTTGTTCCTATGGAAAAGAAACTTCGGGGAGTGTGTATCAGTCAAAACGCATTGTAGAGGGAGCGCAGAAATCTGCTCATCACATTATACCCCAAATGCTGAAGTGCTGCTGAATCTGACTGCCCTGTATTTTTAAGTGCAGCAAAATTCTGAGACTTGGGGTCATCTGTCACTATGGACTTGTCATATTCTGCTGAAATAAAACATACAGTCTAATTTGCAAAATTTTCTTTTGGCAAGAGTCTTAACATTTTGCGATTTGCGGTGGGAAACTTCCCTGACCTTTCAGAACTGAACCCAATAACCCAATACTAAGGCTGACATCTCTCCTACAGAAATTGAAAGGGAGGGGGAAGGAAACAGGTGGGAGAGGGGGGTGGGAGGCCCCACGGCCTCAGCCCAGCTCCTCAGGAAGAACACACCTGCCTTCCCAGAGTGCTCCAGGGGTTAGGGCCCAGCGGAGTGCAAACAGAAAGGGCTCTAGCCTTGTTGGGAATTTTTATTGTCATCATTATAATGTTATTTATTTAAATGTAGTTATTTTGGTATTGAATTTTTTTTTAAGAGAGGAAAAAACACCTGTATTTTTCTGGTGGAATGAAACGGCTCAGAATGGTATATTTAGACAATTTTAAATCATTTATTATTTGCATAAAGACAAAATATGATAAATCTGTTCTAAGTATTGTGTGTCAATACACAGTATGGAGCTGTTACAATGTCACTGCAGATGATGCATATTAAAAAGTATGGAATTACTGGAAAAAAATGTATATAACCTCTGTTCTCTGTCCCAGTAATTCCATTAGGAATCTGTCCAAACCAAAATCTAAAATGCAGAAAGAGATCTACATATTGAATGGTGATGGCATCATTCTTTAAAATGATAAAAATTGAAAGCAACCCAAATCTCCAAAAACAAATGGTTAAGAAATATGATATAACCATACTATGAAGTGTGACAATTAAATATTCAAAATATATTTTATATGGAAAATTAAGCATGGTATAACATTTGGTTATAAAATGGAATGAATTCATTTGTTTTGTAAAGCATCACCTCCACATTTTTATGAAGCTGAAGGATAAGAAAGTAAATCTTTAACTGTATTTTTCTTTAATCATTGGGGCTATAAATGATTTTAATTTTCTTAATAATCTTTAATCTTCTCTGAAATATTCATAATAATCTATACTTATGATTTGCAACAAACAAAATACATGTTTTAAAAAAGGTATTCTTTTTTGTATTTTTATCAAGAATAAAGTTATGTTTCAACAGCATTTCTTTGAGGATTATAAAAAGTGTTATTAAGCCATTTGATGCAGTTACTCCAGTCTGCGTACTTAAGGGAGAGAGGAGGGGAAGGGAGACAATATAAGCAGGCCAAGTGCTTGCCATGATCAGACAAATACAGACTCTGCTCTTTATCAGCTTCTTTCTCCATTTATTTTTATTATTATATCCACTTGATTTTCTTGACCCTCTGTAATCCACCCTTAACCCTGCAGCCACAGGAAGCTTTCCATAAAGAAAATTTAACCATGTTGCTCTCCTGAAAAACAAATCCCTTTGATAGCTCTTTTTTGTCATCTCAGTGCCTGTTTTTAGTTACTTTTTTCTCAGTTGAATAAATCAGACCCAATGTCAGTAGGTTTAATCAAGAAAAGGAGAATTGATGGTTTACATTCCTGAGAGAAACCTGGGTAGCTCCTATAATTGAAGAAAGATCTGTAGGGGACAAGTCCTCAATTAACGAATGGAACTGGGACCTCAATGCTACTCTCCTTTTCTTTGTGTGGGTTTTGCATTTCTACTGTTTCTTATCTTTTTCTTTGTGAATTTAGGTTTTATACTTTACTACTGCATTCAGGTCTTCTCCACGTGCTGGGGAACATGATTGTCCTCAGCCCCATAGAAGCAACTTGAACAAAAAGGGCCTCTTTCTATCAACTTCTATATATTAATCTCATAGGAGGATTCTGATCAGATCTGTTTGCCCCACATGCCCACACTCTTAGATGGGATTAGTCTGTTTCCTGTTGCTTATAACAGAAAATACGAAACTAGGTAATTTATAAAGAACATAAAATTCTTTCTTACAGTTATGGAGGTTAGGAAGTCCGAGGTTGAGGAGGTGCATCTGGTGAGAGCCTTCTTGCTGGTGAGAACTCCGAGGTATCCAGAGGCACGCAGGACACCGCGTGGTGAGAGGGCTGGGCTGAGTGTGCTAATGTGCAAGCTCAGGGCTCTCTTTTTCTTTTTATAAAGCCACCAGCCCCCTGCCCATGTTTACACATTAATCTATTAACACATCAATTCATTAATCCATGAATTAATCCATTTGTGAGGCTAGAGCCCTCAAGATGCAATCACCCCTTGAAGCTCCACCCACCCCAAATACTGCCACATTGGGGATTAAGTTTCAATGTGAGTTTCAGAGGGGACATTCAAAACATGGATGGCATAGACCAGTCCTTGTGTCCAAAGGACTAGGGTCTTACAACCATCTCTGGGTTTCATTACTCCCTCCAACCGCACAGCAAGACTGGAGGAGACCTGTTAGGAGAAGGTGGCTGAGCTGGGAGATATGAGGTTGTAGTCAAGGTACCACTACCAAAAAGCCCTTTGTAAATAGACTCCTGCCTACTTCTCAATTCGTTTCTGCTGCCACAACTTTGGTGCCATATAGAACTATAGGCATTCTAAAATAGTATATGCTGTTTTACAATCAGTGCTTTTGTAAAGTTTTTCTTCAACTTGGAAACTTGGAATTATCCACCTTTCTAAACTAGAAAATTTCTGTTCTTTCATGTCACTTTCTCTTAGAAGTTTTCCCTGACTCTTGCTGATAGATACCTACTTATGCCGTATATTCTTCCACTGTAGATTTATTCTGCTTTCCTACTATATTGTAAGCCCCTGACCACGGAGGGCTGAGGGGTGGAATCATTTTGTGTTTATATTTCCAACCCCATGAAGACCCTTAACATATAAAAAGCATCAAAATATGTTGATTAAATTACCAGTTTTCTAAAAAGAAAAAGAAGACATTTTCAATAAATTAACCTGGACAAAATGATTATTCACATATAAAGACATTGGATCCCTACCTCATACTATATCCAAACTTCAACTCCAGAATAATTGAAGACTTAAATGTCAAAGCAAAACTTTAAAATTTTTAGAGGAAATAACAGATGATAATATCTTTCTGATTATGGAGTAAGGAAGGATTTCTAAATAGTTTTTTCTTTTTTTAAAGACGATCCATAAAATAAAAAAAATCAATACATTTCACTATATTAAATTAAGAACTGTTCATCAAAAGATACCCCAATGTAAGTGTCTTATGTTGGATTTCCTAGAAGCAGGAGCTGAGTAGAGATTTTTGTACAAATGCTTTATTGAAGGCATGCTTTCAGGAGGAATCTGGAGGGAAACGAAGGAAGCAGGACAGGAGGGCCGGGGAAGGAATGGAAAACGGAGCAAGGATGTGGTTTCAGCTGGAGTCTAATGTCAGCCTAATCCCGTGGAAAGCTGGGGGCATGAACTGTACCACAAAGTCTTTCTTTGAGGGAAGGGGGGGTCAGCCTATTGTGTCTGTGTATTAGTCAGATAACTGCTGCAGACTGATCCCAGGGGCTGGGGCATACACTTCTGGGCAAAGTAGACCCACTGACCAGGCACAGTTCTTTTGAGAAGGATATAGTTGTGACCTGTTAGCAGTTAATAGTTCATTCACAAACAGCATCTACTAGGGAAGTCAAAAGATAAGATTCGAACCAGGAGAAGACACTGTCAATGAATATAACTGATAAGGGATTTGTATCAAAAATATATAAAGAAGTTCTACAAATAAATGAAAAGAAATACATAGGGCCAACATATGAACATATTCTCAACCTCAGCAATGAAAGAAATGCAAATCAACACCAAAATGAGATACAATTTTACATGATTGACAAAATATTAAAAGTCTGACAATAATAATTATTGTAGATAATGTGAATCATCAAGATTTCTATACCTTTTTGGTAGATTTATAAATTGCTATAACTACTTTGTAAAAGCAACTTGTCATTTTCCTGTAAACATTCATATAACTTACAACCCAGCCATTCTACTCCTAGATATATGTTAAAGCCAAGTAAGTCTACTCCTCAAAAATTTTGAACTATTCATGACAGCATTATTCATAATAGCAAAAAGAAAAAAAAACTAAAAATGACTTAATTTTTATGAATAAAACAATGGTTAAATAATTTGTGGTATGTTGATACAACACAGTATTACCCAGCAGTGAAAATTAAGGAACTGTGACTGTATGAAACAGCATGGATATATACATATTAGTAATATAATGTTGAATTAAGAAAATCTGTGGAATTGGAATGTTCCTCCACAAAGAAACAAGGGCTTAGGGTGATTGAAAGCCCACTTACCCTGATTTTATTGTTGCACAGTGTATGCCTGTATCAGAATATCACATGTACTCTATAAATAGATACAACCAATAATAATTAAACATAAAAAATTAAGCAAACAAAAAAAAACTACGGTTCTCGTAATGAATACACTTTTATCTGATTGAGAAGTTCCTTAAGAAAATGAAAGGAAAATCTAGTTCCAGAAAACTATATGCAACATGAATTTTAAAATAAAGTTCAAGACAAGCAAAAATGAACAAAATTAATCTAATTGTAAAAAACAAAAAGAAATGATACACATAAAATTAAAAATAAAGATATCTTAGGGTTGGGCACTAAATCAGGGGCTGGTGAGATGGGGAAGGAAGAGTACATAGATACAGATGGTTAAAAATGATATTTTAGGTATAGGGCTGAGTGATGGATTCATGTGTAGTAGTCATATTATTAAAAAATGGATACGTATATACACCACAAAAATCAGGGACATACATGAACTAGTGATGCCTGGGATGAACCTAGGATGTATCAATTCCATACACCTGAAGTCTACTCAAATACAGGATAGCTCCAAGGAATAAATTTATGAACACATGGCTCTAGAAATTTCACTTAATTGAATATAGTGCATTAGATTTGAAGTCAAAAGAGGGAAGTTGATATCCTATTTCCCATTATTTTTTATTTATGGAATATGGGCCAAGACTTTCTAAGTCTCAGTCTTCTCTCATTCCCTATTTTAAAATGAGATTAAAGGTAGCTGTCTTTCACCTGCACCCAAATGTTTATAGCAGCACAATTCACAATTGCAAAGATGTGGAAACAACCCAAATGCCCATCAATTCATGCGTGGATTAGTAAAATGTGGTATATGTATACCATGGAGTATTACTCATCTATAAGAAATAACGGTGATATAGAATCCCTTTTGTTCTCCTGGAGAGAGTTGGAACCCATTATATTAAGTGAAGTATCCGAAGAATGGAAAAATAAGCACCACATGTACTCACCAGCAAATTGGTTTCCCTGATCATCACCTAAGTGCACATTTGGGAATAACACCAATTGGGTATCAGACTGAGGTGGGGGGGTGGGGGGAGGCAATGCGTGTATACCTACATGATGAGTGCATTGTGCACTGTCTAGAGAATGGACATGCTTGAAGCTCTGACTCGGAGGGATGGGCGGGACATGGGCAATATATATAACCTGAACTTTTGTACCCCCATGATAAGCTGAAATAAATAATATAAAAAAAGGTAGCTGTCTTTACAAACTTGTGTGGTTATCTTGAGGTTCAAAAGGAGACCATATATGTAAGTTCACAGTGTAAATTATAGATAGATATACACATATATACAGATATGAGGAAGGTTGATGATGATAATGATTTATGATTGAAGAGGTAAGAATCATGTCATCAAAACAAAAATTATTTCCTGAATATGTCTTGTGTGCCAGGCATGTCTAGCTGTGGAGATAGGCTGGTAACTGTAATGAAAACTGATAAATGCTCATATAGGGATATAATTAAAGTGTTGCTATCCACAGAAGAAGGAACAATAGGGTAAATTGGAGAAGACTTCACAGGAGATAAAATTGAGATGGTTGCTGAGATATGAGCAGTTTGCCAAGAAAGAAGAAAAGAAGGCATCCCCAGGTAGCTCAAACAGCACGTGACCTGGGTTGGTTTAGGAAATGATGCATTTTTGGAGTGGCAGAGGGCTGCAACCAAAGTGAAATTCAGCTGACAACAGAGACCAGACCTCAAATTCCTGAAAGTGAAGAAATCTATTATGCCTGTCATGACTTTTTTTTTTTTTTTTTTTTTTAAAGAACCCATTACATCCAATTTATCCTGAACCAAATCTTTCCCCAAATATTCATATAGTCCCTTAGTGGAAAATAAGTAAGTTCCTGGGATGTATTATGCTTTCTGAATTTAAGGGGCTATGAAGTTCATTCATAATTAACTTTTGTAAAAAGAAAAATATTTCATGAATACCATTTGTATTATCACTGTGAGATCATTTCCTTGGTACAAAGGAAAATAAACTTCAGGGCTCTATCAGCTCCACCCAATTCATTGTAACTTGTCTTTGATCCATAAGAAACATCCTAAAGTTTTTCCTCACTCCAAATTCCCTACCAAATTTATTCTTTAAATTAGCCCCAGGTTTCATATTTATTAAACTGAAACCATAATGCCCACATCATTTGGAGACCTTTCATTTGTGGCCTTAAAAATTCCTCCAACCAACAGTCACCAAGAGATGCTCGGATTACTCATTACTACTCTATGCATAGGGCTTTAATGTCTCATTTAATTGTCATTGTGACAATTTTTTTTTTGTATAATAGAATCCTGTGTTTTGGATGCTTACTTTACTTTAAAGGGAGAGTGAAGTGTCCCATTTTCCCTTAATGTGTAAGACAAAAGGTGGGCATATCATTCAAAACAATGGTCATCAAATTTTTAATTCTTCTATTAAAATTAGAATTAGTGTTTTTCTCTAGGGGCTCAAGATTGCTATTTCTTCTAGATTCAGATAGATTTACCTTGGCAGAGAAATTAAACAGTTTCTGGAAGAGCAGCATACAGCACAGGGCTAGTTCAGTATCTTTCAGCCAATCTAGGGCTTCATTTGGTGTCTTGAAAGACTATTCTTCTACATGTGGCTATCCAATTTTCCCAGCACCATTTATTGAATAGGGCATCCTTTCCACAGTGTATGTTTTTGTCTGCTTTTTTGAAAATCACTTGTTAACTAGCTGTGTAACTTTATTTCTCAGTTCTCCATTCTGTTCCATTGATCTATGTATCTACCTTTATACCAGTACCATGCTGTTTTGGTTCCTATAGTCTCATAGAATAATTTGAAGTCAGGTAATATGATGCCTCCAGATTTGTTCTTTCTGGTTAGAATAGCTTTGGCTACGTGGGCTATTTTTCAATTCCATATGAAATTTAGGATCATTTTTTCTAGTTCTGTGAAAAATAATGATATTTTGATAGAAACTACATTGAATCTGTAAATCACTTTGGCCAGAATGGACATTTTAACAATATTGATTCTTCCAATCTATGAGCATGGGATGTTTTTCCATTTGTTTCTGTCATCTGTGATTTCTTTCATCAGTGTTTTGTAGTTCTCGTTGCAGAGATCATTCACCTCCTTGGTTAAGTATATTCCTACATATTTTATTTACTTTGAAGCTATTGTAAGTGGTATTGAGATCTTACTTTGACTCTCAGCTTGACTGTTATTTGTGTATAGGGATGCTACTGATATGTGTACATTAATTTTATAACTGAGACTGGTGAATTTATATATCAGTTCTAGGATTTTCTAGGTATAAAATCATATCATCAGCAAACAGGGATAGTTTTACCTCCTCTTTTTTGATTTGGATGCCCTTTATTTCTTTCTCTTGCCTGGTTGCTCTGGTTAGGACTTCCAGTACTATGTTGAATAGAAGTGGCAGCAGTGGGCATACTTGTCTTGTTCCAGTTCTTAGGGGGAATGCTTTCAATTTTTCCCCATTCAGTATGATGTTGGATGTGGGTTTGTCATATATGGCTTTTGTTATTTTGAGGTATGTTCATTCTATGCATAGTTTTTTGAGGGTTTTCATCATGAATTATGTTGAATTCTTTTTCAGCATCTATTGAGATGATCATATGGTCTTTGTTTTTAATTCTATATATGTGGTGAATCACATTTATTGATTTGCATATGTTGAACCATCCTGGCATCCCTGGGATGGAGTCCACTTGATCGTGGTGAATTATATTTTTGATGTGCTGTTGGATTTGGTTTGCTACTATTTTGTGGAGGATATTTGCTTGTATGTTCATAAGGGGTATTGGCCTAGTTTTCTTTTTTTATTGTGTCATTTCCTGGCTTTAGTATCAGGGTGATACTGGCTTCATAGAATCAGTTAGGGAGGATCCCCTTCTTATCAGTGTTATGGAATAGTTTCAAGAGGGTAGGTGTCAATTCTTCTTTGTAGGTCTGGTAGAATTCAGCTATGAATCCATCTGGTCCTGGAATTTTTTTGTTGTTGGGAGATTTTTTAATACTGTTTCAATCTCACTATGTATTATTAGTCTGTAAAGAATTTCTATCTCTTCCTGGTTCAAGTGTGGGAGGTTGTGTGCTTTCAAAAATTTATCCATTTCCTCTAGATTTTCCAGTTTGTGTCCCCTCCTAGGTAATTCCCTGCCTCTTCTTTTTTACACTTCACATGCCTACAAGAATGCACTAGCTGAAATGAAGATATAAATAAGTCTTTTACCTGCTTAAAACCTTTCCATGGTTTCACATTACCTCTATGAAGAAGAAATCATACAGTTTAGCATGACATAGGCCATCATGGTTTGGGTAATTACCTCCTCAGGCCTATTTCCTGTTACTCTCTCTTCACATCTAAGATCCAGGCACACTGCATCACTGGGAATTTGCTATACTCTTATTACCTCAATGAGTTTGAATGTTCCTTTGCCTGAAACACCCTTCTCTTTCCTTCCATTTATTACACTCCCCCCCCCTTTTTTTTAAGAGAGAGCTCAAGCTTCATCTCATTTTAGATGCTTGCTTTTATCCCTGGAGAGAATTTACAATTTCCTCTTTCTCCATGTCCACACTGTTTTTAGCACTCAACCATAGTATCCATCAACCTAATGGATTTTATTTCTTTACATGTTTATGTCCCCCATTTAATTATGAGCATTTTCAGAACAGAGGCCATGTCTTATACATCCTGTTCCTAGCACCCCAATTAGTGTCTGATCTAGGAGACTAGTAAATATTACACAGTTAAATGGATTTCTTGAAGAAGCAGAATGAGAACCATAGAATAAATACATAATTTCATATCTCCTCCTCATTTCAGTCCAAGGGTTAAATTCTTCCTAGGAAGATTGTGCAAATGTACACATTTTTTATGGAAAACACTACCTTTTACTAGCAGAGGTACTGTCTGGTTTTGTGGCCACAACAAGGCAATGACACAAGAAGGCAACAGTCCAATATCAATACTGTTTGAAAGGCTCAGGCATTTACCTCTGAATTCATCACTTGCCTAAGGTCACATTGCTAGGAGGGGATGGAGTGAAGAGTCAAATCGAGTCCAGCCTGAGTTTTGCCCAACCCATTCAGCCCTTTCACCCAATTTCTCTGCCAGCTTGAGTTAAATGCTGGGCCTTCATTTCTTTTCCTGCAATCATGGAGTCTCTGCTACTAATCTCTTTTGATCATGCATCTTGGTGGAAACAAGCAACAATTTACAGCCTAAATTCCTTAATAAAGAAATCTTTCTCTCAAAGAAGCAACAAAGTATGCAAAGAAATAGCTTTGCTAAAGCGTACATCAATTTGCATTGCTAAATAGCACGTTTATTCATTTAGTCAAAAACATATGCATTCAGGTTATATTACTTTTTTCTCTAAGAAGGAGGATGGCGGTGAGGTGGGGTGGGATGGAGAGTAGTTATGTTACATTTGCATAGCTAAGTATGTATATTCAGATGATTCTTCTCAAAACAAAGGAAGGATATGCCTCGAAATTTAATTAAAATATCTAGCATTTGCAAAATAGAAATGCTACAAGCTCTGATACTACTTTTTAAAAATTTCCTCTCATTGAGGTTTTAAACAAAGAAAAATCTTAAAGTCAAAGTAATCCAGAATAAATGAATGAAAAATAACAATAACACAATAACAAAAAGTCATAACAATAACAACAAAGCCATAATAACAATAACAATAGTAATAATATAAAATAGAGCTTTTTATTTGCCAAGTTTAGTTTTAGGCACTTTCATATATGTTAATCTATTTAATCCTCTCAACCTTTGTGATGGGTACAAGTATCTCCATTTTACAGAGAAGTTCATTGAGATGTAGAGATTGCCTGTAGTTAAATAGCAATAAGTGATAAAGTTGAAATTCAAATTCAGTTCTGATTTCATAGTCTTTGCTCTTAACCACTACAATATATGCCTATATGAATGATAAATATGGGTGCCATATTATAAAACACATGCATATGTATATGCGTGCACTCAATTCTCAAATCATAATGAACATAAATTTGTATATACATAGATGCACATTTAAATGCATATACTATACATAGACACATATGCTCACATGTCTTATATGCATATACATAGAAAATGGAGACATACATATTTATATACACAAATATGAAAATATACAATATGTAATAAATATAAAATATAAATATAGCAACAGTTTTGCTAACTTTTCCTACAAAAATCCAGTTGGGACCCCCAAATTCAACTATATGAAAATGAGAAAAAACTTTCCCTTACAATTATATTTAACAAATGTTTTCCAAGAAATATTGTTTAATCACTTCAGGGAAGCAGAACTTTCTAAGGCTGTAGCCAAGTAAAACTTTTGAAAATTGTTTTTGTGATGTTTACTCAGTGAGATCATATTTTCATTGCCCTGATGAAATACAGGTGCCAAATCTAAATACATTAGCCCCCATAGTGCAGTTTCCAGCCGAGTTCCTTTCTTATTGTGTCTGAAATCCTTCCACCTCTTTTTCTTCTACCTTTGTCCTTTACCCTGGAATTTACTGAATGCATGTGATTCTAATATTATTACAGAAGAACAAAATGGGCTCAGAGAGGTTGAGCAACATACTCAAAAAAACAAAGCCATTAAGTGCTGGAGCCAGAAACTCATGGTGTTCCCATGTTGTCATAGAAGAAAGAATAGAATTATAGAATACTGTTGTTGGAAAGAATCATATTTATTGAATTATAATTATCTGTTTACCACGTACTCCTGGAGAGAAATGAGTAATTTTTTATTCACATTTGAATCTCCAGCCATGTGCAAAGTGCTGGCACAGAGTAAGCACTGGATAGCTGTTTACTTTTAATTGATTAAAAAATATAACATCCAAGGGCTCACATGTGCCAGACATTTTGCTATCCTTGTTATATACCATCTCTCCTTTAATAGACTCGAGCACAAACTCCTAACACTACATTTGAAGAAACTGAGGCCCAGGAAAGTAAAGCAATTTGTCCAAAGATACTCAACGAGTTTGAAAGTGACAACGTGAAATTAATACTTTTCTTACACACCACAGGAAATAACTCTTCATTAATGATAACGTTTTTGTTTAGATGATTTGAACTAAATGGATTTGAACCAAACATAAAACTATAGATTCCTTACCCATATAAACTACCAGTGCCAGTTCACAGACCAGATGGAAAGAATGTTTATGCCTAATAGTGCTAGGAGGTTAAGGCATCGTTTTTTTTGTTTTCATAAGCAGGGCAGCAGCACCCTCTAGCCTGGAGCCCAAGCTGCCACGCCGTGGGCCAGAGCTGCCAACCATGAATCGGAAGGGTAACAGCTTCTGCTGGGGATTCAGACCCACATATCCCTGCATGGAAGCTAAAATCTTTTTTTGCTTCTTAATTCAATCACATACCCAACTGGCAATCTTGCATATCAAAATGGGAATCCTGGGAGGCTGTTGGAATATGCAGATCAACAGAAGCTAATTAGCATTAACTTGCAGCCATCCTGAACTGATTGGCAGCACAGCTGTGGGGACCCAACAAAACATGCTGAGTCGCATGTTTGTCAGGCCACCTGCCACTTGGCGGAATCCAAAATAGTGCAAACCACCAGGCCATAATAACTCGGTGACCTTAGTTTAGGAGGAGTAGGGAGCAGACATATTTGGATCACGCAGTAATTAGTACTGCCTTCACCTGACATGCATTCAACAATAGGCTCCACGGCAGTACCTTCCTCATCTGATACGTTGACATCTTAATTCAGATTGACAGCTTCTTCCTGAGGCTATCAGTTCTCCATGAAGTTTGTAATCTTACTCATGATCACTGCAGCCTGCCCGAGCTGCAGGCACTGAGACTCTTAATGTATTTGAGATGCAGAATTTCATCTCTCCCTTGTTTTTTAAATCTAGGGTACATTTTAGTAATAAACACAGAAGACATTAGGAAGAGTACAGGGAGCGTGGGAGCCTGAGATATTCTGAGATATTGTGGGTTTTGTTTTTGTTGGACTTTCAGGTGTTTTGGAAAATCTGAATTCCCTCTGATTATCCATGGTGGACATTTTGCGATCGCCTGCTAGGTAAGTTCACAGTGGCAAGATCCTCTTCGTCACTTTTACTGTCTTCCTCACCACCACTGCTGTAACCCCTCCTACCTTTACCTATGGCTTGTGAAATGTCTTAAAAATATATTATGCTTGGGATGGGGGGGCTGGAAACTCCAACTCTGAGATGGCCTGATAGGTTTCAGCTTGTATCTTGGCTGTGGTCAATTGATAATGACAGCTGGAACACTGGATGGAGATGGCTTTGAAGCCTTATTCGTGCTCATGAGGAAAGGATGATGTGATGGGTGAGGATGGGCTCAATGGACCATGAACCAAGTAAATGTCATCTCTACTCTAAATTGCTCTTAAACCATTTTCTGCTTTCCTTTTCATTTATTTATTTTTATTTTTTACATTTAATTTTATTTTTAATTGAGAAATAATAATTGTATTTACTTATGGGCTACAATGTGATGTTTCAATACATGTATATGTTGTGGAATGATCAAGTCAGGCTAATTAACATATTCATCACTTCAAATATTTATCAATGTGGTGACATTTAAAATTCTCTCTTGTAGGTGTTTTGAAATAGATAATACATTATTATTAGCTATAGTCACTGTGCTGTGCAATAGAACATCAGAACTTATTCTTCTTATCTAGCTGAAATGTTGTACCTATTGACCAACATCTCTCCTTCCCCTTTGTACCCCTACCCTCAACCCCTGGTAATGACCACCATTCTACTCTCTACTTCTATGCGTTTGACATTTGAGATACCACATATAAATGAGATCATACAGTATTTGTCTCTCTGTACCTGGCTGACTTCACTTACTTAACACAATGTCTTCTGGGTTCACCCATGTGTTGGAATGAAATAATTTCCTCCATTATTAAAGTCTGAATAGTATCCCATTATTTATATATATATATATATGCGCCACATTTTCTTTTTTTTTTTCTTATTTCAGAAGATTACGGGGGTACAAATGCTTTGGTTATACATATTGCCTTTGCACTATCCAAGTCAGAGCTACAAGAGTGCTCAACCCCCAGATAGCATGCACAGCAGCCATCAGGGGTAAATTTACTCATTCCCTACTCCTCTCTCCCACCTGCCTGACACCCAATGAATGTTATTTCCATATGTGCACATAAGTGTTGGTCTATTAGTGCCAATTTAATGGTGAGTACATGTGGTGCTTGTTTTTCCAGTCTTGTGATATTTCACTTTGAAGAATGGGCTCCAGCTCCATCTGGGATATTAATACAGGAGGTATTTTTTTATGGCTGAGTAGTACTCCATGTTATACACATAGCAAATTTTATTAATCTATTCATGTATTGACGGGCACTTGGGTTGTTTCCACATCTTTGCGATTGTGAATGTGTTGGTATGAACATTTGAGTGCAGGTGTATTTATTATAGAATGTCTTTTTTTTTCTTTGGGTAAATAGCCAGTAATGGAATTGCTGGATCAAATGGTAGTTCTACTTTTAGCTCTTTGCTGAATCTCCATATTACTTTCCACAGAAGTTGTACTAATTTGCAGCCCCATCAGCAGTGTATGAGTGTTCCTATCTCTCTGCATCTACACCAACACTTTTTGTTTTGGGACTTTTTGGAAAAAGCCATTATCACTGGAGTTACCACATTTTCTTTATCCATTCACCTGTTGATGGACACATTCACCTGTTGATGGTTATTTCTATGTCTGAGATATTGTGAATAATGCTGCAATGAACATGGGAGTGTAAACATCTGTTATACATATTTATTTCAATTCCTTTGGGTATATACCCAATAGTGGGATGGTTAGATCATATGATAATTCTATTTTAATTTTTTTTTTTGAGGTAATGGATGTTTATTATATGGATTGTGGTAATCATTTCACAATGTATATGTATATCAAAACATTGCATTGTATAGCCTAAATCTATACATTTTCATTTATTATACCTCAATAAAATTGAAAAAAATATCCAGGAAGAAGCTAACAAGAGAAACACCTAAAACATAACTTAGAAAAATAGAAAATGAAAGGATGTAAAAGGAACTTACATAACTATTTTAATATCAACAGAAAATATGCTTAAAAACAAAAAGCATCAGTAGAAATAGAAAAGGTGATTACATAATGTTTCAAAGTTCAATTCACCAGGAAGATATAATTTCTAAAACTATATGCACCTAATGAAATCATCTCAATATATATGTAAGAAATTTATAGAGGAATAAATTCATAAACACATCACCATTATGAAGAGCTTCAATACTCCTGTCAAAGGTCAAACAGACAAAGATAGTAAATTATAAAAGAGTTGAACAACATAATTAATAAGCTTAAATAAATAGATATGTATGGAATCATCTAGCCGTTATTTGAGAACATATGTTTTTCTCAAGCACACAAAAAACATTTAAAAATTGATTATGTATGTATTGTTAATCCATAAAGCAAGACTCAAACTTCCAGAAACTGATGTCATGAAAACCACATCACACTGATACCACACAGTCTACCTCAAGGAAATTAGGTTAGAAGTAAATTGCAACAAAATAAATTAACATATCAGAAATCTGAAATTAAAAATCATACTTTGAAATAATTGATAGGTCAAAAACAAGAAATGATAAAAATACTATACTATGGAGAACTGGATGATGATTAAGTTACCATATATCAAGACTTAGTATGCAGAGGAAGCAGCATTTTGGGAGTAATGTATAATGTGAATATGTTAATATTTGAAAAGAAGGCAAAATTGAATGAGTTAGATATCTAAATTAATAAATAAAAAATAATAGAATAACCCCCAAAAGAATAATGGATGTAATAAAGAAAAATGCATAAATTAGCAAATGCAAAAGTGATTTCTTTAAAAGGCAATTTGAACAAAACTCTATTTTAATTTTTTTGAGGAACTTTCATACTGTTTTCCAAAATGGTTAAACTAATTTACAATATTACCATCATTGTATAAGGGTTTCCTTTTCTCCACATCTTCATCAAGACTTATTTTTCATCTTTTTGATGACAGCCAGTCTATCAAGTATGAGGTGATATCTCATTGTAGTTTTAATTTGCATTATTCTGATGATTAGAGGTGTTTAAAATTTTTTCATGTATCTGTTAGCCATTTGTATGTCTTCTTTGAGGAAAGAAGGACTTGTCCCACCAACCTTCAGAACTGCTACTCCATCTGACAGTTTTGCCAGACGTTCATTCAGTTTTTCCTTTTCATATTCACTAGTTGTAACATCTAACTGCTCAATGATTTCTTGAATACGTTTTTCAATTTGAGCCTTGTCACCTTTTCCTTACAAGAGCATGGCATCATCTTTGGTCACAATGACCTCTCCAACTTTTCCTAAGTCATGAGGCTGAACATCTTCAAGATTTCGGGTCAACCCCTCTTCTCCAAACACTGCACCACCAGTAGCAATAGCCATGTCTTTAAGTTGGTTCTTTCTATAATCACCAAAACCTGGAGCTTTGACTGCTACGACTTGAAGACCGACTTTTAACCTATTCAAAACGAGTGTACTTAGAGCTTCTCCATCAACATCTTCAACAATTATGACCAAGGGCTTACGGTGAGCGTTAGCAATTTCAAGAGCAGGTACAATTGACTAGACACTAGAAATTTTCTTTTCACTCAATAGAACATAGGCATCCTGGAATTCACATTTCTGACCTTTTGACGTGTTAATAAAGTAAGGAGAAATATAGCCTCAATCAAATTTCATGCCTTCAATAATTTCATTCATCATTCAGTGTTTTTCCATCCTTTACTGTGATGACGCCCTTTCTTCCAACCTTTTTCATTGCATCAGAAATGATGTTGCCAATTTCTTTGTCTCCATTTGCAGAAATTGTAGCAACCTGAGCTATTTCTTCAGGGGTTGTCACAGGTTTAGACTGCTTCTTTAGTTCAGCAATTATGGCATCAACAGCTAACATCACACCTCTCCTGATTTCCACTGGATTAGCACCTTTGCTAATCTTCTCAAAGCCTTCCTTGGCAATAGACCATGCCAGTACAGTAGCAGTGGTGGTATCATCCCCAGCCTCTTCATTTGTGTTATTGATGTTCTAAAGGTTGGTGGGACAAGCGATGTTGAAGTAAATGAAAAGAAAGACAGAGTTACAGATGCCCTTAATGCTACAAGAGCTGCTGTTGAAAAAGGCATTGTTCTGGGAGGGGGTTGTGTCCTGCTTCGGTGCATTCCAGCCTTGGACTCATTAACTCCAGCTAATGAAGATCAAAAAATTGGTATAGAAATTATTAAAAGAACACTCAAAATTCCTGCAATGACCATTGCTAAGAATGCAGGTGTTGAAGGATCTTTGATAGTTGAGAAAATTATGCAAAGTTCCTCAGAAGTTGGTTATGATGCTATGATTGGAGATTTTGTGAACATGATAGAAAAAGGAATCATTGATCCCACAAAGGTTGTAAGAACTGCTTTATTGGATGCTGCTGGGGTGGCCTTTCTGTTAACTACAGCAGAAGTTGTAGTCACAGAAATTCCTAAAGAAGAGAAGGACCCTGGAATGGGTGCAATGGTGGCATGGGAGGTGGCATGTTCTAATTCCTAGAATAGTGCTTTACCATTATTAATGAACTGTGACAGGAAGCTGAAGGCAGTGTTCCTCACCAATAACTTCAGAGAAGTCAGTTGGAGAAAATGAAGAAAAGGCTGGCTGATGTTTAAGAATATCACTATAACCATCAGTTATTGGTTTCAGTTGACAATATATAATGGTTTACTGCTGTCATTGTCCATGCCTACAGATAATTTATTTTGTATTTTTGAATAAAAAGACATTTGTACATTCCTGATACTGGGTGCAAGAGCCATGTACCAATGTACTGCTTTCAACTTAAATCACTGAGGCATTTTTACTACTATTCTGTTCAAATAAGGATTTTAGTGCTTGCCATCACTAGATGAGAAGTTAAGAAGCAGCCTTTCTGTGGAGAGTAAGAATAATTGTGTACAAAGTAGAGAAATATCCAGTTATGTGACAACCTTTGTGTAATAAAAATTTGTTTAAAGTTAAAAAAAAAAGAAAGTCCTTTGCCCCCCCCCTTTTTAATAGGGTTATTTTTTTTTCTTGTTGTTGAGTAGTTTGAATTGCTTGTATATTTCACATATAAGCCCCTTATCCAATGTACAATTTGCAAATATTCTCTCTCAATCTTTGGGTTGTCTCTTCACTCTTTTAATTGTGTACTGTGCAGATGCATTTTATTTTGATGGAATCCCATTTGTCTATTTTTGTTTTCGTTGCCTGTGCTTTTGGGGTTATATCCAAGAAATCAGTGCCTAGACCAATGTTGTGGAGCTTTTCTCTGTTTTCTTCTAGCAGTTTTATAGTTTCAGACCTTATGTTCAAATCTTTAATCCATTTGGGGTTGATTATTCTATAAGGGGTGAGATAAGCATCCATTTTCATTCTCTCTGTGTGGATATTCAGTTTTCCTATCATCATTTATTGAAGAGACTATACTTTCTCACATTCCATGTTCTTGACATCCTTGTTGAAAGTCAATTGACCATAGATGTGTGGCTTTATTTCTGGGCTCTCTAACCTATTCCATTGGTCAATGTGTCTGTTTTTATGGGAGTATCATGTTGTATTGATTACTATAGCTTTGTAATATATTTTGAAATATGATAGCATGTTACCTCCCACTTTGTTATTTTTGGTCAAGATTGCTTTGGCTATTTGGGATCTTTTTAAAAAAAAATTTGAAGAATGACACTGGAATTTTGATAGAGATTGCATCGAATCTGTAGATCACTTTGGGTAGTATGGACCTTTTAACAATATTAATTCTTCAAATCCATGATCATGAAATATCCTTCCATTTAGTTGTGTCATCTTTAATTTATTTCACCAATGTTTTATAGTTTTCAGTATACAGATCTTTCACTGCCATGATTAAATTTACTCATAAGTATTTTTTTGATGCTATTGTAAGTGGGATTTTCTTAATTTGTTTTTTAGATAGTTATTATTGTGTAGTAATGCTACTGATTTTTGTAAGTTGGTTTTGTATCCTGCAACTTTGCTCAATTTTTTTTTTATCAGTTCTAACAGTTTTTTGGTGGATTCTTCAGGATTCTCTATATACAAGATCATGTTGTCAGCAAACATACAATTTCATTTCATCTTTTTGTATTTGGGTGCCTTTAATTTCCTTCTTTTGCTTAATTTCTCTGACTGGGACTTTCAGTAATATGGTAAACATGAGTGGTGAGAGTGGGTATTCTTGTTTTGCTCTTGATCTTAGGGGGAAAGTTTTCAACTTTTCACCATTGAGTATGATGTTAGCTATGGGTGTGTCATTTATGGACTTTATTATGTTGAGGGACATTCTTTCTACACTTAATTTGTTGACAGCTTTTTGTTTGTTTGTTTGTTTGTTTTTACCATGAAAGGATGTTGAATTTTGTCAAATGCTTTCCTCTGCATCTATTGAGATGATCAGATGTGTTTTTTCCTTCATTCTTCATTTATTTATTTGCATATATTGAACAAACCCTGTGTCACAGGGATAAATCCCACTTGATCATGGTGAATTATCTTTTTAATGTACTTTTAAATACGGTTTTCTGGCATTTTGTTGAGGATTTTTGCATCTATGTTTATCAGTGATATTGGCCTGTAGTTTTCTTTTCTTATAGTATCTCTATCTGGCTTTGATATCAGTTTAATGCCAGCCTTGTAAAATGAGTTTGGAAATGTTCCCTCCTCTTCAGTCTTTTGGAAGAGTTTGAGAAGGATTGGTAGTAGTTCCTTAAATGTTTGGTAGAATTCAGCCATGAAGCCATCTGGTCCTGGGCTTTTCTTTGATGGGAGAATTTTAATTATAGATGCAATCTTCTTACTTGTTATTTGTCTGTTCAGATTTCCAGTTTCTTCATAATTCAGTCTTGATAGGTTATGTTTTTAGGAATTTATCCATTTTTTAGGTTGTTCAATTTATTGCCATATAGTTGTTCATAGTAGTCTCTTATCCTTTGTATTTCTGTGTTATAAATTGTAATGTCTTCTCTTTCATTTCTGGCTTTATTACATTCTTCACTCTTTTATTCTTAGTCTAGCTAAGATTTTGTCAATTTTGTTTAGCTTCTAAAAAAATCAACTGTTAGTTTGTTGATCTTTTCTATTGATTTTTAGTCTTTCACTTATTTCTGCTGACATTTTTGTTATTTCCTTCCTTGTGCTAACTTTGGGTTTAGCCTGTCCTTTTTTTAGTTCCTTGAAGTATAGCATTAAGTTGTTTATTTGAGATCTTCTTTTTTATGTAGGTATTTACTGTCATAAACCTACCATTTCAAACTGCTTTTACTGCATCCCATAAGTTTTGGTATATTAGATTTCATTTTCATTTGTCTCAAGATATTTTCAAATTTCTCCTGTAATTTCTTCTTTGACCCAATAGTTGTTCTGGATCATTTTGTTTGATTTCCATATTTATTTTCTATGATTCCTCCTGCTATTTATTTCTACCTTCATGCCATTATGGTTGGAAAAAGGCACTTAATAAGATTTTTATATTCTTAAATTTGTTAAGGCTTGTTTTGTTGCCTAACATTATCTATCCCAGAGAATGTTTTGTGTACACTTGAGGAGACTATGTATTATGTTGCTGTTGAGTAGAATGTTCTGTATATGTCTGTTAGGTCCATTTGGTCTAAAGTGTAGTTTAATCCAGTATTTCCTTATTGATTTTTCTGTCCAATGTTGAAAGTGGCATATTGAAATCCCCTACCATTATTGTGTTGCATTTTATGTCTCCCTTCAGATCTCTTAATGTTTGCTTTATATATGTAGGTTCTCTGATGTTGGGTGCTTATACATACTAATATTTATAATTGTTATGTCATCTTGATGAATTGACCACTTAATCACTATATAATGACCTTTTTGTTTCTTTACCTAAAATCTAGTTTGCCTGAAATAAGTGTAGAAACCTGTGCTCTCTATTTGTTTTAATTTGCATAAAATATCTTTTCTATCCCTTCACTTTCAGTCTCAGTGTCATTTAAGGTGAAACAATTCTCTTGCAAGCAGCATATATATTTGGGTCTTTCTTTTAAAAATCTATTCAGCCACCCTATGGTTTTTGATTGGAGAAATTAATCAATTTATATTCAAAGTTATTATTCATTTGTAAGGACTTACTAGTGCTATTTTGTTAATTGCTGTGTGGTTTTTTGTAGATTATTTGTTCCTTTCTTCCTCCATTGCTTCATTCCTTTATAGTTTGATGGATTTCTGTGGTGGTATGCTTTGCATTTTTTCCTTCTATCTTCTGTGTATCTATTATAGGCTTTTGTTTTGTGGTTACTCTGACACTTATCTAAAACATCTTATAACTGCCTATTTTAAGCAATAACAACTAGCTTTGATTACATACAGAAACTCTGTGTTTTTACTCCTCTTCCCATGTTTTGTGTTTTTGATGTCACAATTTACATTTTTTAATAATTTGTATCCTTAACAATTATTGTCAGTTTAGTTGTTTTTGATAGGTTTGCTTTTTTTACTAGAGATATACTTAATTTATCCACTGCCATTACAGTATTAGACTGTTTTGAATTTGACAATGTATTTTATTTTATCAGTGATTTTATACTTGTGTATATTTTCATGCTACAAATTAGCATCCTCTTTCTTCAGCTTGAAGAACTCCCTATAGCATTTCTTATAAGATAAGTTTAGTGATGATAAACTCTCAGTTTTGTGGGTTTGCAAAAGTATTTATCATCCCTTCATTCCTTCATTTTTAAAAGACAAGGCAACTGGATATGGTATTCTTGGCTGAAAATTTTTTTCTTTCCATTTTTGCCTGAAAAGTTTTTGCTTAAAAGTGTGCTGATAATATTATGGGAGTTCTTTTCTATGTCACAATTTTCTTTTCCCTTGCCCTTTTAAAACTTTGTCTTTAATTTTTGGCAATTTGATTATGATGTATTTCAGTGTAGGTCTCTTTGGATTCATCTTATTTGGTGCCCTTTAGGCTTACTAGATCTGGATTTCTATTTCTTTCCTCAGGCATATGAAGTTTTCTGCCATTATTTCTTTGAATATATTTTCTGTCCTTTATCTCTTCTCTTTCTAGTACTCTGATATGAGAATGTTGTTATGCTTGGTAGTGTCCCATAAATCTCTTAATCTAACCCCACTCTTTTTCATTCCTTTTCTTTTTGTTCCTTAGATAGTATGATTTCCAGTGCCTGGTCTTCAAGTTCTCCTGCTTTGTCTAGTGTATTGTTGAACCTCTCTATTGAATTTTTCAGTTCAGTTGTAATATTCTTCAGCTCTATGATTTCTGGGTGGTACTTTTTTAATACTTTCTATCTCTCTGTTGAGATTCTCAGTTTGTTCTTGAATTTATCTCCTGGCATATATATCCCCCTGTTTATTCATTTTCCTTGACTCTCTCTGTTGGTTTGTGTGTATTAGATAAGACAGCTACCATTCCCAGTCTTGTCAGGCTGTCTTTGTGTAGGAGAAGGATCTCACCAATCTGTCTGGCCAGAGATTTTAAAGGTCACTCTCAAATCTTTACATTTTTTCAGATTGCATTCTGTTTTTTTGTACCTTCCTGGAGCTTAGAATCTGCCTTGTCCTGTCATTATCTCAAGACTGGTAAGGTAGATATATTAGACTCTCTAGATGTAGCTAGAAAGGTTGAGATCTTGAATGTATTCCAATTTCTTCTATCTTCCTGGTGAAGCTGAACATAGGTATTTACCTTTTGTTTTCTCTGTACTCAGCTGGGGAGAGGATCTTTGGCAAATTCCTGTATTCAAGGTCATGCTGCACTCTCTGACCCTGGGGAGGTAGCTGCTAGAATTGGGCATGTCCACATCTTTGTTTCTGTGGTCTAGGACCACTCAGGAATGCAAAGTTCTGTCAACTCCAGGGATAGTTTTTTAAGGAGACAATTTCTTGGCTAGGAGCTATAGAAATTGTGACAGTGTGTGGCCAAATTCCTTCCAGGAAGAATGGGTAGACCTGGATTTATCACTGAGTGAGAGTTGGAGGAAAGCTCATGAAGTGCCAACCTCTGACTCTGGCTGCTGGAGCGCTATTTTTT
Source organism: Eulemur rufifrons (assembly GCF_041146395.1). Taxonomy (NCBI): domain Eukaryota; kingdom Metazoa; phylum Chordata; class Mammalia; order Primates; family Lemuridae; genus Eulemur; species Eulemur rufifrons. Next base: position 45,527,085 of record NC_090990.1, on the reverse strand, counting down.
GTTTGTCTTGTTAGCTCCTGATGCAAATTTGTTAGAAGCTAGGCTGTCAAGTAGTAACTGAGAATGTGTGGCATAATCCCCTTCCAAAGAGAAAATGGGGCATATTTATGCCCCTTTTCTGCACTGCTCCAGAGGGGTATAGCCTCTGGACATGTTTACATGCCTGTCTAATACCACGTTTTGATTTTCTGATCTAGGGAGACTCACATATGCCTAGTTCCTTTTGCTTCTAGAACTAAGAGGTTTAGGATGGAGTCTTTCATGAGGTAGCTATAAAAATTGGGACACTTGATGCATGGTACAAACCCCTTCCAGGGAGAAACAGAAAGCTTCATCTTTAAAACTCCTTCTCTGCAATACTCTTGGGGGATGAAGCCCCTGGAAGAGCTTATCCACCCATATAAAACTCGCTTTTTTCTGTGGTCTAGATAGATTCATATTATCCCTCTCTGCTTCCAGAGATAGGAGATTTAGGATGCAGTCTCTTGGTAGAAGCTATAGAAGCTCTATGTGTGGACCAACTCCTTCCTGGAGGAATTAGTAGACCTGGAATTATCTCTGGGGTGAGCCAGTGAAGAAGACTCCAGAAGTGCCAATCTGCTCCTCAGGATGTCAGCAGGTTAATACTCATTTGCCCTTTTAATTCCCTAATGCCAGTTAGTTAGAAGCCAGGTCACAAAGTAGCCACTGAAAGAGTGTGTCCCTTCCAGGGAGAGATAGGGGGCTTCATTTTTTATCTCCCTCTCTGCACTGCTCCCAGGAAATAAAGCCTCTGGAAGTACTTGCACACCTCTATAAAGTTATTTTTTCCCCTATGGCCTAGAGAGACTCACTTGTGTATAATCCCCTGTGCTCCCAGAGGTGGTGACTTAAGAGCCAAATCATCGGGAACCCTTAGCATTATGGCAGTCTATGTGAGGTCCAAACCCTCCTCTTCATGGGGAGAAGCTGGTTATTGAGGATTCCTTTCCTGATTTTATGGCAGAGTACTCTGGGGGAAGTACATTCCTGAAAGTGCCTCAGCTTTTACTGTTTGATGTGAATGTTTCTCAGTTGCCCCATGAGTAAGATTCTCTCAACTGCTCTCTGACTTTCCTTTAGAGGGAATTGATCCATGAACAGTTTTTATTTGATGTGCCCATGGATGGAAGGAGAATCAGGAGTTTCCTATTCTACCATGTTGCTGATGTAGACTATTTTTAAAAAGGAGGTTTGAATTAGAGAGTGGCAAGCAGAGAGTATAAGGGCACTGTATACCAGAAAGGGAAAGATAGGGTCGTATAGGTAAGTAGAGTAATTGGGGTTGAGATGTCCATTATTGGCATTATAAAGAAGGAAGTAAAAAATAAGCAACTAACATTTATAAATCATTTACAATGTTTTAGTACAACTCTATCACATATAATCGGTCATTAATTTGATAGACAAAAAATTCTGAAGACTGAGAGTGCCGGACAGGGTGACAGAGATAGCAAATAATGGTTACAAGACTAGAGCCTAGTCTTCACTTATGTTTATTTTTATGGTCTTCTTGCTAAACAATCCTTCCTTTCTCTTAGCCTAGAATTCAAGGCATGCCAGCTAAAGAAAGGAGGTGTAGCATGAAGGAGTACAATATGATACAGAGAGTTCTAATTCCCTCTTTGTTATCAGAGAACCTGGACAAGTCACTTATCCTAATAGTATTAAAAGCTCTATTTTATTGGGCCAGAAAATGTAGTAATCACTCAACATAATTGCTTGTTTAATTCTTACAATGGTCTTTGAAGGAAATGCAATTAACTCTATTTTATAGATTAGGTTTTGAGAGGTTAAAAAAATTTGTCCAAGAAACATCTGGTGAGTACCTAAGATATAAGTCCAGGTCTCTCAGGCTCTGAACCTTCAGCTCTTAATCAATATGTCATGAAAGAGCAATTATAAAATAATAGTTTACATAGCAAATGAATACACAGGTGAAATCACTGTTATGAGAGATGAATTAAATAATCAGAGGTAGAGATTTGGGGGACTGATAAGGATATTGTATCGATAAATAAGAATGGATATCAGTAGGAAGGGAGATAAATACTGTAATGTATCTAAAGTGTCTCTACATAGTGTATAATAAATAATAACTCTGGGTTCTCTCTTCATCTTCATCTTCATCTCCATCTTCATCTTCATCTTTATCATCATCTTCACACCCAGGAGATTTTAACTAATATGGCAGAGGAGTGCCAGCTCTCAAATCCAATCTTGGTCCTTTGATGAAGTCTTTTCTGTAGGACTGTGCGTGAATTGTCTGGATAAGCTAGGCACTGCCACCTATGAGTGTGCATGAGGAAACATCAGGAGGAAGAATTACAGGTTAAAATAACCAGGATCTTCAGGTCTAACATGAAGCCGCTGTTGAGTTCACTGAAAGAAGACTGACAAGTGGCTGCAAGCAGAGTAAGAAAGCAAGCAACTATGAATGCTGGGAGACCACCTGCTCTATATGGGGAAAACACCATTCAGGATGAATTCTGGGAATTCTCAGGTCTTATTAGGAATGAATAGGATTTTCTGGGCCATATTTTGTGGTTTTGAAATGTTTTCCCAGTAGAAAAAAAATAAAAGAGAAGAAAAATTAGAGAAAGAAAAAAAAACTGACAATGAAGAGGTCATGGAGTAAAAGACAGGAACCTATTCAAGGGGCCTTCTATTTGACACCAAGTACTCTAGCGCTCTGCCCATTTTCTCTGTGGTTAACTGGGACTTCCCTGATGCTATGCTGTAGCGGCCACTTTTCGCTCTGGAGCTTGGTAGCAAAGGAATAATTACTCAAAACACATAGTGTTTAGAGAGAAGGAGAGAGGCCAAAGTCTGAAGGAGAAAATGGCCTCCTCAGCTAAGTTCCTCCCCATATTTATTTCCATGGACACATGCAAAAGTTCAGGGCCATTTGATAATTTTTTTAACAACTTCCATACAGGTCAGCTGTTTTCAGCTGACCTTTGCACACAGCAAACAGACAGCTTCAGGCAGGCATTTTCCCCTGAACCTTGATTCACCCTGCTCACGTTCTTTCCATCCATCCATCCTTTCTTCTAGGCCCAGCCCCACTAGGCCTATGCACTGAATCATGTCTCCCCAAAATTCAACTTGACATTTTTTTCAACATTTTTCTTGACATTTTCTATAAATGTAATCAAGAAATATGTGGCCTTTTTGTCTAGCTTCTTTCACTCAGCATAATGGTTTTGTGGTTTATTCATGTTGTAGAACATGTCATCAGTAATTTGCACCTTTTTATTGCCAAATAGTATTCCACTGAATGGATATGCCACACTGTTTATCCATTGCCCAGTTGATGGGCATTTGGGTTATTTTCACTTTTTGACTATTATGAGTACTGCTGCTACAAACATTAATGTGCGAATCTTTGGGTGGGCTTATGTTTTCATTTCTCTTGCATAGATGCCAAAGAGTGGAATTGGTTGTTCATATGGTAAGTCTATGTTCAAGATTTAAAGAAACTGCCAAACTGTTTTCCAAAGTGACTGCTCTAGTTTGCACTTCAATTTCCAGCTTCTCTACTTTTACATCAGCCCTTGTTTTTGTCTATTTCTGACTACAGCCATTCTTGGGTGTGAAGTGATATCTCATTGTGGTTTTAAATTGTATTTCCCTAATGTCCAACGATGTTGAGCATCTTTTCATGGGTGTAATGGCCACTTATGTAGCTTCTTTGATGAAATGTCTATTCAATTTTTTTTAACATTTTAAAATTGGTTTATTTGTTTTTTTATTATTGAGTTGTAAGACTTCTTTTATTCTAGATAGAAGTCCCTTACCGGATATACAATTTACAAATATTTTCTCATGATCTGCCTTTTTTCACTTTCTTGGTGGTGTCTTTTGAAGTGCAAAAGTTTCTAATTTTGATGAAATGTAATTTATTATCTTTATCTTGTATTCATTAAATTTTTTATGCTATATCTAAGAAATATCTGCACACAGGGTCACAAAAATTTACCCCTATGTTTTCTTTTAAGAGTTTTATAGTTTTAGCTCTTCTACGTAGGTCTAGGATCCATTTTGAATTAATTTTTTGTTTATGGTCTGATGTAAGGGAACAAATTCATCCTTTAGCATGTGGACATACAATCGTCCCAGAACCATTTGTTCAAAGGACTATCCTTTCCACCTTGAATTGTCTTGATAACTTTGTCAAAAATCAATTGACCATAAACATGAAGGTTTACTTTGGGACATTCAATTCTATTCCTTTGACCTGAATGATATCCTTATGCAGCTACCACACTGTCTTGATTGTTGTAGCTTTGTAGTGAGCTTTGGAATCAGATCAAGAAGTATAAAACCTTGAACTTAGTTCTGTTTCAAGATTGTTTTGGTTGTTCTGAATCCTTCGCATTTCCATATGAATTTTAGGATTAGCTTTTCAATTTCTGCAAAAATACCAGCTGGAATTTGACAGGGAGTTTTCTGAATCTTTGAAGCATGGAATTTTAAATGCTTGAAACTTGAAATGAAATGCTTTTAGGAGAAAGAGTTGCTTTCCAATTTGCATACATTTTATTGCTTTATTACAGATCTTTTTCACACACTTTTATGACTCACCTGGTCCCTGAAGCATATGAATTTTCTACTGTAGGTCTCCACTTCTGGCTAGCATAATGTGAAGTGTGATAAAAATGATAGAGACTGGCACACTCTAAGCTTATTATTGATAGTTACCATCAGCAAGCACGTGTTCCTAGGGATAGAAAATAGACTAATATTTCTAAATATTTTTAGTAATTAGATACTAACAAAAATTGGCAGTGATTCCTCAGACATTTGAGAGTGTTTTAGCTCATATACTGAACATCAATTATATGCTTGATGATATTTGAGACTTCTTGCACATGTACTCCTATCCATACAATAATGTCTGCAAAGTGGGCATTATTCCTACTCTACTACCAAGCTCTTTCTTTTTCAGAGTAATCATTAAACAGAACATTTATTTTCCTCCCAATGGTGATGCATTTTTGCCTTTACCTGGATATAATGTTTCTAACCCTTGAAGTCCCATGGCTTTTTCTCTGGACCTCTCTTAGAATCTGTAGAAATATTTCACCTCTTACTTTACCAATTTATGTATGCATGTTATACATGTGTATAAAATAAATTTATGTAAACGTCTTACTCAACTGGAGATTTCTGAGGGTCAGACGCTACCAGAATCATCAGTATCCCACACTGCAAAGATTGAGCATTGCAGTTTAATCATATTTACCACGGGAGTGAATATCCCAAGTGATAATTAAGTGAGGTTTTAATGTGAAGTGTTGTTTCTGAAAAGGAAGTACTCTGGGTCTCATTTTATATTTATTTTCAATAAAAATTCTAGAAAATTTAGAGTAAAACATTTCAGCGTTTGGACTACTGGAAAATTTCCTTTGATAGGCTCACACAAAGTCACATAAAATAAGTTTAAATACATAGAGTTTCAAAATCATCTAGAGACTGTAATGATGTTGGTAAATGTCCTCCTTCATTGGCCCATATATAAGTTTCTTTTTCCAGAATTGTTTCAGAGCTTCCTAAACCCTCTCTCAACCCACAGCCCTGTGCATGGCCCTCCTTTCCTTGGTACCTTTCTCTCATTATGAGATCATGAGAATATTCCATGTCTCCTTATCAATCACCTTGTCATCAGATAGCTATGACTCAGCTTTGATCCCATTTTGATCCCATTGTCAGCACCCCAGTGCAGGACATGTTCTGTGGGCTGCCAAAGCTCTTCCTTCTTGTGTCTTGTGTTTGAATGGGGAGGGCGGAACATTTTATCTCTGATACTTCTGAGTTCTTATTTTGATTCTGAAGAGCAGTTTGGGAGTGAAACAATGACTATGACATTTTGTTTTATTGACTTCTTTGTTCTATTGGTAAATCAAGAGCACATTTTATGGGATTTTAAAGCTAAATGAACACCAAAATTGAGCACCAAATTGCTATAGTCTCAATGATGAATTTCTTTCTTTCTTTTTTTTTTTTCTGCTCTGGAATCATTTTGAGATTGTAGCAAGAGGCAATTTAGGATTCCACAGACCCCAAAAATGTGTGAGCTAAGCCATGGAGCACATCTTATTTCAACATTGAATCCTGAGCACCTAGCATAGTACCTGGCATATGTTTGTGCTTAAATAGAAAACAATTTTTCTTTCCACTTCTAGCCTTCTGTTTGTTCTTACCTTTTTTTTTTTTTAATTGGATCTCCAAACATCTCTGAGATTATCAAGTTTCACATGAAAAATACAACTACTGCTAAATATCACTAGAGATGAGAGGGCTGCCTTCTGGGTGATCGGATTGTTCCTAGGATACCGAGAATAATTTAAGGCTCCTTTCTGGTTGTGATGTTGCCCCCACAGGGTTGGGAGCTAACTCTTAACAAAGACCTTTTGTTAACTCCTTACTTTGGAGATGTCTTTAAGATTAGATGCCAGATAACTGCGTTGACTAGACATTTAGAATGTATTCAAATATAAATATTACAAGATGTTCTTTTATTCATTTAATCACTCAAGAAATAAGTACGGAGCACCTACCATGTGCAGGTCCCTGTGATAGGAACTGGGAATAAAAAGATGAAGACACAGTTTATGTCCTCAAGAAGCTTACAATACAATTGGGCGGAGGAAACATAACAGGCTCCAACATGCTGCACTGAATACTATATTAGAGAAATGAATAATGTGCTCTGGGAACCCGAGAAGGGACTGAATAGTGTTGCCTGGGGGTTGGAGAAGCATGTTTATTTTGTTGGTGTGCATACTCTTTCATCACTGGAAGCCCTGAGGACAATTTTTACACATACTCATTTGGCAAGATAATATTTGTAAAATATTTTACTGTCCTCAGATCATAAGGGAAACGATTCATATGGCATAGCAGGACATGAAGCACCAGTCTAACACCGGATTAATACTCTCAAAGTATTTACAGTCATCAGTGTGAAAGGACCTAGAAGGAGTCTAATTACTTTGTGACAATGGCTGCAAATTGAAGCTTGCTGGACAATTGTTTCATCCAACCCAGAATATAATCCCTTTAATTTGCTAGTGTTAAAAAAGTCCTTTTTTCCCTTCCTTTCCTATTTTTCTTCTCCCCCTGCCCCACGTCCTCTCTCCCTCACTTACAAGCATTTTTGGAGCACTTGCCGTATTTTAGACCCCGTACTAGATGCTGAGAATACAAAGATGGCTAAAACGGTTTAGTCAGGGAGACAGAAATAAATAAATCATCCCTATTCACTAGGACACATGCTCTAATAGAAGGTGTACCGTGTTCTGGGGATGCTTTGAGAAACATTATTTCTGCCTCGTTGGAATCCAGCAAAGCTTCAGAGAGGAGGTGATACTTGAACAGGGCCTTGACAGACACACATTATCTGTTTCATGAGTAAGATTTCACTCATTAGTTTCTGGACAGCTGTAGCAATGTACGCAATTATGAGCAGAATTGGTATAGGAATAATATTAATATAAATTGAAATTCTATTCCTCAAATCCTGTACCATAAAATATGCAACTGGCCATGAAAATAAGTGAAAAACAAGCAAATTTACAGACCTTGGAACTAACCAATCAGCACTCATGTGCACAGGTAGAAGTAAAACTCAAGGGAAATCATGCAGGTAGGAGGGCAGAGGAGGGGATGGGCAAAATCATACCTAATAGGTACAACGTACACTATCTGGGTGATGGCCACACTTAGAACTTACACTTAAGCAGTGCAAAAGCAATCCAAGTAACCAAAGCATTTGTACCCCATAATATTCTGAAATTTAAAAAAATAGTATTTGAAATACAATTCTAACAGAAGGGGAGTTTCCACAGCAATCACATCAGGACATATAATCTTGTTCAGGTCTAACTCCAAGGGGTGCTATTCAGAAAGAAAGATTATGATACTAACTGTGCTGGTGTGAGTTAGATGAGCAGTGTGAGCCCTGCTATTTTCTAAGATATTCTCTTATTTGTATCCTCTTTGTCTTTTGCACATATATATGTGTATATATATATACACACACACACACATTTATTTATACATATATACATATGCTTATGTAAACATAGAAAAGTCTAAATATCTTAATTGTACAACTCACTTGTTATCACAAAGTGCAGACAGCCATGTAATAAACATGCAGACAAAAAGCAGAACGTTACCAAAACATCACAATCAAGTTTCCCTTGCGCCTCCTTTCAGCTACTACTCCCACAAAGGTATCAGCTATTCTGATGTTGAAAAACATTGGTTTGTTTTGCTTGTGTTTGTGTGTGTGTTTTAATTAGCTCTACATCTTTGATGAATTCTTTAATGCGTGCTCTAAGGTTTATAATTTGCATCTTTAATTTTACCATAGTCTACATTTAAATAATATTATACCATTCCACTATAATGTTAAAACCTTAACCTTAACGACTTCTTTTCCTTCCGTCCTTTGTGCTATTATTGTTGCAATTTTTATGTATACATATGTTTTAACCCCCCAAATAAATTTTTATTATTTTTGCTTTAAATAATTACCTTTTAAGTCTTTAGAATTTACCTTAACTTTATTCTTTCTAGCTATCTTCATTCCCTTGTACAGATTCATATTTTCATTTTGTATCATTTTCCTTCAGCTTGAAGATTAAAAAAAATTTTTTTTGTGGTCTAGGTGTACCGGTGATTAATCCTTTCAGCTTTTGATTGTCCTCAATTGTACTTATTTTGCCTTCATTTTTGGAAGATAATTTTTCTGAGTATGGAATTCTAAGTTAATTGTTTTTATTTTTAATTTATTATAGCACTTTAAAATAGTATTCCATTGACTGTGGTTGCCATTATTTCTGATGTGAATTGAATATTGTTTCTTATCTTAATTCTCTGTAGGTAATGTGGTGTTTTTCTCAAGTATAAGATTTTCTTCTTACTGTTGGTATTGAGCAATATTATTATGTGCCTTGCTGTGGTTTTCCTTGTATTTATCTTTTTTGGTGTTTGTTGAACCTCTTGGATCTGTGGGTTTATATATACATATGTGGGTTTTATAATGCATATATACGTTTAGAAATATTTTGGCCATTATCTCCCAAACATTTTTTTCTGCCTTGCCTATGCTAAACATCAATTATCTGTATGTTAGACCACTGACATTCTCCCACAGGTTGCAGCAGCTTTGTTCATTTCTTTTATCTTTGTGTGTGTGTGTCTGTGAGTATGAGGTTTATTTTGGATGGTTTCCATTGCTCTGACTTCAAATTTACTTATCTATTCTTCCCCTGTACCTGATTTGCTGTCACAAGATCATCAGTGATTTTTCATTTTAGGTATTGTCATTTTCACCTCAGAATTTTTCCTTGTTTTTTTTTTTTTTCCTAGTTTTTACTTCTCTCGGCATTATGTTAGTGCTTTCCTTAAAACCTTGAACATGTTTATAAAAGCTGTTTTAAAACCTTATCTACTGCTATCATCTCTATCATTTCTCTGTCTATTTCTATAGACTATTTTTATTCTGGCTATAAGTCCCACTTCTTTGCTTCTTGGCACATCTATTAATTTTTGGTTGGATATTTGACATTGTGTTTTTATGTTGTTGAGTGTTTGTGCCAATTTGTGCCAAGACAGGCAAATTATTTGCAGATTATCTCAATCTTTTTGTAGTTTGTTTTTAAACTTTCTTAGTAGCCTTTACTTTAGGGCTGGATTAGTCATATTCCTAAAAAGTAAACTTCGTGGATTTCTACTGAATGCTCCAGATTGTCAATACAGTCTTTTCATACAAATTGGCAAGGATTGGAATATCTACCCAACTCTATGTGAGCTCTGGTAGTTGTTCAATTTATAGCTTTCTGGTAGCTGTTCTTGTCCTGATAGTTGTTACTTGCTCTCACACGTGGGGTTTTACCTGTGCATTAAAAGCTTAAAATTCAGCCAGTGACTCAAGGAGATTTCTATGCAGATTTCTTGAGGCTTTTCTCTATGTAGCTTCCTCTTCTCATTCACTCTGTTTCACAAATTCCAGCTGCCTCTGCCTTCCTGAACTTTAGTTTCTGTGTACTCAGGTTAGTGATTCTGCCACATTCTTCTTGGGTCTCCCTCCTCTAAACCAGGGTCTGGAAAGTGGCTAGAGGTAAAAATATGGGCTTACCTTCTTTGAGGGAATAAAGTCCATGCTTAAAATGTTTTATATTTTTTTCCAGGTGTTTATTGTTTTTGGTGGCAGGTCTGGTCCAGTACCAGTTACACCATCATGCCCAGAAGCAGAAATTTTATTTCACCTATTACTTTATGTTACTGCAATTGTGTTTCAAGCCGCTCCTTGGTGGATGACTTCTTTCACTCAGTATGGTTGTGAGATTCATCCAAAGTTTTACATGTAGTGGGAGATTGTTCACTCATTACTTTTAGTATACATTGTTTGGATATATAACAATTAATTTATTTATGCTACTTTTGATAGACTGCTTATGGGCTTTAAGTCAGAATCAGAAAATGAAAAATAAGACTAACATTTATTGAACTATGTGCCAAGTGATTTCTTCACTATATGGTCAACACTCATGTAGTCTGCTAAATACCATCATCACAACTAACTTATAAAATAAGCAATGCTATTACCATAATGCCAATTGTCAGATCACAAATACTGAGCAAATTCCTGGGCCAAAGACACACATAGAAATTGCATGAACTGGATTTGAATGCAGGCAGTCTGGCTTTAGAGGATCTTAGTTATAATGGCATGTTGCCTCTTCATCAACAAGCCATTACACTTAATCTCATTTAATTGTTACTACTACTAGATGCTATCTCCATTTTACAGTTTAACAAACATTCAGAAGACAGAGATTTGTCCAGTGGAGGAGTCAGGTTTGTCACTCAAGTGTTTGTTTCCTACTTTTATATATTCTATTTTCAGACCTTTTTTAATGTTCACTTTTTATTTAAAAAACTTGTAGATTCACAGAGAGTTTCAATGTTTTAAAGACAAAACGGAGAGGTCTCCCCTCTTTGCCTAATCTTTCCCATGGTAACATCTTATATAACCAAAGATCACTCTCAAAACCAGGAAATTCACATTGGTGCAATCCACAAACCTGATTTTATAATGGCTTGTAAATACTCTAAAAGTTATGATACACAAAAGTGAGACAATGAGTTCCCTTTTCTTTAGACAAAGGGAATATTGGTTTAAAAGTACAAAACTGAGACTTAAAAAATGGCCAGGTAAGGGTAAAATATGCATTAATGGTAAAACTTGCCAGCAAAATGTTCTAATAGAGTATAACCCTGTTACATATTCAAATCCCAATTCCAAAGGAGAAGAGTTAAATCGTGAATCTGTAAGAATACAGACTTAAGTCATATTGAATGCATGAAAGCAATATCTATGTGAGATATTACAAATGGAATGCCAGGTTATAAAACATATTGCAAGAGTAATGCTTGCCCAGTATCCCTGAGAAAATTGATCCCTGGCCTCTTTCTAAGTTTTCCATTCAGCCCATGTTGCAAATTTTTGCTTTGCAGCATTACAACTCTAAAAATCTTTTCGCAGAATTCACTAGCAAACTGAGATTCATTGCTCAGAAATGAATGTGAAACCACTTAGCCTGTAAGACGAGAGAGACGTGTATCTGCTCTCGTTAGGCCATAAAGCAATCTCACCTCGGGTATTCCAATAGCTACAAAGGCATGAGAACGGGAATTGTGATAGGTTCACAAAAATAAATCTTCCTAGCTTTTCCCAAGGTGGAATACTGATACTAGTCCCATATTCCTTTCAAATTTAAAAATCAAAAATTTTTTTCTATTTAATCCAGAGCCTCTCCTGTTCTGCCTAGTCCAGGCATTTATTTATTTATTAAATTTTTAGAGCACCTTTTCTCCAAAGCAACATCTTTGTCAGAGCTGGCTCCCAGAGGGATAATTGATCACAAGGATGTTGTGGAGCCCACCGGGTAAGCAGAATATCAAACACTTTTTCATACTAGAAACGGAAATTGCTCCCCATCTTCTTTATGGTGGAGAGATTGTTTCATTTTTTAAAACATATATACAAATTACTAAAATCTTGGAAGAGGTGAAATTCTTTAAGTTCTTTAATATATTTATAGCCTTAAACCATGGTGTATTCACTACTAACTTGTCACAAACATATAACAAATTAAAGTGGGAAATGTTTCTTATTTGCTAATTTAAACATGTTAGGAGGAGAAGATAGAAACTTCTCTGGTCTTTGGAATTGGGCTTTGGCAGATTGACAGGCATTTTGATTTGTAGAGATATCTCTCAGTCTTATAAGCCATATTATATCTTCTTTTCCAGATCCAGAACACTTTGAAAAACATCAGGCACAGTTCACAACTTTGAAAACACATTCCAGATTTGTTTATATTTGAGAGCTCAGGCCCCCTGACCCGTGGGAGGAGAGGCGGGTGGTATTAGCATAGAGGGCAGACATTTCCATCTTCCCACTCTTGCCTTAACAGCTCTCACCACATTTCTTCATAGTGAATAACTGCAGAAGTGCTTTAAAACTTTGCCACAAGAGGTTGAAGGGACAAGTGAAGAAATAACGTAGATAAAAGTGCATTAGGCCAAGAGATAGGAAACCTGAATTCTAGAGCAGGTCTATGATTACTGGATTTGTGACTTTGGACAATTTATTTGCTATCTCTGGCCCTTAGTTTCCTGATTTGTAAAATAAAGTGGAATTATTAGATAATATCTTAGGTCATTTCCCCTTTCAGCCTTTTGGGAAACTCAAATCAGATTTTTGGATGTTTTGGTGGAGATAAGATATGGGGTAGAATGAATACTTGTGATCAAGTTTTTGTGTTTCATTCATCAGTGAGGTGAAATTCAATTCAGTTTTTAAAAAATTTATTACATATATCTATTGTGTATCTGTTATATGCCAGGTGCTGTGCTAGGTGCAAACATAGAGTTAAAAAAAAAAAAGACTTACAAAACCCTCAGTAACAGAAAGCTTATAATCTAGGAAGACAGATACAAATGAGATAAAAGGAAACAAATGCTTAATTAGTTACAATTGTCACTAAAGCTATGAGGAAAAACCATAAGATGTTATTGAAAGCTTATAATAGAATTTGGCTGCCTAGGTCAGGTGCATGCTTTGTTGGCTTTTGTTAAAAATTCTCTTACGTATTCCAACACATATTTGTTTTAGGAAGAGTCAGAGAGAACACACAACTACAATTTATAAAGCATCCTTCATAGCATTATTTTATCCTAACACATTGCATGCATGCAGTAAATTATCTCATAATAAGAGCCACCTGAAACCATGCTGGGCCTCTCTGTGGCAAAACATGGTGCATCACCCCAGTTTTCTGGCTTAATTTGGTGCCTTTTGTCCTGGACTATCTTTTTTCAAGGATGTTTGTTAAGAGTGAATTCTTAGAAGATAGAGATAGTGTTTCCTTCTAGAGCAAAGAGTAGTTTTGCTCACAGCCTTGGAAGATAGAGATAGTATCTCCCTCTGGAGTAAAGGGTAAACATGTTTACTACCAGTATAATAAAGATAATTCTCCCCTTTCCCCTGGAGAAAGGTATATTTAATGCCCATTTAAAAAGATTTGGATTCTCTCAGCTCAATTTTTCTCTCCTATGACACAATCCACTGCATGTACAGGTGACATTTGGCCCTCTTTTTGTCACGTTGTCGGGACTGAGGGTTGATGGAAAAATCACTGATACTCTTGCTATTGCTACTGCTGTGAGTAATAAAGTGTCTTTTGTCTCATGTCTTCTACCAGCATCCATGAATTTGTGGCAGGCTAACTTCATAGTTTGCAAGGAAAGTAGAATCTCATACCCTTTAAGGTTCTTAATAGTAGCTAATAGATAAGTGGGAACAAGAGTTTTTGTTGCTCTTTTTGTTTTAGGAGGGCAAATACTAAAGCGTATACAGATCTATTATTTGAGTCTTGCTTGAGACAATTGTGACTTGGAAGAGTTCGTGATTATTGTTTTAAAAAGAAGTTCCTTTTGCAGGAGAGCTTTCCTGTTTATCTCAGTAATGTTAATATTCATAACAACTAAAATGACATCCATTAAACATATGTTGTATCCCTTGCATCATGGAGAGCATTTACATATATCATTTCTTTTAATCCTCAGAACAACTAATGAAGCAGGATACTTGAAGCCTCTGCTTTTGACAACCACACCTATGGTCCCCTTTTCTTCTTTCTGTAGGCTCCTTGGTCATTCCATTCCTTGTCTACATGGTCACTCACAGATCTGGAGTAGCTGTGGCTCTCGAAATCTCAGAGTCACTTAGGATTCAAAATAATACTCCAGGGTACCATTTTTCCTCCACTGACTGTGGCATTCTGTGGAGGAACACTTCCTCCTTTTGTCACCTACAAGACTAGAAAGTCAATTCCTGACCAGGATGTAGTTAAATAGTTTTAACTATGACTCTGTCCTTAATGACCTCAGGCCAAAACATAAGTCTGTGCAATCTCAGATAAACCACAGTCCCTCTTTCCCAAGACTTATAACGATGGTTGTAGTAGAGTAGAAGTATTGTTCTGAAGCCAAGTATATTTTTAAGTCAGTTTTCTCGATTTTAAGTATAAATATTATTATTAATAAATTTAAATAATTCTATGTGTCTACCTATTACCACAGACAGGGTTAGGTGCAATACATCATCTCAATTAATCTTCACAAGAACTGAAAAGAAATTAATATTCATAAGGATTCAGCAAATTGCAGTATAGGAGAGGCCATAGAATGTAGTCATTAAAAGCTTTGTTTTGGAATCAGGCTAGATATGTATTCAAATTCCGGCCCTGCCTTCTACTAGCTTTGGTGACCCAATTCCTCAGCCCTGGTTTCCTTATATTTATAAGGAAACTAACAATAGTGCCTGCTTTATAAGAATATTGTGAGGATTTAATAAGATTATGCTCCCATATGCTTTGGATAATGTATGGTAAAGAGTAAGTGCCCAATAAATATTTTATGTTATTTTTATTAATCTCTAATTTAAAGTAAAAAGACAGTTAGTAATAGTCCATAACTTGAACCCAGGATAGGGTTACCAGATAAAATATAGAACACTAAGTTAAATTGCATTCTAGTTTAAAAAAATGGATATTTTTTAGCATGCATAAATCCAAATTATTGCATGGGACACACTTATACTAAAAAGTGTTCACTTTTTCTGACATGTACATTTAACTGGACATGTTAATGGTTTTATTTCCCAAATCTAACAATCCTAACTCAGGGTTAATTGGTCCCAGAGCCCATCCTCTTTGCACTGTGCGGCATTGAAGAAAAATTGGTTATTTCCATACTGTCAGCATCATCTCCATTTCTCTTTTCTTTTCTTTCTCTTCTTCTTCTTTTTTTTTTTAAACTAAATCCCTGTGTTTTGTGTTTCTAATTATTCTTAAAAGCCATTAGAGAATAGTTAAGAGGAGGAAGTTGTGAAGAAATTCAAATCACACAGTATTATTAGCAACCCTGAGGGAGTTTGAGGGAATAAAAGAAACTGAATTAAATGATAAAAATTGTCAGGCGCTAAGCTTCCCTAGGAAGCCTGCCTTGAGTTCTCCATGATGGGTTAATTAGCCCCTTCTGTGCTCCATACAGTGCTCTGAAATGCCCTTCCACCAGAACATTTCTCACACTTTACCATAAAGGTTCTTAAATATGACCATCACCACAATCACCTGGAGGACCTTGTTAAACCAGAGATTGATGTACCCTGTTCCCAAGGTTCCTGATTCAATAGATCTGGGGTAGGCCTTGAGAATGCACACTCTATCCAGTTCCTGAGTATGCTAATAATAGCAGATGCAGAAACACATTTTTAAATTAAAAAATTTTAAATCATTTTTATTTTTTCCAACTTTAATGAGGTGTGATTGATAAATAAAATTGTATATATTTAAAGTGTACAAAGTGATGCTTTGATATAAGTATACATTGTAAAATGATTACCACAATCAAGCTAAATAACATCACCTTGCAGTTTGTGTGTGTGTATGTGTGTGTGTGTGTGGTGAGAACACTTATAATCTACTCTCTTAGCAAATTTCAAGTATACAACATAATATTCTTGATTAGGTCTCCGGGATTTATTTACCTTATAACTGAAAGTTTGTATCCTTCTACCAATATCTCCCTCTCTCTCTATTTCCTCCACCCGGTGACCTCTGGTAATCTCGCTTCTACTCTCTCTTTCTATGAGTTCAAACTTTTTAGATTCCATGTATCAGTGAGACCATGCTGTATTTATATTTCTATGTTTGGCTTATTTCACTTAGCATAATGTCCTCCAAGTTCATCTATATTGTTGCAAAAATGTCAGGGATTTACTTATTTTTAAGGCTGAATAATATTCCAGTGTGTGTGTGTGTGTGTGTGTGTGTGTCACATTTTCTTTATCCATTCATCCATGCACAGATATGGACACTTAGTTTCTGTATCTTGGCTATTGTGAGTAATGACACAAGGATGACACTGTGAGGAACATGCTTCTATCGTATTTGTTGGTTTACTTCTCTGTTTTTTTTGATGGTGAGATCCTTGATAGTCACTATAATGTTGACTTCCTAAAATTCAATTTTCTAAAAGTAATAAAAAATTAGCACACCAGATTATCGCAGATTTGTTCTCAGTGTGTTTAGTTTGCCCCTGCCTTAGCATTTGCATTAGAGAAAAAACGGCTGAGGTGAGCTCTCCTAGACCCTGTTTAAAGTATTTATCAGACAATCTCTGTGGCTGGCCCAGAGGTGAAGGTATAGGGTAGGGCAAAAATTTAAAAAAAGTGATTAGGGCATGTATCCACCACTACATAGGGGGTAAAATAATACAGATGCACAGACACATACTAAAGGGAAAGTACATCCAATCACCTAAATCAGCAAGGGCAGAAGTAAAATAAAAATACATGCTTTTTTTAAATTTGGTGACATAATCTTTCATTGATTTAGTCTCATAGTGGATTAATATAAGGCACTTTTTTGTTATGTTTTCTGAATTGCCATTCAACAAATTGACTTTGATCTCTTCTTGGGCAAGAATTGTGTCTTTTTTATATATTCTCATAACATCAAACAATACGTAGCATTGCTAAGTACTTAATAAGTTTTGTATAATTATTGAATAAATACATTTATAGAGCTTACTTATCCACGATATTCTTAAACCTTATGACTAGTGAAGAATTATTCAAATATCAAATTGGAAGGAAATTTGCAATTTTTCCTGTAAAGGTGGGCCAAAACGTGATCATTATAGATTTAATGCTGTATCCCCAAATGAAAAATGTATCTCTTGGAAGTAGCTTCTGTTCTTTGAGACTATGATTCCATAAATTTTATTTTTCCTTCTGGAGAAAGCTCTTTTACTGCTTTGAAGAGTATAGACTTTACAGAAATTGCAGAGTAGTACAGAGAAGAAAAAGTTAAATCAAGTTGTCTACTTAAACTTGCCTCCTGAAGCTATAGTAAATGTGGGTCTTCGTGCTGAGCTGAAAAACTTTTGGTTGTAGTGGAAGACAGGTCAAAGAGATGATTATGATTCAGTTTATTTCATGAAAGTTTAAATAGCACATAGTTAAAAATGTGAAAGATAAACTGCCATCTCTCTATGTGCCACAAATCTGGAATTTCCTTTAGTCCTTCTTGTATAGTTTAGGAGGAAATTATATATGGTATGGAAATCTTTCAAAGATGAACATGCTTCCAAAATTTATCTTATATCATAGAATCTGCTAATTAGAAGGGATGTAAAAGATTATTTAGTTAAAATATATACTCAAAATAAATCTTCTTTTTTTATTATCCGTGCCTATTTTTCTCTCCAGTAGCAGGGAGCTCACTACTGCACAGGGAACACAAGAGGTTTAATTGCAATAAAATTCTATCTTGTGTTGGACTAAAATCCAAGTTTACTAATACTATCAAATATTGATGTTCATCTATTCAATTTATTAATTTATCTATTAATATGTATAGTCATAACCCTTTTTGGGGCTGGGAATAGGCACTAGGGAATCAAAGTTGCAAAGCTATGGTTTGCTATCAAAGATCTTAAGTATTAGTGGGAAAAGAAACATGAAAACTAACAACAACAAAGAAAGATTGCTTTGATGGTGGTACTTACAAAGTGCAGTGGAGAAGCAGTTTCTAAATCATCCCTGGAGGTCAGAGAAGGCATCATGAAGTAGATGATATTTAAATTGATATGTAAAGGATGAGTTGCATTATATGCAGGTAAATAGCATGTAGCAAAGGCCAAGATATTAGGAAAGATCACTCTTTGTTCTGAAACAGTTACTGGGTGTATGTGTGTGTGCGTGCATGTGTGTTGTGTGCATGTGTACTGGGGGTGGGGGAAGGAGAAGTTGAAAGTGGAGTGTTGCAGGAGTGGCCGGACATGACGTTGGACACAGAAGTAGGGCAGAGTATTCAGACGAGTTTATCTTTTACCCTGTAGGATGCAGGGAAAAATGTTAAGCAAGAACAAGTAGTAGCATGATCATATTTTCATGTCAGACAGATAGTTCTGACAACATAGGATACACTAGTGTGAGATGAGACCAGATAGATAAGTGAGATGTTCATTGCAATTGTCCAGATCTGACTAGAAAAAAGAAAGTGGAGAAGACAGGAGGGAATAGATTTGAGAGGCACTTAAAAGAAATAATTGACAAGATTTGGTGACTGGTAGTTTGGGAAGGAAAAGGTAAATGAAACAGTATTTCATATGAATTCTAACTTTGTGACTTTGACCTTTACTCCTCACAGACCAGCAGCGCTGGCAATGTCTGGGAACTCATTAAGGTGTAGATTGTCAGACCTCACTCCAGACCTACAACATCAGAATTTGCTGTTTAACTGAATCCCCAGGTGATCCATTTGCACACTGAAGTTTGAGAAGCACTAACTCAGACAAAAGGGTAGACAGAGGCATCATGCATAGAGGCACAAAACCCAGGAGGAAAACATAATAGGTTCTTTCAGGATTGGGTTATTCAGTGTGGAAGAGGAGGAAGATAACTTCAGTTTAGGCATATTGAAGAGTTTGATCTGTCTGGGGAAGATCCAGTTCAAAATGCCATTGTATTTAAGAATCTAGAGCTCAGGAGAGATACTGTTTCAACAACCGCCAGAGCATAGGAAATAGTGGAAATACAGGATCAGAGATGATTGCCCAAGAATGGAAGCAAAGTAGCATCTGATTATGTTTTAGTATTGACTTTGGATTCCTAATTCATTAGAAAGGTAAAATATTTTCAAGCCAGTTTCCTCAATTTGAGTCATTTGAGAACTGATCTCAGGTATATAGTCCCCAACGATGGTCCCAAACAGTCATCTCTTCCTTAAGTGTGAGTTCTGCTCTTCGCATCAGGAGGTGATGCTCGTTTAACTTCTCCTTGAATATGGACTGTCCCTGAGACTGGCTTTGCCAAAGCAAAGGCATCTGAAGTGATAACCAAGGCCTTCCAAGCCCAGGCCTTAAGATGGCTAGCATCTCCACTTCCTTTTTCATGGAAGCCCAAACAACATGAGAGCTCACACTGAGGAGAACTGAGGTATGGCCTTCAGCATCTCCAGCTGAGCTCCCAGCTGACGGCCAGCACTCGTGCCAGATGTGAGTGACCCAGCTTGGATGTTGCAGCCCAGTCACGGTCCAGATGACTACAGCTCAAGCTGACATCATGTGATTAGAATCGCCTTGCTGAACTGAGTTCAGTCAACCCACAGACTCATGAGATACAATAAAAAGGTTGTAGTTTTAGGTAATTAAGTATCGGAGCTCGTTTGTTTCACAGAAATAATCTTATCTTTTGGTGGTGGATTAACATAGAACATGTTTTTAGTGAAAAATAAATGATAAATGAAGAGAAAAATAATGTAACATAATTGGCAACATATTATTTTTAATTAAATACCCAGACACAAATTTGGGAGAATTTCTTGACACAGTTAGTTACTTTTGCCCCCAGTTGTCTTGTCTTCCATCCACCCCTCTCCTGTTGCTGGTGCATTAGTTCAGTCTCTCATTGTCTATTACCTGGAGTACCATGAGGATCTTCATACCTTCAACTTTGCTTGTCAGGTTAGCCATCCTCTCTTAATGCCACCAGAGTAATCTTGCTAAGAATTTATTTGAGCAAAGATTTTAGTATTATGTCATTAACGACAAAATGAATGAATTAATTCAGCCATTCAATTATGCTCATTATCAAGGCATGAAGGCTATTTATGATTTCAGTTGACCCTAACTGTCCAGTCTCACCTCCCTCCAGGAACTCTCAATTCCCCATGCAGTGATTTTTTTTGGCTCTGTTTACTGGCTTATCTTCTGTTCTCCACATGTGTGGCTGGTACTTCCACCTCGTAAGCATTTTCCTAGGCCTCATTGCCCTCAGTCCTTCTCATCCTGTTCTTCTCTGCTAACTGTCCTCATCTTTCAGGTTCAAGTAAAATACTACCTCCTTGGTTAAGATTCTCTATACCACTACTAAAACTAATGGCCTACTCCCCTTGAACCTCCTGTCTTTTTTAGCCATTTTAACTAACTAGAAGCATCTTACTAAGCACACAGGATGTTAAATACTTCACATGCAGTGTGTCTTTTAATACACAGAACAAATAAAACCAAAACACAAAACCTAGTGGTAGTATTTCTATTTCCATTTTATAGATGAGAAAACTAAAATCTGGAAAGATTATGTAACTTGCCCAAGGTCATGGAGTTATCAAGTTGCAGAGCCAGAATTCTAGACCAGGCATATCTAACAAGGCTGAAATCTTAAATTGCAAATTATGTTGTCTTTTTTTACAAAGTACATTTTAGTCTCGTTTATACTCATTAGTTATGAAAGTTCTGTCTCACACTAGACTTTAAAGCTCTCTGAGAGAGGGAGCTCTTACTATCCTTAACTTAACAGGTCCTCATTACTTCTTTGCTAAGTAATTTGTTAAATTGATCTAGTATAATTCAGGTTAGTGAGGTATACCATTTAAAAAACTTTCTATATGCCCTGCATGGTTTGATATGCCAAGGTGGAAAGAGAAAAAATTACACCCCAATGTCCCCTGCCTTAAAGCTTATAATAACACTGGAAAGGGAAGAGAGATGTTTAAAAAAAAATCTGTTTTTTTTTAAAACAACATGGACAGAGTTTAAAAAATTTTGCATTCTAAAAAAGCTCCTTTTTCAGCTAATCACTCTCTATGCAAACATTTCTCTCACACATTTTCTATTCCTTCTGTGTTAGTGGGGACCAATGTCTCCAAAGTTGATATGCATTGTGGACAGCAGGTGTTACCCTAGAAAGGAAGGTACAAAAGTACTTACCTGATGGTGAAGTCTAACAATAGACGATGGTTTCACCCAGCACTCACCGCCTTAACATTTGGGATGAGCTCATTGTTTTGGCAATCAGCAGGCTGCCACTCCTAGGAAAAAAAGAAACAAATCTCCTTCCATTTCAAACTCCTCCTACCCTTCCTCCTGTCTCATGGACTCTTTCCCTCCCCCCACCCAGTGTCAATACTACTAATGACAGTTTTGCTAATGTAGGGTTACATTGTAAATTACCAATGGAAAGAGTACATTTTGGGTAGGCTTCAGAAATGTTGAAAGCAAGAGTATTTCAAGGGTTCTCCATTGTCTTTACACTACCCCACCCCTAAATTCTACCCACCACAATGAAAAGATAATATTAAATATAAGCAATAGATTGTCTCTTTAAGAAGTGACAGATTGTCTCCACCAGCAATATTTTTTATATAGTTTCAGTGTGATGTCTCATGAACCTGCAGAGGATCCAAGAGCTTCCTATTTGTCTTAGGGGGCTAAAAAAATATTTCTTTACATGGCATAGGAGGCCTTTCCCCATTTCCCATCCATGCCCTCCCTAACCTCCTGAGTCCTTTCTGGCCATGTCTCTTCTGTCATTTCATGTGCTAGCAATTTCTGAGATATTTGGTAGTTCATAGAGCATTGTGGCCTCTCTTGTCTCAATAGTCGTAGTCAACATGTTTTTGCATAGCCTAAGCTCTCTGGTGTTTGCCTGCAAGGCGTACTTATTACCAACCTTCAAGACCTGGCTCAAGCACTATGACTTCTGAGAATTCTTTCTCACATTCCAGGCCAAGTTAGAATTTTCTTTCTTTATATTCCCCCAAAATATAATAGAAATGATCATCAAATTGCACTGTAATTGCTAGTATATGTCCCCTCTTAAGGAAAGAACCTGGTTTATAGATTAATATATATATTTTTAAATACCTATGACCTAATATGTAAAGAAATTCACAAAATTTTCTGTTATTGAACAGAAATTTATTTATTGAAATGGCCAAAATTTAGCTCTTTACTTCAATAGCTTTGTGAGTTCTGATTTCATATCACTTGGGTTGATACTCAGCTCTACCACTTAACAAGTTGTGTGATACAGGCAGGTCATATGTCTCTGCAGTGTCTATGACTATATCTCCTACCACCTCCATATCTCTGCATCTCTGCTGAAGAAATAAACCAAACTCCCCGTAGAGAGCACTGATTTGGCTGCACTTCAGTCACCTGGCACCTTCTGACTAATCTGGACAAGGATAGGAAGATTTGTAGTGGAAGACAGTCATTTCCTCAAGGACCACACAACTTGGAGGGTTCCCCCAAAAGGAGATAAGGTTGCAAGTAAGGATGGTCCCCAAGGACTGGGGAAAGAGGGAATGGGGAGTAATTGTTTAGTGGCTACAGAGTTTCAGTTTTGTAAGATGGAAAGAGTTCTGGAGACCAACAGTGACTATGGTTGCACAATAATGTGAAGGTACTTAATGCCACTGTACTGTACACTAAAAATAGTTAAGATAGTAAATTTTATGTTATGTGTATTTCACTGTAATTTAGAAAATTTTTAAAAGACAATCAGGTTAAAAAAAAAAGGGAATGCAAATAGGAAAGAGGATATTGAAAGTCAAAAAATGGTAATTGTCCATTACAGAGCCCCCAAATAGAAATGCTTAGAAATTACCTTTGACAGTGGTGGCTTCGGGACTTCTTTGCTGCTGTGTGGTGCTGGGCAAGTCAATTTACCTGTCTGAGACACAGAGTAAGATTTGACTGTTTCTGGTCAACCATTGTTCTGTTTCTACTGCCTGGCCCTTTGTAGCTCTCCTGGTTCCTCTTTGTTTTCCAGGTCTGCTCTTCCAAACTCTGTCAACGGGATAGGCCCCTAATAACTTTCCAGTAAATTCCTTTTCTACTTAAGATACTTTTGCATGTAAATAAGAACCCTGAGTAATAAAGACTTGTACTTAACTAAGATTCCAAGGAGACCGTGTAGAAGAGATCCTGAGGGGAAAACACCCAAAATAAGATTTGGAACCCTGGTGAAGTTAGTTGTCTTATCTCACCTAGAGATTTTTGCTAACATAAACATCTTTAATTATTCCTTGGCAGATCTGAGGTTTTATTTAAATAAATTTTGTTTAAATTATCCTTTGGGATCCATCTTTCAAACTTCTCATCCTCTCTCATGCTTCCCTTGACATCTCCCACCCCTACAAATGGTTTTTCTGACATTTCCTGCCACCTTCTTGGGACCAAGTACATGTATCTATTTTGAAGGAAACAAATTTGTCTTCAGTGCTTTGTTTACACGTCTGTGTCCCTGACTCAATCATGATTTCTGTGAGAAAACAGATCATGTATTAAACATCTGTATACACCTAGCACCTAGGAAGCTCCTGAAGACTAGTAGGTCAATAATAAAAGAATTAATGAATGAGGAGGAAAGGGAGTGGATGGAATGCTGAATGTAGTCAGTTTGGTCTAGAGAACCCTATTGGGTTCTGTTCACCTCCCCAATGGTTTCTCCTTCCCCCTCAAGCTTTCTGGACTGCAGACATGCTTTTTGAAGTCCCTTTACTATAGTCAACATTTGCACCATGGCTAATAAATTAGCATCACTTTGAAAACAAAAATGATTCCATTTTGCACTTGGAATGTGGTCTGAGAATTAGAAAGGGCAGGGCCATTACTCTCCCTGAGGCCTGGAAATTCTCTTGGTGTTTTATTAGGAAATGATTTCTGTTTTTATTGGATTTACTGGTCACTAACTTGCCCCTGGGAGCCTGAACGAATGCCAAGAATATAAAGGAAAACAGCATGCTCCCTGCTACCTAGAGACAAAATAACCTCCTAACCAAGATGTATCTACTACTGAAATTAGAGGCATCTATGATTGTGATTCTGAGCATGGACTTCTTAAAGTGAAAATACAAACAGAATTAGGTCAGTGTGCATGCTTGGTACCAAGTTCCCTTCCTGCTGGTGTCTGATTGTGGTAAAGTCCTAGAAATGAGGGAAATAGAAAAGTTTGTTTTTAATCATAATTCTTTCTTTAAAAAAGTTTTTATTGATACATAATGTTAGTACAATTTATGGGATACATGTGATATTTTGTAACATTCATAGAATGTGTAATGATTGAGTAGGACATTTAGAGTATCCATAACTTTGAATATTTGTCATTTCTATGTGTTGGGAACATTTTAAGTCCTCACTTGTAGTAACTTTGAAATATACAGTGCATTGTTGCTAACTATGGTCACCTCCCTCTTCTATCAAACATTAGAGCTTATTCCATCTATATGACTATATGTTTGTAGCCATTACCAATCTCTTTTCATTCCATTTCCCTCCCATACACCGTCTCAGCCTCTGGTAACTGCCATTTGACTCTCTACCTCCGTGAGACCAACTTTTTTAGCTCCCATATGTAAGAACTTGTGGTATCTGTCTTTCTGTTCTGGCTTATTTTATTTAACACAGTGATCTCCAGTTCTATCCATGTTGCTGCAAGTAACAGGATTTCATTCTTTTTTATGACCAATAGTATTCCATTGTGTATATATGTCACATTTTCTTTATCTACTTATCCACTGGTGGACACTTTGATTGATTCCATATCTTCACCATGGTGAATAGTGCTACAATAAACATCGGGTTGCCGGTATCCCTTTGATATTCTGATTTCCTTTCCTTCGAATGTATACCCAATAGATTTGCTGGATCATCGGGTAGCTGTATTTTTAGTTTTTTGAGAAATCTCCGTACTGTTTTACAAAATTGCTATACTATTTTACATTCCTACCAACAGTGTATAAGAGTTATCTTTCCCCAAATCCTCATATCATGTGTCAATTTTTGTCTTTTTATTAATAGCCATTCTAACTCGAATAAGATGTATCTCATGTTTTTTGACTTGCATTTCCTTAATGATTAGTAATGTTAAGGATTTTTTTCATATACCTGTGAACCATTTGTATGTCTTTTTTTGAGAAATGTCTATTCATGTCCTTTGCCCTCTTTTTAATGGGATTATTTGGGGGCTTTTTTGCTGTTGAGATGTTTGAGTTCCTTGTATATTCTAGATATTAGTCCTTTGCTGGATGAATAGTTTGCGGATATTTTCTCCCATTCAACAGGTTGTCTTGTCACTCTCTTGATTGTTTCCTTTGATGTGCAGAAGGTTTTTACTTTAATATAATCCTATTTGTCCCTTTTTGTTTTCATTGATTATGCTTTTGAGGTGTTGGCCGTAAAATCTTTGCATAGACCAATGTTCTGGAGTGTTTCTCCAATGTTTTCTTCCAGTAGTTTTATAGTTTCAGGTCTTACATTTAAATATTTAATCCATTTTGAGTTGACTTAATTCATTTTGTATATGGTGAGAGATATGGTCTATTTTTATTATTCTGAACATGGATGTCCAGTTTTACTTGAACCACTTATTGAAGAGGGTGTCCTTTCCTTAATATGTGTTCTTGACATCAGTTGAAAGTCAGTCGGCTGTAAATAACTGTATTTATTTCTGGATTCTCTATGCTGTTCCATTGATCTGTGTTTATTTTTTTTTTTTAATACACAATACCTGCCGTTGTGATTGCTATAGCCTTGTAATATATTTTTAAGTTGGTAGTGTGATGCCTCCAGCTTTGCTCTTTTTGCTTTGGCTCTTTGGCTTTTGTTTTTCAGTTCCATATAAATTTTAGTATTGTTTTTAATATTTCTGTGAAAAATGTCATTAGTATTTTAATGGAGACTGCATATAATCTGTAGACTGCTTTTGGTAATATGGGCATTTTAATGATATTAATTCTTCCAATTCATGAGGGATGTCTTTCTATTTGTTTGTGTCCTCTTCAATTTCTTTCATGAATTTCTTTTTACAGCTATTGGAAATGGGATTGCCTTCTAGACTTCTTTTTCAGTTAGTTCTTTATTAATGTACAGAAATGTTACTGATTTTTGTGTGTTAATTTTGTATCCTGCAACTTTACTTAATTTTTTAAATCAGATCTAAGAGTTTGTTGGTGGAGTCTTTAGGATTTATAAAATATGAGATCACATCATCTGCAAAGTGGGACAATTTGACTTCCTCTTTCCAAATTTGGATGCTTTCTATTTATTTCTCTTGCCTGATTTCTTTGGCTAGGATTTCTAGTAATCTGTTCAATAGGAGTGGTAAAAGTGGGCATCCTTGTCTTGTTCCAGTTCTTAGAGGAAATGCTTTCAACTTTTCCCCATTCAGTATGATGTTAGCAGTGGGTTTGTCTTATATGGCCTTTTTTATGTTGAGGTATGTTCTTTCTATGCCTAGTTTGTTCAGACTTTTTATACTGAAGGAATGTTAAGTTTTATCAAACTTTTTCTATGTTTATTTAGATGATCATATGATTTATGTAGACATCACAGGAGTCTAGACAAATAACATCTCCCAGAAAAACATATTGATAAAGAGGAAAGAGAGGTAGCCACTAGGCTATATTCTGAGGCCATGCTGAATAAAATATACTGTCAAATTCTTGCACTCTGGTGGAAAATAACTCTAGATCTCCATAATACTAGCTTTCATCATGTGATCAGAGTAAGGATATCAAAATGATAGTGGGTACTTAAACAATGAATAAAGATCTCAAAGGAGGCCATCTGTGTTCCTCTCCATGTTTGGAATTTCTACCACAATAAATATTAATATAACTTTCATTAGAGTGAAACTTGAGAAATGGAGCTTCTGAGAACACCCCTTAGACTGCAAGGCTAGAATGGTGCTTAAAAATTTTGGTGTCATGGACTCATTACTAATTTTATACCATTATAAAACTTCTCCCCCTAAAATTAAAAAAGAGATTTATACCCATAAAAGTTTCAATAAAATGTCAGGGACTTCACTGAAACCTGAAGACTACTGGCCCAAGGCAAAAACGATATAAAACACAACAAATAATCAAACCAAAAAAAGAAAAAAAAAAAAAAAAAGATCAACACTGGAACACCCATCCCTGCATGAATGAGCTTGTCTATCTCTGATGGGATATGAGTGACTGTCAGACATTTGGCTGCCTCAGAATAGAAGGTGATTGATTGTCTTAGTGCAATTTGAAGTTCAAACAACTTCATGAATTATAGAACATATCCTTGGTGATTATTGAAATAGTTAGCCTCAAGTCTCTGAGCTGATGTGAGTTAGGGTCTAGTCATTGAAATTCCTAGCCAGACACTTTTTAAGTGATTTATTAATGTAAGTATTTCTTAAAAAACTGATTCTTGGAAATGCATGAGTCCTCTTACCAAAGAGAAATATATTCCATGATATAGTTAGTTTATTACATTTCAGCTTTACTTTTTTCCTATGGTTCAAAGAAAATGGAGATGCTCTAGACATATGTATTGGACTTGGTTTTGTCCCAGAGTTTCTCAACCTTCTCCCATGGGGGTTAACTTTTGTGTGGGTTTTTCATTCAACACATATTCATTGAGGGCCTTTTCAGTGCCAGGCACTGTGCTAGATCCTTGGAGTAGAGAAATAAAACAATCCGAAATAGGGTACAGTGTAAAACTAAATACATAAAAATTCAAATCCAACTTGTAGGACTTATTACTTTTTACCTTAGCCAAGTTATTAATAGCATATATCTTTGAGTGTAAGTTTCATCATCTGATATAAAAAAAAGTAACAATGACTATCCAGTGAGGTGATTATGAGGATTGTATTGCAGAATCTGGATTGAGTTTTGGAGGTTTCCTTTTCCCAAGGTAATTTTTTTCTGATTTTTGTCCCCATAGGTTTGAGGTACCTCAATGTAGCTGCAGTGAAAGTTTATTTTTATATATCAATTGTTGCTATTGAGAAACCCCTTCCTCCGTTATTGTAGACCTTTCCTATCTCCTCCCAGTGCACACATTTCATGACAGAATAAGATTTGTTTTCTACTATTACAAGTAGAAAAAAAAAAAATCTTTTGCCAAGAATTTAGCTCTGATGTGCTTGGCACAGCAAAGCAACACAGAAAGAAATGAATGATCACTGCAATTATAAATGGGTTAACATTCCACTGTACTCCAGAAGAATAGATTTCAGGCAAGGCTGCAATGAGAGATTGGGGGAAGGGGGAAGTGCACAACTGACTCCATTCAAACATGGGAACAAACCCTTCTAAGAATGACTACAGAATGAAACACCTGCCACCCAATTCTTCACATAAAAGTCTGGCAGAAATACAGTGGGCAATTTGGAACAACTTTTATATTCCAAGTTAAAGAAACTGAACAAGAGAACTATACAAATGAATGCCTGAGAATGGACTTTTATAAATCCAACTGCTATTTAAAGCCAATAGAGCAGAAGTCAGGGGTCAGAGCTCATCTTTTCCATCTTGCATCTCCAAAATATACTTTCCTTTTGTATCGCGATTTAGTTTGGCCACTTGAAGAATTATAAAATTCTGACTAGGACTGTGACCCTTCAGAGCTCTGCTCTCTTCTTTTCTTAGCTATTGGCAACATTAATCCCAAGCTGTTGGCTCAGATCCTCCCCAGTTCCTGGGACCATTATTTTCTCTCCCTCCCCTCTCTTTTTTCCTCTCTATTTTTCTTTTCTTTTGATTGGAGTTAATTTTCATATAATAAAATGCAGAGACATCAAATATACAATTCAACCAACTTTGATAAATGTAACTACCTTTGTAACCCACACCCCTATCAAAATAGAGAACACTCCCAACATCCTAGATAGTTCTTTTGAGTACACTTAAAATCTATTAGAATCATTCCAAAATAACCAATGATAACCAATGTTCTGGTTTCTTTCATCACAGATTAGCTTTGCTGATACTGGAAATTAAGATGAATTGAATCATATAGTATATACACTTTGTATCTGGCTTATATTATTTTTCAAATTCCTCCATGCTGTTGCATGAATGTATATTAGTAATTTGCTCTATTTTATTGCTGAGCAGTTTTATATTATATAAATATAGCACAACATAGTTATCCTTTTGCCAGTTGATGAATATGTGGGGAGTTTTCAGTTTTGTGATATTATGAATAAGCTGTGAACATTCCCTAAATTTATTTGTTTATTGGTGAAATCATAAATTTTATTAATTATAATTATATTTTAAAATGCTTGTTGCTGGTGTATATAAAGGTACATTTTGTATCCTGATATTTACTGTATACACCTAGTAATTTTTTATAATCCACATCACTGCACACTGATGTACTTAGTAATTTTTATAGGTACTTTATAGATTTCTAAGAATTTTATTGTAAATAATTATGTTGCCTGAAAATATAGACAGTTTTACTTCGTGCATTTCAACATCTGTGCCTTTTATTTCTTTTTCTTGCCTTACTTCATTGGTTATGAACCTCCAATACAATACTGACTAGAAATAGTAAGAGATGACACCCTGGTCTTGTCCCTAGTCTCAGGGGACATGATTCACACTTTCTCCATTAAGTATGATAGTAGTTGTTCCTTTTTTGTAGGTGCCTTTTATCAAACTTAGGAAATTTCTATCTATTCTTAGCTTTTTAAGAGTTTTTGTTATGAATTAGAATTGAATTTATTTAAATACTAGATCCGTATCTATTGAGAAAATCATAAAAAGTTTCTCCGTTGCTCTATATTCTGACTTAAAATGATTGGTTTTTAAATGTTAAACTAACCTTGCATTCTGGAATGAACATCTCTTCTTTGTTATGATGTATTAAAATTTATCTAATGGAATATTTTGATTTTTAGTGTCTTCTTGCATAGGTCACAGTAATTTGTTTCTTTCCGGGAATTTGTACATATTTCTAATTTGTCAAATTTCTTGGTATAAATATGTTTCTAATACTCCCATATTACCCTTTTTCTATCTGTAGGGATGGGAGTACTGGAATAACAGACATTCTTTCATTCATGATACAGATTATTTATGTTCTCTTTTTTTCCACTTCCCTCTCTAATTTGACCATTCTAGATAGGATCAAATGTATTGACATTTTCAAAGAGCTAAACTTTGGTTTTGCTGATTTGTTCTAATGTCTGTTTCTTAATTTCATTAAAATTTGCACGCATCTTTTATTTCTACCTTACTACTTAGTTTGTGTTTACTTTATTTTTTTCCTTCCTTCCTCCCTCCCTCCCTCCCTCCTTTCTTTCTTCCTTTCTTTCTTTCTTCCCCCCCTTTCTTTCTTTCTTCTTTCTTTCTTTCCCTTTCTTCCTTCCTCCCTCCCTCCCTCCTTTCCTTCTTTTCCTTCTTGCTTGCTTGCTTTCTCTCTTTTCCTTCCTTCCTTCCTTCCTTCCTTCCTTTCTCTCTCTCTCTCTCTCTCTTTCCCTCTCTCCCTCCCTTCCTTCCCCCATCTTCCTTCCTTCCTTTATTCCTTCCTTTCTTGTCTCACTGTGTCACCCAGCCTGGAGTGCAGTGGTGCAATCATAGCTCACTATAGCCTTGAACTGTTAGGCTCAAGTGATCCTCCTGCCTCAGCCTCCCAAGTAGCTGGGACTAATTTGATATTTTGTGATTTCCTTATCAGTGAGTTAAAAATATTTGCCAAATTTCTTTGGGATTTCTCATTTGACTCACGGATAACTTAGAAGTATGTTGTTTAATTTTAAAATATTTCAGAAATTTGCAGACTGGTGGTAAAGCAAATGCATTTTAAAATTTTAAATAATATGCAGGATAATATTTTGTGTAAATCAAAAAATAACTATCAAAAGGTGTGCTTTTTTGCCTCCTAGCTCATCAAGTACTGAGAAATGAGTTTTGAAATCTCCAACTATAATTGTGGATTCACTTCTTTTTTCTTTTTGTTTTCTTCAGTTTTTTTTCATGAGTTTTGAAGCACTATTACTAGGTGCACGATTAAGATTAAGTCCTTTGGATGAGTTGACACTTTTATCATGATAAAATATCTCTGTTTACCCACGGAAGTCTCCTTTTTCTGTGTTATGAATATAGTCAATTAGCTTTCTTTTAATTAGTCCTTGCATAATATATGTTTTTTTCATCCTTTATTTGTGGTACTACATTCTTGCTTTTTGTATAGTCTGATATTATCCTTTAAATTAGAGTATTTAGTTCATTTATATTTAATGTTAATTATTGATATGATTGGACTCAAATATACCATTCCATGATATTTTTTCTATAGTCCTATTTCTTTTTGTCCCCCCCCTTCTTTCCTGCTTTTCTGTCCTGCCTTCTTTAAGAGTAATTAAGTATATTTTAGTATTCCATTTTATTGTCATTATTGGCTTTTTAGCTACACCTCTTTAATTTTAGTTGTTTTCTTAGGATTTCCAATATGTCACTTCACATAAAATGTAAGTCTTACACTTGATACTTTGTGCTATTCTTGTTATATATTTTATTTCTATAACTATTATAAGCCTCATAATACAGTGCCATAACTTTTGCTTTAGATGATCACTAATCTTTTAAAACATTAAAAATAAGAATAATATTTTTATATTTACTCACATATTTACAATTTCTAGTGCTCATGTAGATATGAGTTTCCAACTACTATTTTCTCTCAGCCTGAAGAACTTCCTTTAACAGTTCTTGTGCTAGTCTACTGGTGATAGATTTTCCAAGCTACTGTTAATCTGAGAAAGTTTTATTTTCACCCTTATTTTTGAAGGACAAAAACTTAATCTTAGGTCTGGGACCTTGAGACCAGTTTCCTGCTGTCCAGCCTTTGTCCAGTTCTTTTAAGGAAACCCTCCTAGCTCAATAGAGCCAGAGCATGGCATGCATAAGACGAGCTCCCACCTTCTCAATAGGTTAAGGCCCCCAAGCTTTTCTTTATTACAACTGTTATTTGATTTGTATTTGTAGCTTTATTAAAATTACAGGAAAGCTATTAGCTTGCTGTTTCTAGTCCAGCTTATGGTTCAGTATACATTCATGCCATGATCAGTAAAAACTTTGAGTTCTTACTATATGCAAGACCCTGAACAAATTTCCTAAAGCATTGTTAGAAAGAGTCAGCATGATAAAAACAAACAAACAAACAAGCACTCAGGATTGGGTGCTAGTCCAAAAATCTATCAATAATTAACTTTAGGTTAGTTTCTGAGCATGTTTGAGCCTTGGTTTATTCATTGTTTGCCCATCTGTGAAATGGAGATAGCATGCATTTTACAAAGTTGCTGTGGAAATAACTAATGACATAGGAAAGTGCCAAACAAACACATTACCTGAACTTAATCAATCCTTGCTACATCTGAATAATTCACATAAACATAACGTGAGTAT
Organism: Eulemur rufifrons; assembly: GCF_041146395.1. Taxonomy (NCBI): domain Eukaryota; kingdom Metazoa; phylum Chordata; class Mammalia; order Primates; family Lemuridae; genus Eulemur; species Eulemur rufifrons. The sequence continues at coordinate 45,494,449 of NC_090990.1, read as the reverse complement.
GCCAAAAGAGTTACTTACATAGAAGGTGTCAAGATGAATTATAACATATTGACTGGACTTCTACTCAGGCACAACTACCTTCTTGGAATTTGCAATAGATTTAGGGAAAGCAAAAATTATTTGAAAATGCTAGTTTTAAGTAAGATCTTAGTAAGGCAGGAATGTGAGTGATGATGCTGGGAAAAGTTTAAGTAACAACTCATCCAATTTATTTTAATGCCTTTCAATTTCATTTTATTTGTTTCTTCTAAGTACTAAATTTTAATATTAAATGATGAAAAATAAAATCTCTCTATCAAGGAACTTGTAGTTTCATAAGAATCAAGGTAAATGATATTTAGTGAGACACTATAGCGTTTTGTCTAGATGTGCAGACTCTGGCACTACATTGCCTGATTTAGAATCCTTACTCCACCACTTACTAGTTATATGTCACTTGACAAACTACTTTATCTCACTATGGGTATTTCTTCAGGTAATGCTAGATGTCATTAAGGACAAAATCTCCATGGTTGGATGTTATACAAGTTTACTTCTTCCTCACATAAAACCCAAATGATGATGTAGATGGAGTGAGGTGGAGAAGCTCTGCTCCACGATGTCATTCAGGGGCCCAAGATAAACAATGATTTCCTAGGGCTTTGGTATCCAGCTAACAGAAGGGAGAAGGCTCACACCAGACATTTGTATGGGCAGGCCTGGGAGTGGAGAACATCACACTTACCTACATTCTGTTGGCAAGAGCTATAAGGGAGACAGAAAAAGGTAGTCCAGATGTGTGCCTAGGCACAAAGGAAAGTAAATTCAATAAACAGCTAGCCAGTCTCTGCTATACAGTGTCTCAGTTTCCCATGCGTAAGATCAAGATAAATAATAGGATCCATCTCAAAAAGTTATTGTAGAAGTTCAGTAAAATAATGTACATAAAGTGTTTATCCCAGTGTCTGACTCATGATAAATGCTTGGGAAGTTAGCTTTCTATCATGAGTGCAATGACAAAGATAAATGGTGCATTCTGAAAGCATAGAAAGAAAGGTGTGATGAATAGAAACTGGGAAATCAGGTAAAACAAAACAGGGTTTGATGGAGCTGTGACTGTCAGCTGTGTTGGTGTCCTCAATCACCACAAAGGCTGTACAAAACTTCATGTTCCAACATGTTCTCTTTGGGGTCAGCTGCGTCCCAGTAGCCATTCCTTCTTCCGCAGAAACTTCCTCCTGAGTCTTGGCTCTATTTTTACCCCAGAATGAGGTGGGGTGGGGAGAATCTTATACTGAGAAGACCTTTTCAGATAGGAAGCAAATTTTAATCATTGTAGATTACCTGCTTATGATATGCTGAATTTATTTTTGTTGAGATCTAACCTATAGTATTTGCATAGCAGGTGCAATATTTTCAAGCCACTTAGGAATGCTAAACTTGTGCTTTATTTTTCTATAATTCAACTTAATCATAATTTTAAGGCCCCATTCTATTTTATGTAAATTCAGTCATCTCGGGTTTAAGTCAATCTAGGATTTCTTTCTCTCTCCTGTTCGCTAGAGTAGTATCTAAATTCTGAGGTCGCTCACAGAGCATCTAGCACTGGGAGGAGCATCAAAGCCCTTGTGGTAACCAAGTGCCACATGTGGCAAGTATAAGATTCTACCTAAGTATAAGATTACACTCGCCCACATTGGTGTTAGCTGGAATAGGGGGAGCTGTGTGTACTCCTTTGCCTGGGATAGTCCCAGTTACACCTATCATCCTGGCATCCTGTCCATTTACTGTCCTTTTCACTCTCAAAATTGCCCTAATGTGGAAAGTAATTTATACAGTCACCCTAGCTTAGCATTTGAATTGCCACCTGGCTTCTGGTAAACAGTCTATGGCTACTTTCTGTTCCAAGCCTACTTGCTCCCCAAACTTAACACCCTTCTTAGGGACGTAGGAAGATTTGGCTATTTTTCCCACTCCATTCCACTCTGTTCCAGGAACAGGAGCCACTAGATCTCAAGGACCGGGGCTCTCTTGGCTCCTAAAACCTCATGCAGTCATCTTCACTTCCTCAAGTCATTTTATCTCTAAGCTTGTATGTCACAATATTGCAGGTTAAAGTGACTCAAAGTTTCGTTCTCTCTTGGATTTGAAATGCCTTGAAGCATATGGGAGTGAAGAAAAGATGAAGTACTTCTAAATGCAGGCCCCTAGTCAGTGATATCCTCAGCATATAACTCTTACTTCCTTTCCGAAGGAAGTCTCCTTTCACCTCCCTTAGCCCAGGGAAGGGGCAGGGACTGCTTTCAAAGAGAATATTGAAGTATAAGAAATGGAAATCAAATAGAAGGGTTTTGGTTATAGTAAAAGCAGATATAAAAACCACAAAGCAAATAAACCAAATGCAATTTGTATTTAGAGGAAGGAGATTCCACATTTGATTTAAAGTAAGGAAAAAGGAATTAGAAACATTTTCATGGAGAAACCAGTGCTTAAAATGGGCCCTGATGTAAATTTGGTTTAGGTTTTGGTGGCTGTGAGTAAAGGCATTCTTGGTCATTTGTGTGGGAAAACATAAAATGTGTTCAGATAACAGGACATAGCAGGTGGAAACAAGAGGTTAGGAACACAGGCTTCAAACTGAGACAGATCTCGGTGTTGGTGACACCTGCATTGGGTATCAACTCTGTGACTTGGATAACTTATTTCACCTCTATGAACTTCAGTCTCTTCATTTTTAAGTGGAGGTTGTAATCTTTATCTTGAAGGTTAAAAATTAAACAGATAATGAATGTAAAGCACATAGAACATGCTCAGTAGGTAATAACTATTGCCTTTTCTTTTTGTTAACAGTAAAATATAGTTTGGCAAGGATAGATGCTAGTGGTAGGGTAGAAAAAAATAGATTTATTTAAGTTTTATTTAGTCTCTGATTCCTGATGTTACTTTTGCCCAAGAATCTGAACACTTTTTTTTTCTGCTAGGGCACTGTGATTCAGAGCTCTGTGGGAATTGGTTTTGCTTAACATGAAGCCAGAACACATTTTGCCCCTCACTGGTCTCTCATCATTATCTTTTCCAGCAGGAGAGATGAGATGCTTGTTAGGTGAATCTAGGTCACATTCCAGATAAACTACAAATGATATTTTTTCCCCAAGTGTGTCTTAATTGACCAACGAATTCCTGCAATCAGATCCAAGTGTGTTTTGGAAATGGGATTTAAAGAGTCTCGCTTGTGAGTGTGAAAGACAAGATCATTGGTCTGTGTAACAGGGCACTGGTTTCCGGACCAGCTTTTGGAGTTGAGTAGCCTAGCGCTCATGGTTAGTGCACCGTCTTTGCAGGTACAAAGCCTGGTTGAGATCACAGCCGTACTTTGGAACTTTAGGACTTGGAAATCCACATAAGAAAAATATCTATCGTATAGATTTGCTGAGAGGATTAAGTAATATAATATATATAAATCATTTTTCTCAGTGCTTGGCTAACAGCAGGTATTCAAGGAATGGTGTTTGTTGTAATAATAATAATTATTATTAGCTGACAAGCAGTGGAATCTACACTATCATTGGAGTGAAGTGACCTGACTTAAAATTCTTGTAAGATACCTCACTTCTTTAATTCAAATTTGTTGTATCTATAACATAAAAATGAGAAATATTACTCCATAAGGTACTGAGTGTGTAGTGAGAATGATTTTTTGAGCCCCTACTTTGGGCCAAACTCTCTGCTAGGATGTCTCCGTCTTGTTTCACCTTGACAATAAAGCTAAGAAGTGAAGCTCATCATTCACCACTAGAGACTAGATAGAAAATGGTAGAACCCTGATTTGAACTCAGGAGATAATGTATAAGAATAAATAAGGTACATAAAGTTCTTCACACAGGCCTGACACATAGTAGGCACTCAGAATCATGCTAGCCCAAAGCAGTTTATACTGCTTCTTCTTCTATTGACTAGAGGTGACAGGGTAGTGAAGGAAGACTGGGGGCTTTGTCCTTCTCTGGTGGCATGCAGGAAGGCTCTTCCCTTTCCTGGCCACCTGAAAGTATGTGGCTCACACCCCAGGCTGGGGTTCCAGTTGTGACTTCCCAAAAGAAGGTCATGGACCAAGGCTTCTAACCAGCCTCATTTTCTCTTCTGATCCAGAGATATTTGGTTGTCTCTTGGTCCCCTGGCCACAGTTCCTATTCTCATTTCCAGTTAGTGACCTCTGGCCACACTCCATCGTTTTCCGCTAAGGTTGGCTGGGTGCTGCTTTCTCTCAGCAGTGGCCCTGGTTGGACATCAGGCTCTCTGCTGCTTCTGCGTACTTAATGCCAGGCTCTGCTTCTCTATCTGTCTCCCTACAGCTGCCAGGGTTATTGGATCTGGCAGCAAGTCCTGTCTCTATCCCTCACTGACACTGTATCCTTGTCCAAGTCACTTAACTTTGTTGAGCTCTGAAATACCATTGTGCTTCACCAGTAAACATCGTTTCTATTTTATTCAAAATTACTTCCAGACAAAATTGAAGGTAAAGTTTATCTCAGCCACTCTTCTTTCCCATCGCAATGAAGGTCTGGTGTCAGTATTCTCTAGGGTGCTGTGCGTTCTGTGGATTTTTGGCATGCCGTGTCCCCAGACATGGCTTACCTGATGATGAAACCCTGAGCTTTTACTGCACTTTCTTCTACTCCTTTGTCCCTTCAACATTTGCATGTGCTGCTAGTGCTCTATCATCTCCAAGACTTGCTGGTTTTGAAAAGCTTTGCTGGTATACTGGAGTGGCTTTCACTGTAATGCCACATGCCATGGATGTGGGCATTTTAGGTCCCCAAATTGAACTCACCTTGACTTCCTCACCACCAGCATTCAGCCAATAATCTGTTAGGAATGCATGCAGTGGAATTAAACAGAGGCCCATCCACACTGGATTAGCTAAACTGGGTTTCATTTTTCTCAGTAACAGGAAGTTTAGGGGTGAGCGGTTGGAAGCAAGTCACGATGTCGGCATGAATCACCAAGGACCTAAGTTCCTTCCAGCTTCCTGCTCTTGTATCATTAGCATGCAACTCTCTTTCTTACAATCACAGTATGGGAACAAATGGGGAGGGCCATTAATCAAAGGCGTGGATCACCTGAGTCTGTCCTTTTTTTATCAGGAAAACAGCAGCTTTCTCGGAAGATGCCTCCACTGGTAGCCTGCACATTTGCATTTATCTCACTGGCCAGGATTGTATCACAGTGTCCAACTTCAAAGAAGCATGAAAAAGGGGTTATTTTAACTCCTTACTGTCACCCCTAAAATTGAGGTTGTATTCATAAAGAAGAAGAGGCAAACCATTGTAAAGTAGGGAACTTGAAGTGTTTATCACACCCCATTATACCAAGTTTATTCTCTAAATATCTCTTTGATTCATGACTTTCCCTCCACTCTTATTGTTCTTACTGCTTGACTGGATGGTAACAATTGCATACCAAGTGGTGACTCTCTGTTTTACCTTTACCCTTTCAAAATTCATTTTCTGCCCATAGTGATTTTCCTAAAATGAAAGTCTCATCTGTCATTCCCTGTATAATCTCTCCAGTACCTCCTTATCACTGACGAGATGAAATTCATGCTCCTGAGGATGGCATCCAAAGGCTGTCATCTTCTGGCTCCGTCTACTTTTCCATTCTGTCCTCCTATGCATCCTATTTCCCATCTTCTACTTCACATTTATTTACCCAGAAATAGTGGGAGTTCTTGCCTCATCATGCTTGTTCACATCTCTATGCAAAGATAAAACTAATGATCTCTCCCATTTTCTTCCTGTGTTTTATCCTACAAGGGGCATTGCACTCCCTGAGCCCTTTCTATTACCATCTGTTTGAGCAAGGAGCATATCTCCTATGCAGAAGCAGTTACATGATTTGTAGGGCCCAATGCAAAATTAAAATATGGGGCACCTTGTCCAAAAAATATTAAGAATTTCAAGACAATATTGGCATAGTGTAGACCAAATTCGGGCCCTACTAAGTACAGAGTCCTGTGCGACTTCAAAGATTATGCACCAGTGAAGTCAGCCTGCTTGAGTGCACCTCAGGCTTCCTGTGGTGGAACTGCCAGTTGACCTGTCTGCCTCTCTCACTAGACTGTGAGCCTTAGAGGATGGTGACTGGGTTATAGTTATCCCTGTATTACAGACAATGGCACATACATATAGGAAACAAAGTAAACTGAATTTTGTTTTGCTTAGTTCTTATGAAACAAGCAATAGAACATTTTCAAAGGACTGGTCCAGTGGGCTTCCTTCTCATCACTCCCTAAATTTAGTGGTTGTGGCTGAATCAGGTCCTTGCATGGCAACTCCTGCCTGTGGGAGTTGTTCTGTTAGCTTTACTTCCATTGGGCCCACTGAACTCAGGTTCAGCAACACGTAGGGGAACTTCTGCACATTTTCAGGCCTGATTTCATGGCAAACAGTGTAGCTACTGAGCAAGCACTTCTAGGAAATGATAACAGATTGTGAGAAACAGTGCAAATTGCAGGAATTAAATCAGCTGGTAACAGTGGGATTGTAACAGGCGAGAAAGGAGGAAAATGACAGGAATACAAGTCCTGCAGAGAGATGTACTGGGCTCCATGCAGCTGCAGGCTGGGCACTTGTTTGGGATTTTCTTTGTGTGACTTTGTGGAACGAGCATTGGCCCAGCATGTGTAGGCCTATGTTTATGTCCCACTTTGATTGCTCACCAGCTAGCTGATCCTGGGGGAATTGCTAAACATTATCAGTTTCCTACATTCCTCATGAAATAAAATCAAGACAACAATACTATAAATGAAATAATTATATTAGTAAAAGAAGCCAAACTGCATAGCCTTAACCAGAACATAGAAAGTACGTAAGTGCTCTCCATTCTATATATTTTGGTTACACACACAAATGACAAGTTACCAGAGCCCAAACAACATTCTTCCACTTACATTCTTAATCCCACATACTAGAAGTTCTAATTATGAATGCTCATTCAGCGTGACTTGTGGCTGTCTGTTTGTCCCTGTCCTAACTGCAGCCTCCATGTTTATATCAGTGAGAAGGGTCAGTAAGAGATTTAAAGACAGATAGACTTGGTTTTATAATGCTATGTAAAGGCTGTATGATTTGGAGTAAGCAGTTTAGGAAGCTTCAGTTTTCTCATACGTTTTAATAAGGGTTGTTTTTTAGAACTGTTGTGAAGGTTTTATGAAATAATGCTTTTAAAGCCCAAATACAAAAGAGTGCCAATAGCAAGTGCTAATGATAGCTAGTTTTATTCTTTGACCCCTGCCTAATTGATCCTGTACTACAACAGCTGCCGAGAGCAGTGAATTCTAGTCCCTACAGCTCACCTGACCTATATCTGTGTGACATCACGCAAAGCTGTGCTGCATCTCCAGGCTTGTGGAAGGAACTAGATTCTCCATAAATGCTTTTTCCATATTTGTCCTAATACTCTATCTAACATTTAATTATCAAAATAGCTATATAACATGGGTACTATTATGATCCCCATTTTACAGATAAGGAAAATAAACTTAAGGAGATAGAATGAGATCCACAGAATGTGAAAATGATGAAGCTGGGTTTGCACCTGAGCCATCTGCCTCCATAGCCCTTGTGCATATTGAAACCCACTGGACTCATCCTAGGAAAGGAACTCTGGGTCTGTAACCCATCACATCCCTTTCTCAGTTTTTGGTCATCTTTCTATGAGCCAGAGCTTCTGAAACCTCCAAATGGTTCCTGGGACCCTCACCAAACATTGCTATTACTCTTCCTTCTATCAGGTTATTAAGTATGGAATGTCTAATTTCCTTGAGTACTAAGTTTAACAGTTGATATCTCTGACATTTCACTTTGACACTTCTTATTTTGTTTTGTTTTTATTGTGAAGGTACATCCTCATTTTTCAAACACACATTTGGCTTGAGATTATCTATCAAATTTTTTTTAGAGCAATTTTTGTGAAACCGTGGGTAAGTCAAAAATTCATGTTATTTTCAAAGATGATTCTGTCGTGGAACCAATGCAGCACAGACAGATTGAAATATCAACAAAGTGTTTGGGAAGGATGTGGCTAATGAACACACAGTACATCGATGGTTTAAGGAATCCCATTCTGGTAATTTTAATCTTGAAAATGAGCCATGTGGGAGACCTGAGACCAAGGTGGATAATAATGAGCTGAAAGCTGTAGTGGAAGTGAATCCATCTTAATCTACACATGAATTAGGAGCAAGATTTGACATTATTATTCCAAAAATATTGGAGCATTTGAAACAAATGGGCAAGGTAAAGAAGCTGGATAGATGGGCACTGCTTGAATTTAATGAGCATCAGAAGAGAAATCCTCTCGAAGCTTGCCTTTCTTTGCTGTCACGACATAAAGGTGAACCATTTCTACACTGTATTGTTACATGAGATAGAAACAAATTCTTTTTGGCAATCACAAGCATTCAGCACAATAGTTGATAATGATGACATTCTGAAATACAGTCCAAAACTGAATATTCATCAAAATAAAGGTAATGGTGTCTGTTTGGTGTCCAGCACTGATATTATCCACTACAGCTTCATGAAACCTGGTCAGTCAGTTACAGCGGATGTCTACTGCAACCAGTTGGATGAAATGATGAAAATTCTTGTGATTAAGCAGCTGAGATTGGTCAATAGAGACAGTCCAATCCTCTTACAAAACCACATGTCGCAAAAAACGATGCTGCTCAAACTACAGAAGCTGGACTTGGAAACACTTTGTTATCCACTGTATTCACCAGACCTTGCGCCAACTGACTACCACGTATTCCAGGCTTTGGACCACTTCTTGCAAGGAAAAATATTCAATTCTCAACAAGCTATGGAAAACACCTTCCGCAATTTCATTGCCATTCACTCTTCAGGCTTATATGCTACTGGCATAAACAAGCTACCATTAAGATGACAAAGGTGTGTCGATAGTTTAGGCACACACTTTAATTAATGGTACTGCTTCTTGTTTGAGATATAATAAACTACACTTTTGATTCAAAATTGGACATGTCATATTTAATGAACTAATGCAAAAATAAAAAGGCATAGCTGCAAAAGAGCAGGTTGGTCCTTGTGCCTGGGAATGAAATCTACCCATATTCTCTCATTAAATGATGTTGCAGTTAGGCTGTGTGTAGCAGTTTATCACTGCCAGGAGCTTTTGCCCACCATGACACTGAAGCTGAAGGCATAAGCATCTGAGTGCGGCCACCTAAGAGCTAATTTTTTTTTTTTTGGGAGGGAGTTGGGAAGAGCATCTGTGGTTTTTACCTTCCCACCATCCACTCTCGCCTTCCCTGGTCACAGTGCCCTGATTTATTTTGGAGAAACATTCCTCTCCACTCTCAGTCCATATGATTTGATTAGCACTGACCTCTATGTTAACTCAGAGCATGAGCACATGACCTGGCTTAGGGCAATCAAAGCCAGTAAGTCCTAGGAATTCTGCTACGATTATTGGGAAGTAAGACTCTTTTCCGTGGGGTCCTTAGCTGTTAGAATGTATGTACCTGAGACTTCTGATGGCCATCTTCCTGTCTGTCTGCCCAAGAATGAAGAAAACCCAGAGGAAGGTAGAGTCAAGGGATTAAAAAAATGGCTGTATTCCTGATGTTGTTTCAGTGCATGGACCCAACTGTGCTTGAAGGCAGCACTTCTATGAGCCAACTCATCCGGTTTTGTATTTAAGCCACTTTGTATGGGGTTTCTGTAATTTACAACTCAATGATCTCTGGCTAATACAAAAGGAAAGGAATGAGTATAAAACTTGAGCTGAGAGAGGAAGGATGTCTCTTCATGTTTTCAAAATGCTCTCCTAACCATATGGTACCATCAAATCCAACTGTTACTCTCTCCCAACTTACAGTAAACAGGCACCTGTGACTGTGATATCTTACATGGCGTGCAGGACTTTGCAGATGTGAGTACATTAAGGATCGGAATGGGGAGAGTATCCTGGATTATTGTGGTGGGTGCACTGTAATCAGAAATGTCCTTGTGAGAGGGAAGCAGGGGAGTCAGAGCCAGAGAAGGAGATGTGATGATGGAAGCAGAGGTTGGAATGATGAGACTGCTGGCTTTGAATGCAGAGGAAAGAATGTGGGTAGCCTTTAGAATCCAGAAAGGGGGAGGAAATGGAGGATCCTGTAGCACTGCCAGACAGACATCAGCCCTGCCGACACCTTGATTTTAGTCCAGTGAAACCCACTTTGGACTTCAGGACTACAGAACTGTAAGATAACAAATTTGTATTGTTTTAAGCCACTAAGCTTGTGATAATTATTTACAGCAGCACTAGGAATCAGATATACAGCTCATATACCTAATGTATATCTTTCAAATAATATGAGTAATACCGATCAATTATGGAGGACTGAATATGTACCCTGTTTGTTTATTTGTTTGTTTTGCATAGTTTTTCTTGTATCCTCATAACAACTCTTAGAGGGATAAGGACAGGCCATTACCAGCATCTGTTACAACTTGGTCTGCCTCTGACACACTGTTGGACAGGGGCACACAACTGAGTGTACCCACTGCATTGCTTTGGGCTGCAAGTAATCGGAAGAAAACGGAATTGTCTTAATAAAAGAATTTATCTTATGTGATAAGAACATTTGTACTCCCATAATATGCTGAAATAAAAAAGAAAAAAAAAAGAATTTTGAATATAAGGAGTTTCCAAGGTTTAGGAAATCAGTCGCTAAATGATATCATGAAAGATTCATGCTGGCTTTGTCCTTAGCTATCTCTTCAGGATTGCAAAATGTCCATAACAGCTCCCAGCACTACAGTTTCCTTAGACACAGCCAGAGAGACAGAAAAGGGGAACATCTCATCGGCCATGTTTTTAAATTCAAATAATCTTTCCTCTAAGTTCTTCCAGCTAAACTTCATTTTTTTAATGATTTTACTATACATTGATTTTTCCGTGAAATGCAATTACTTTTTACATTGAACTAATAGTATAATTTAGTTTTACAGACCTTTATCGAGATTTCATCACCAACTCTGAAAAACACTGTCATTGATGGTAACACAATTCATGGAATTTGCCAATATAACACAGCTGTTTCAGTTTGCATTTATAACTATTACATTCACAGTGAAAATATGCATCGATGTCAGCAAATGGCTATTATATATTCAAAGGTAGTTATGCCTAAGAAGCAATTGTATATTCAAATGCAGAATATTTTATTATGACTTACTTTTATTCATCCCTTACATTATGGTTATGACATATACATACATATATGTGGGTATAGATTATAATACACATATCTTTTATTTCAGAGTATTAAAGGACACAATACAAAATATTTGCTATAAAAAGAGAGGTTTTAATAGGAGTAAGAATGACTGGCATAACTCTTCATAAAGTTTGCCATTATACAAGAATATACTGTATTTTTTAAAGTCTCTGGGATGTTAAAACTGTTCCTTTTGTCCAGAATGCCTTTTTCTGCTTGTCTGCCTGATAAACTCCTGCTTTTTCCTCTATCAAGAAGGATGTGAATCCTTTCTTGACTGTTCTCTGTTTTCTAACATCACTGTGTGCCTACTTACATTATAGGACATGTCACATGGCATTGTAATAATGCCTGAATGTCTGTCTCTGTATTTAGTTTCTTATGGCTGCTGTCCTAAATTACCAAAAACTTAGTGGCTTTCAAACAGCACAAATTTATCTTACAGTTCTGTAGTTCAGAGGTCTGAAAAGGGTCTCACTGAGCTAAAATTAAAGTGTCAACAGGGCTGCACTCCAGGGGAGGACTCATTTCCTTACATTCTCCAGCTTCTAGAGATTGCCCACATTTCTTGGTGGATGGCCCCATTCTGCCATCTCCAAAGCCAACAATGTTGCACCTCTTTGTGCCTTTTTTCCACAGTCATATCTTCCTCTCACCTCTGAATCTGCTTCCTCCCTCTTTCACTTAAGGACACTTGTAATTACATTGGTCCCAGCTGGATAATCCAGCAAACTCTTAATTTCATCTGCAACCTTCATTCCCTTTTGCAATGTAGCCTAGCACATTCACGAGTTCCAGAGATTAGGATGTAGGACACCTTTTGGGGCCACTATTCTGTCTACCACAATCTCCTACACTCGACTGGGAAGTTTTTCATAGGAGAGATTGTTTTAATTAATCTTTGCATTCTCAGTGACTGTCAAAGTTTCTGACATATAGTAGAAGATGCCCAGTAATGTATCTGAACAGATGAATGACTTAACAAATGCATGGAGATTGAAATAACTGTTGTGGCATGAAAGCAGAGACTTTAAAAGTTAACCTAGATTAAAATGGATTGATGAGCATCTTGATTTTGAGTGATGGTAGTATGTGATAAAGTGAGTATAGCAAAACATTCATTAGAGAATTTAAGTGGCAGGAATATGGGTATTCATGGTAAAATATTTCTAAACTTCCTATATATTTAAAACTTTTAATAAGATGTTGAGGAAAGTTCTTAATCCAGGCCATAGAACACCAAACTACCTCCATAAATAGTTGTTGAGAGACGGATAAAATTAGTGGAAATGTGCTTGCTGATCAGCTCTGAGGTTAAGAGGCAGATCAGGACAATCTGTCCTTTTAATGTTTCTGATGCGCTGATCCTTTTCTGGAAAGCATTATGCAATATGATCAACACTCCATTCAGAAGTGCTTATATGTTAGAGGAGAAGTTGCTGCAACAAGTTTGTTGATGAGAAGCCCAAGCAGCTTGTCCCAGCAAGCTGGGATATTGTTGAATGTGGCTATAAAGCAGCAGGTGTCTTCTTGTCTGAAGTCTTCTGGGAGCTCTATGGTTACTGTGCATTACAGAGGGTGGATTTTATCCAGTTATGTATATGATATTAAATGGAAAGAGAATGAGTGGGAAGTTAGTTCAGTGATATTCAAGTACAATGACAGACATTAAACTATATGGTTTGTTTATGATCATGTCTAAGAGAAGTAAATTAAACTCTTTGGCAGGGAATAAGCCAGTAATTACTCCAGTTAGTCATTTTAACAAGCACTGTCTGAGCACCTACTATGGACTAGGCCCTGGGCTAGTTATTGTGATATATGTAGAAATAAATTAGTGACAGGCCTTGGTGTGGGCCACCCACCCTAATCTGTATAGAGATCTCAAGGCCTACAGCTCTCCTCTACTTCCCACCCCCTAAAAAGGTGAGCTCTATTCAGGTTCAAGGACAATATATATATATATATATATTTTAGTTTTATTTATTTATTTTTTTATTTCATCTTATTGTTAAGGAGGATACAGAATTGCAGGTTACATACGTTGCCCAAGTACCACCTTTCCCCCCAAGTCAGAGCTCCAGGCATGTCTGTTCCCCAGGTAGTGCGCATTGCACCCATCATGTAGGTATATGTCCCTCCCCCCCCAACCCCCCCTTCCCGAGTCAGCACCTTCAAGTGTGACCATTCCCCAAACGGTGTGCAATGCACTCATTGTGTAGGCATACCCCCATCCCCTTCCCCACCCCCCACCTCAGTCTGATATCCGATTGGTGTCGTTCCTAGATGTGTATTTAGGTGATGTTCAGGGAAACCAATTTTCTGGTGAGTACATGTGATGCTTGTTTTTCCATTCTTGGGATACTTCACTTAATAGAATGGGTTCCAACTCTCTCCAGGAGAACCATAGAGATGTCGTATCTTCATTATTCCTTATAGCTGAGTAATATTCCATGGTATACATATACCACAGCTTACTAATCCAATCATGTATTGATGGGCATTTGGGTTGTTTCCACATCTTTGCAATTGTGAATTGTGCTGCTATAAACATTCGGGTACATGTGTCTTTGTTACAGAATGACCTTTTTTCCTTTGGGTATATGCCCAGTAATGGGATTGCTGGGTCAAATGGCAGGTCTACTTGAATCTGTTTAAGATACCTCCATAATGCTTTCCACAGGGGTTGCACTAGTTTGCAGTCCCACCAGCAGTGTATTAGTGTTCCTGTCTCTCCACACCCACGCCAACATGTGTTGTTTTGGGTTTTTTTGATAAAGGGGTTTGTGATTGGGGTTAAGTGATATCTCATTGTGGTTTTGATTTGCATTTCTCTGATGATTAGGGATGTTGAGCATTTTTTCATATGTTTGTTAACCATTCTTATATCTTCTTTCGAGAAGTTTCTATTCATGTCATTTGCCCACTTTTTGATAGGGTTGCTTGATTTTTTCTTGCTGATTTTCCTGAGTTCTAAATAGATTCTTGTTATCAATCCTTTATCTGATGTGTAGTATGCAAAATTTTTTTCCCATTCTGTAGGTGGTCTGTTTATTCTCTTGACTGTTTCTTTGGCTGTGCAGAAGCTTTTTAATTTAATCATGTCCCATTCATTTATTTTTGTTGCTGCTGTGATGGCCTTAGGGGTCTTCTTCATAAATTCTTTGCCTAGGCCAATATTTGTAAGAGTCTTTCCTACATTTTCTTCTAGAATTCTGATTGTATCACGCCTAAGGTTTAAGTCTGTTATCCACCGTGATTTGATTTTTGTGAGAGGTGAAAGCTGTGGGTCCTGTTTCAGTCTTCTACAAGTGGCTAACCAATTCTCCCAGCACCATTTATTGAATAGGGATTCTTGCAAATAGATGGAAAAATATACCATGCTCATGGATCGGAAGAATCAACATTGTTAAAATGTCTATACTACCCAAAGTGATCTACAGATTCAATGCAATCCCTATTAAATTACCAACATCATTCTTTACAGATGTAGAGAAAATAATTATACACTTTGTATGGAATCAGAGAAGACCCCGTATAGCAAAAGCAATTTTAAGCAACAAAAACAAAATGGGAGGTATTAATTTGCCAGACCTCAAACTATACTACAAGGCCGTGGTTCTTAAAACAGCCTGGTATTGGCACAAGTTCAGGGACACAGACCAGTGGAACACAACAGAAAATCCAAATATAGAACCATCCTCATATAGTCACCTAATTTTTGACAAAGCGGGAAAGAAAATATATTTTTAAGGGTGCACAATACAGCTACCATAGGGAGTGATACACTTTCAGACAGATGTACAGTTAAACTTGGCTCTGCCTCACACCTCACCTTCTACTCTGTCAGACTAAGGTCATGCTAAGATGAAGTCTAGATGTGGCATCTTGGGAAATGACTTTCCCTTGGAAGGCCAAATGTAACAAGGAGAGTTCCGGTCAGACGAAGGCCTGCAATGGCTGGTTCAGACAGTTCTGCTCTAGATATAAGATAGAGGTGAGTGAGATGTGATATAAAAGGGAAAAAATGCAGTAGTCCTATCAAAGTGCAGAAGAACATAGAGGGTATGAGCAAGATGACCAACTAGAAGCCCCCAGGGCTCACCCTCTCCAACAAAGGCAACCAAAACAACAAATAAGCAACTCTCTTTTGATAGAAATAACTAAAGGAGAACACCAGAGTACATCAAAGGAGTAGCAGAAATCATATAAAGCACAGAAACCCAGGATGGCTACATAGAGAAGGAAAGGAAACACCTCACCTCCACCCCCCTACCCCCCAGTCAGGACCAGCTTGGAACCCAGAAGAACTTCTCCCTGTGGGGAAAAGGTAAACAAGAGGACCTCAGCAGCCCCCATCACCACCTTAGACACATACAGTTCTAACCACTAGGGACTCCTACAGTCCTCACAGGCACTAAGCCCAGCTAAGAGTGTTTCCTGGAGTCCACACAGCTGTGCTCCTCCCAGATAAGGAGCCAACACTATGTCCTCTTTTTGTGGCCCATGCAGCTACTATGCTATGACATCTTGGCACTGGAACCACTGCTGGAGTATCCTGCTAGAGAATAGCCATGACATCCTTCCATCCCTGAGTCTTTGCCACCACTGAACTGCCCCCACCTGGTCACTCACCATCTTCAAGTATAGCTGCTGCTACATTCTACACCATGAGACCAACCTGCTGCAGGGCTGCTCCATCTACCCCAACCAGTCACTGCTTTACCCTGCCCCTTGGGGCTTAAGCTAAAGCAGCACCCTGCCTCCTAGGAAACTGTGATTTGGCTTCCCAGAGCAATCATGGCCCCCTGTGCCTGAGCTGAAGTGGCACCATGCCTTCTAGGGAATTGATGCTTTAGCTGCCCAAAGATTTCACATCCCACAGTGCCTGAGCTGATGTGGTACATTGTGTCCCAGGGAAACAGGGCATTGGCTAACCTGAGACACCTTGCTCTATAGGTAAAACAACTGTAGTACCCTGCTTCCCTGGAACTGGATAAGCCTTCTACAGTTTGAGCTACTGAGACACTCCTCTCCCCAGGGAGTGAAGTCATCACTGAGCTGTTCCCTTCCCCCTAGGGCCAAAGTGACAGCTATGTGCCACCATTCTAGACTTCTTGCTGACACTTCACCTGGCCTCACAGAGTCTGGAATACTGCCACGTCCCATCATCCCAGGGGACAGTAGTGCCTCATCCCAGGGGACAGTAGTTCCTCATCCCACAGGGCTTGAGTTGCCACTGTGCCCTATTGGCTCTGGTTTCTGAATTGCAGCTGTACCCTGCTCTCAAGACCCAAATCTCCAGAGCATTTCTTCTTTCTCAGAAACTTGCCAGTGCTATCACCTGCCCACCAGGGTCAGAATCATCTACAATACAGCCTTCTAGGCCCAAGCTTCTGGGTGGTGCCTCAGAGTCACAGACCCTGGCTCTGGGGGCAATTTGCGTCTAATCCTACTTTGGACAGTGAACCTGCACCATAAGACCCAGGTGACATAATAGTTTCACAAGACCTTGAACCCAAGACTCTGGCTCCACAACTGCTACAAACATCTGTGTCCTGGAACCTAGTGCTACTGTAGCTGCTTGTGGGCCATGTCAGACCTGACCCCAAGCAGAATCCCTTCAGCTAAGACTCCACATTGTGAAGAAAATAAAAACAGGTGCATCCCAAAAGCCCTTGCTACTGAAGACCCTAATAACCTATGTTGCTACTTCTGCTGCCACAAATTTCTGCAGCCTAGGCCACTAAAGCAACCACAGTCATTGCTACATTGATTGCAGCTAAAGAAGCTGCACAGAGGCCATACCACTGCAACAACTCAGAACCAGAGCCACCACACTCTTTCCACCAACCACACTAAGACTTATCTTCAGGTGAAAGTCTCTCTCTACAAAGGCCACTCTGTAAAGTGTGAAAGAGATGATTCTTCCGCCAGAAGCACAGACATCAACACAAGGACACAAGGAACATGAAAAATCAAAGAACCATGACACCACCAAAGAAGCACAGTAATTCTCCAGTAACTGACCACAAAGAAAAGGAAATTTAGTAATTATCTGAAACGGAATTCAAAATAATGATTTTTAAAAAACTCAGCAAGAAACAAGAGAATACAGATAGACAATTCCATGAAATCAGAAAAATAATTCACGATCTGAATGAGAAAAATTCAACAAAGAGATAGATATAAAAAAAAATGAAACAGAAAATTTTAGAGCTGAGGAATTCAGTAAATTAAATAGAAAATACAGTAGAGAGCTTCAATAGCAGAATAGATCAAGTAGAAGAAAGATCTCTGAATTTGAAGATAGATCTTTTGAAATTATCCAGTTAGAGGGGAAAAAATAAAATAGAATAAAAAGGAGTGAAGACAGCCTATAGGACTTACAGAACACAATTAAGTGAATAAATAATTGCATTATGGGAATGCCAGAAGGAGAAGAGATAAAGATAGGAACAGAATGCATATTAAATGAAAATTCCTGAAAATTTTCCAAGTCCTGTAATCCAGATCCATGAAGCTTAAAAGTTCCTAAACAGACTCAACCCAAAGATGTCCTTGCAAAGGCACATTATAATTAAACTGCCAATAGTCAAAGACAAAGAGAATGTTAAAAGCAGTAAGAGAAAAATGTCAAGTTACATATAAGGGAATCCTCATTAAGCCATAGGTTGAGTATCCCTTACCCAAAATGCTTGGGACCAGAAGTGTTTCAGGTTTTAGATTTTTTTTTTTTTTTTGCATTTTGGAACATTTCATATACATAATGAGATATATTGGAGATGAGACCCAAGTGTAAACACAAATTTATTTATGTTTCATGTACACCTTATATACATAGCAAGGTAATTTTATGCAATATCATAAATTAATTTTTGCATGAAGCAAAATTTTAACTGCATTTTGACTGTGACCCATCACATGAGGGCAGGTGTGTAATTTTCCACTGTGACATTATGTTGGGACTCAGCTTTGGATTTTGGAGCATTTAAGATTTTGGAGTTTTGGATTTTGGAGCATTTAAGATTTTGAATTTTTATGTTAGGGATGTTCAACCTCTATCAGTGGATTTCTCAGCATAAACCTTGCAGGTCAGGAGAGAGTAGGAACATATTCAAAGTGTTGACATAAAAAAATACAGCCAAAAATACTATACCCAGAAAAATCTGTCTCTTGGAAATGAAGGAGAAATAAAATGTTTCCCAGATAAGTAAAAGTTGAGGGAATTCATCACCATTAGATCTGCCTTATCGGAAATGCATAAAGGAGGTCTTCAAATGGAAACAAAGGACATAAAAATTAACAACATGCAAACATATGAAAGTACAAAATTCATTGGTAAATGTAAATAAATATATAGCCAAATCCAGAATACTGTAATACTGTTATGGTACTTTGTAAATCATATACATTTCTAGTATGAAGATTAAAAGCCAAATCAGTCAAAAATAATTATAACTATAATAAATTGTTAAGAAATATGTAATATCAAAATATGTAAATTTTGACATCAAAATTATAAATTGTGAGTGAGGAGGGTAAAAGTATAGAGGTTTTGTATGTGATTGAAGTTAAGTTGTTACCAGTAAAATAGTCTATTATAACTATAAGATGTTTTATGTAAGCCTCATGGTAGACCTAAAGGAAAAACACTATAGCATATACACACACAATAAAGAGAAAAGAATCAAAACTTAGCACTGCAGAAAATCACCAAATCACAAAGATAAACAGAGAGGAAGAAAAGATCAAAGGATCTATAAGAAAAACACAAAACAATTAACAGTATGGCAGTAGTAAGTCCTTACCTACCAATAATTACTTTGAATGGAAATGGATTAAATTCTCCAATAAAAAAGACATGGAGTAGCTGAATGTATAAAAAGAATAACAAAATACAACTATATGCTACCTATAAGAGACCCACTTTATCCTTAAGGACACACAGGCTGCAAGCGATGGGGTGGAAGAAGATAGTCCATGCAAATGGCAACACTAATAAAATAGGGATGACTATACTTAGAAAAAAGAGAGTTGAATTTGAAAACTGTCACAAGAGACAAAGAAGGTCATTATTAAATGATAAAGGACTCAATTTACCAAGAGCATATAAAAATTATATACACACCGAATTTTGAACCACCTAAATATATAAAGCAAATATTAATGAACATGAAGGGATAAATAGACAGCAATACAATAATAGTATAGGACTTACTTCAATACTTCGATTCATCTTTAATAGTGGATAGACCAACTAGACAGAAAATTAGTACAGAAACATTGAAATTGACCTGCACTTTAGGCAAAAGGGACTTACAAAATATATATAAAACTTTCCATCCAATAGCAGCAGGATACCCATTCTTCTCTAGTGCACATGGAATATTCTCCAAGATAGACCATATGGTAGATCACAAAACAAGTTTTTAACAAATTTAAGAAGATCAAAAGCATCAAGTATTGTTTTTAACCACAATGGTATGAAACTAGAAATCAATAACAGGAAGAATTTTGGATATTTCACAAATATTTGGAAATTAAACAACATGCTGTGAACAACCAATGGGTCAAAGGAGAAATCAAAAGAGAAACTAAAAAGTATCTTGAGGCGAACAATGGAAACACAACATAATAAAACCTATGGGATACAGAAAAGGCAATTCTAAGAGAGAAGTTTATAGCAATAAATGACTATATTAAAAAAGAAGAAATATCTCAAATAACTAAACACTATGCCTCAAGAAACTGGAAAAAATGAATAAACTAAACCCAAATTTAGCAGAAGGAAAGATATAATAAAGATTAGAACAGAAATAAATCAAAAAAGAATAGAAAAGCTATAGGAAAAATCAGTAAAACTCAGTTGGTTTTTTGAAAAAATATAAGTAAAATCAACAAATGCTTAGTTTTATTAACTAAAAAACAAAAAGACAGAAGACTCAGATATATAAAATCAGAAATAAAAGTGGAGACATTACACCAGATGCCTCACAAATAAAAAAGGATCATAAGTGACTATTTTGAACAATTATGTCAACAAATTTGATAACCTAAAGTAAATGGATGAATTCCTAGAAAACATAACCAACCAAGGTTTAATTAGGAGGAAACAGGAAAGCCTGAACATATCAATAGCAACTAGACATTGAAATAGTAATTAAAAACATCTCAACAAGTAAAAGTCCAGGACCAGATGGCTTTACAGCTGAATTCTACCAAACTTTCAAAGAATTAATATCAATACTTCTTAAACACTTCCAAAAAATAGAGCTGTAGGAAAT
Source organism: Eulemur rufifrons (assembly GCF_041146395.1). Taxonomy (NCBI): domain Eukaryota; kingdom Metazoa; phylum Chordata; class Mammalia; order Primates; family Lemuridae; genus Eulemur; species Eulemur rufifrons. Next base: position 45,473,899 of record NC_090990.1, on the reverse strand, counting down.
ACTTCCTAACACATCTTATGAGGGCAATATCACCTGATACCTAAGCCAGAAAAAGATGCTCCAAGAAAATTATAGGCCATTATCTCTGATGGACATTGCTGCAAAAATCCTCAATAAAATAATAGCAAATAGAATAAAAAGCACATCAAAAAGATCATCAACTCATGATCAAATGGGATTTATTCCTGGCACGCAGGGCTGATTTAGCATATGCAAATCAATGTGATACATCACATTAAGAGAGTAAAAGACAAAAATTGCATTATCATATCAATTGACACAGAAAAAGCATTTGACAAAGCTCAACACCCTTTTGGATAAAAACTCTTAACAGTTTAGGTATAGATGGAAAATATTTTAACATAACAAAGGCCATTAATGTAAAGCAGCTAACATTGTAAGCAATAGGGAGAAACTGAAAGCTTTTCCTTTAAGATCTGATACAAGGCAAGAATGCCCACTCTTACACTTCTATTCAACATGGTATTAGAAGTGTTATCAAGAGCAATTAGACAAGAAAAAGACATGAGCTATCCAAATTAGACAGGAAAAAGTAAAATTATCTCTATTTGCAGATGTTATGATCCTATATATAAAAGTTCCCCAAAGACTCACCAAAAAAAAACCAGTTAGATCAAATAAATGATTTCAGCAAAGTTGCAGGATATAAAATCACCATACAAAGATCTGTGGCATTTCTACACACAAATAATGAGCTAGCTGTAAAATAAATAAGGAAAACAATCACATTTATAATAGCATCAAAAAATACTTAGGAGTAAATTTAACCAGGGAGATGAAAGACTTGTACACTGAAAACTATAAAACATTGATGAAAGCAATTGAAGAGGACACAAATAAAAGGAAAGATATTTCAAGATCATGGATTGAAAGAATTAATGTTGTTAAAATGTCCATACTACCTACAGCAATATACAGATTCAATGCAATTCCTATCAAAATCCCAATGGCATTCTTCACCGAAGTTGAAAAAAAAAATTCTAAAATTTGTATAGAACCACAAAAAACCCCAAATAGCCAAAGCAATTCTGAGAAAAAAAAAGTTGGAGGCATCATACTTCCTGATTCAAAATTATATAACAAAACTTTAGTAATCAAAATGGTATGGTACTGGCATAAAAACAGACACATACACCAGTGGGACAAAGTAGAGAGTCCAGAAATACCAAACATATATGGTCAACTAATTTTCAACAAGGGTACCAGAAAGACACAATGAGAAAAGGATAGTCTCTTCACTAATGGTGTTGGGAAGACTGGATTTCCACATGCAAAAGAATGAAATTGGACACTTTTATTACACCACACAAAAAATTAATTCAAAATGGTTAAAATACCTAAATGTAAGACCTGAAACCATAAACTCCTTGGGGAAAACATAGGGAAAAACTCCTTGACATTGGCATTGGCAATGATTTCTTGGATATCTTACCAAAAGCTCAGGCTACAAGAGCAAACATAAATAAATGAGACTACATCAAACCAAAAAGCTTCTGCACAGTGAAAGAAACAATCAACAAAATAAAAAGGCAACCTATAGATTGGGGAAACTATTTGCAAGCCATATATCAGATAGAGGGTTAATAGCCAAGATTTATAAAGAACTCATACAACTTAATAGCAAATAAAAACAACCCAATTAAAAATGTGTAAAAGACTTGAATAGGCATTTCTCCAAAGAGGATATAAAAATAGCCAATAGGTACATGAAAAGGTGCTCAACATCGCTAATAGTGAGGGAAACACAGATAAAAATCACTTTGATATACCACCTTACACCTGTTAGGATAGCTATTATCAAAAAGACAAGCGATAACAAGTGTTGGTGAGGATATGGAGAAAAGGGAACCATTGTACACCGTTGGTGGGAATGTAGATTGATGCAGTCATAATGGATGGAAAACAACATGGACATTCCAAAAGAAATTAATATTAGAACTACCATATGACCCAGCAATCCCTTTCCAGGATATATTCCCCAAATAAATGACATCACCACCTTGTAAAGCTATCTGCACTCCCATGTTCCTTGCAGCATTATTCACCATAGCCAAGATAAGGAAACAACCTAGGGTCCATCAGTGGACAAATGGACGAAGAAACTCTGGTACATATATACAATAGAGTGTTAGCCTTTAAAAAGGAGGTGCTCCTTCCATTTGCTACTACACAGATGAGCCTGCAGGCCATTATGCTAAGTAAAATAAGTCAGACATAGAAAAAAATTTGCTGCCTAATTTCATTTATATATGGAGTAAAAAAAAAAATAAGTCAAATATATAGAGTAAGACAGTGGTTACCAGAGTTGGGATTGGGGATGGAGGGAAAGAAGGAAATGGGGAGATTTGGGTCAAAGGAAGCAAGCAAATATATAGGATGAACAAATTACAAGATCTACTGTACAACATGAAGACTATAGTTAATTATAGTGTATTATATATTTAGAATTTTTGCTAAGTGAGTAGATTATATCTGATCTTGTCATGGGGGGAATATGGGTAACTATGTGAGATAATGGATGTGCTAATTTGTCACCTATATAACCGTTTTACTCTGTGTGTGTGTGTGTATGTGTGTATCTTATAATGTGTTGTCTAACTTAAATATACACAATAATTTTTTTAAAAACACACACACAAAATGCCAGAGCATTTAACAGTATAAAGACATCACTTGTAGCTGAGGGCAGGAGGATCATGCCAATGAGGGAGCAGCATTGGAGAGCCTTGAAACATAAAGGACAGTGCTGGGGAAACGAGGTGAGCAATGGCAGGGGGAAGGGACGGACAAGTAGTCAGATCACAAAAAGGCAATGACATGCCTGAATATGAGGTTTGAGAATTTAAATGTTGGGAATAATGTAATGTCCAGCTAAGGTCTTTTAACTTATTTTCATAGGCATCAGATGACTATGGCAGTTTGAGCAGTGATGCCAAAGGTGGTCAGGGTGATGCTCTGAGAGGAACAGTTTCTGGGTTCAGGCTTCTTGTCTGAGGGTGAGTGACATCAGGTATGACCTCACTGTTGACAGTCACAACAGGATAATCCTATCTTGTATATAATAAATCATACCACAAATTCATATGTGATATTCCCATAGTTACAGGAGTAGTTCCTTATATCACTGCTAGTATAAAGGTTACTTTGGGGCCAGCTCTTATCCAAGCAGTTTATCAACCCAGGGTCGTAAGGAATCCATTGCAGGAGAAAACAGTAGCTCAGGAACTTCCTTAAATTTACCACTGGATTTATTTCCAATTCCTTTGTATCTCTTCCTTAGAGCAGTAAATTCTGAGCTCACAGGGCTTTGCATTTAATTCCAGTATTTGGGTTGCGAGAGCTTTTAATACCTATGGGCTTGGCTATTGCAGGGAGTAAAATGCATCCCCATTAATCAGAACTGGACTGAGTCATGTTACACAAACCACAGATTTCTACAAGAAAATTAAAAGGCAATATCATTTCACTTCTGCTAAATGTTTTCTTATGATTCAGGGGGAGAATTGGGACACTCTATATTGTGTCCAGTGATGCTGCCAAAAATATATCACCCAGAGACACGACAAATGAATGTATAAATAGGAATTGCTCAGAAGGGGTTAGTCATAAATCACTGAGTGAGCCGGAACCCAGGCTTATTTTTGTGTGTGTTGCTTAAAATGTGAGACATTATTGGTGACTTCTAGAAAAACAATTTGATTTTTGTACAGTTGCATTAAAAGGCTATGGGAAATAGGGAAGTATAATTTCCCTAGTGAAACCAAAGGCAAGATATAAAATTTTCTGGTGACTCTAAGATCATATAAACTACTTTGAAAAATGGAATACAAGTCTGTTAAAGAACTGCAGTGGTGTGGTTTCTGGAATCCTGGATTTTCATCTTGAACATTTAGAAATCTGGGGTATGGTGATGGGCTGGCTTTGGGTCAAACATGCACTATAATAAATTGGATTGAGACAGCAGCAACAATTATGGGACTTTTCTGATGGGGTCCTGAAATTTTTCCATAGTACTTACTCCTAGAAAACCTTTCTCCATGCTTTAAAAGAAACTGCTTTTTGATGTCCTGAGTTATATCTGAACAATTTTTTTGAGATACATGTACATTTTACTTAAAAATTTTATCTACTTTGTATATAGAATCAATATTCATGTCTATATTTTTAATACTCTCTTTGGTTGCTAGCACAGTCTCAGCCAAAACATTGTTTTAAATTAAATACTATCCAATCAATGAACATATTGGTTAAAATAAGGGGGAGTACAAAGAAATATTTAGTAACTACTGCATGGTAGGAACTTTGCTAAGAGCTAATATATATTATACTTTGCTTCTTATGTCAATCTATGAAGGAGGTATTGTTGGTCTCATTTTCTTTCTTTCTTTCTTTCTTAGAAAAAAAGAGAGTTTCTGTTTGTTTTAAAGATATTAATTAGAAAATGAAGAACTATGGCAAAAAGACACAAAGATCTTCACCAATAGAAGTGCTAAGCATTTTAATAAAACTTTAGGTGTTGTTAATGCTAAATAGGATATTTAAAATTTTTCTGACATATAATATTACTATTATACCAGTTATAATTTTAAAGTAGCACATTCCCTTTTGCTTAAGAGTACAGTGGTTGAAACTGCTGCTTTTATTTTCAGAAAAACCTATGAAGAGGTTTGGAGGGGATTGAATTAGTTCAATGATCAACCTCAACATTATTTCCTTAGAAGCCAGTTAGGAGTTAGCTAAGAAAGCTTGGGACATTGAAAATGATTTCCAAAGTGCTATAACATCTAGATGGCCCATTTTTTTTAGTTAGTTATTTTGCTATGTAACAAACTACCCTGAAACTTAGTGGCTTAAAATACTCATCATTTATTGTTCATGATTTTGTGGCATTGGCAATTTGGCCTCATCTCAGCTGGGTGGTCCTTTTGCAGGTCCTATCTGGGCTCACGTATGTGGTATAGTCAGCTGAAGGGCTGACTGGGGTTTGTTGATCCCAGATGGCCCCATTCACATGTCTGGACTTCGGAGAGAGTAACGGGCAACTGGACCACATATTTCTAACATTTGGTGGGTCAGCCCTGACTTTTTCCCATAGTGACTGGGTTCCAAAAAGCAGCAAGAGAGGGCACACTCCAATGCACAAGCACTTTTTCAAGCTTCTGTTTTCATCATCTTTGCTGATTTCCTATTGGCCAAAGTAAGTCACATGGACAAGCCCAGATTCAAGGGATGGAAAAATAGTCCCCAAACAATGTGAGGTTGGCTTTTCTTTTACACTTTTGCTGAAAATAATAGTAGAAGTATCAACTCATGGGCTTTTCAAGGAATGAGTTGCAAAATATTAATATTGTGTGTATGTGTGTGTGTGTTGGCTAATCTATTATATCAAATTCTTTCTTTAATGATATCATCCCAGTAGTGGATACATATTGTAGCACTATTACTTACTGGCTATGTGAGATTTTTTAGGGAAAATTTCTTAGCCTCTATGTACCCATTTCCTCATTGCATCATGGGACTAAGAATAGTGCATACCTCATAGATTGACTTTGAGAATTAAATGAGTTAATAATTGTAAGGCTTGGAACAATGCTCGGAACCCAGTATACACTCCATCAATATTAGCTATTACCCGTTTTGTTCCTGTACCTCTGTGTTAGTTTCATGTTACTGCTGTAATGAATTACCACAGACTTAGTGACTTGAAATAGTACAAATTTGTTACCTTACTGTTCTGAAGGTCACTGGATGACCTCTGGATTTTCCTGTGCTACCATCAATGTGTCAGCAGAACTGTGGTAGTATGTTACCTTGCCTTTTTAAACTCCAAAGGTTGCATGCGTTCTTTGGCTCATGGGGCCTTCGTTCATCTTCAGCGTCACTAGTGGCCAGTGGAGTCTTTCTCCTATCACACCACTCTGACCTCTGCTTTTGCCATTATATCTCCTTCTCTGATTCTAACTTTCTTGCCTCCCTCTTTCACTTATAAGGCACCTCGTGATTATATTTGGCCCATCTGAATAATACAGGATAATCTTGCCACCTCAAGATTATTATTTTTGATTTTTTAATTTCAGCATATTTTTGGGGTACATGTACAAATGTTTAAGTTACATATATTGCCTTTGCCCCACCTGAGTCAGAGCTTCAAGCATGTCCATCCCCCAGACGGTGTGCACCGCACCCATTAGGTGTGAATATACTCATCTCTTGCTCCCCCTCCCACCTGCCCGACACCCAATGAATGTGATTACTGTATATGCACTTAAGCGTTGATCATTTAAGATTCTTAATTTAATCACATCTGCAAAGTCCCCTTTTCCACGTAAAGTAACGTTCACAGGTTCTGGAGATTAAAACATGGGAATCTTTGGAGAGCCATTATTTTGTCTGTCCTGAAGATTCTTCATCCTAGGACTTGGATCCTTTATTATGAAAAGAAACACGCTAGGAAGGCTTTGCTTAGCCATGGCTCTTTAAGGAAAGGTCTAGTACCAATGAAGAAATTCTTTCCTCCACAATGTTGAGAGCATCTCTTCCATCTCGAAACTGCCAGAAAGGAGACCAGATATTCCGAGTAAAAATGAGACAAAAATGGTTATCCACCACCTCCCAGTTAGAGTGTGATAGAGAAAATACCATGTAATCACCATATCCTATTTATTTTTCCTCTGGCATTCAGCTATATAATACTTCCATCACTCTTGCTTCTAACTATAGTCTTGAGAAAAATTCTCACCAATGGCATGAGAGTGGCAGTGATCTGTGGTATTAATACATCAGGGGTGAGGGGTTAAGAGCAGGTATGCCTTCTACATGACAACTTCTCTGTCGGGTGGCTGCATGCAGGGCATTTGCCAGAGGACTCTGAGACCCTAGGGATGGCCAGGACATAGATAGGAGGATCCTGGGTCCCTGAGTGACTATGTGGTGCAGAGCCCCACCTTCCTGGTGTTAAGGCACTGAGACCTGTGATTGCTCCGTTCACCAGTTGGCCTACTGTGACTAAAGACTGATCTGCAAAAAGACCCTCCATCCTCAGCGCTGCACCTTTAGTGAAAGGGGGTAGGGTTTGTGCTCCATCTTAATCACATTCACTTCTTCCTCACTCTTGGACTGCAAGCAGAGACCTTAGATATTTTGCTAGACTATAATATAGTTTGGATTAGGGAATACTGAAAAAGGGTGGAGGCTAGTGACCTTATCATGCTTCTGGCCAAAGTAATTTACACAGTGTTACAGAACTTAAAGAGCCACATGTCTGCTAATTAGCATCTCATCCTATCTCCTTACTGAACAGATGAGGAAACTTAGATCCATAGAGTTTCAGGGATTTTATAAATTTTCTTGTGAAACTCAGTGGTGGTTTTGAGACTTGAATCAAATGCATCACTGAACTCAGTACTCAGCATAGTGCCTGATGTACCAGGGTATCTGTGAATCATCAAACGAATGAATGAATGAATGATGCATTCATCCTTCAATGTACAGCTCAATGCCACATTCTTCATGGAGTCTTTCCAAAGAGCCCCCATTTCAAATTAATCTCTTTTTTCCTCTCTCTTCCTGAAAGATGATATTGATTCTCTATGCAGCATTTAATACAATCTGTCTGAAATGTTAATTTGTATGTATCTATCTAGCCCTCAGGGACAAATAGGTTTTACTTCATGTGCCAAATTAGATTGATTGGTGGTAATGCCTGGATCACAATATGAAAACAGAGTGTGAGATTTTGTCCAGTTCAGTGGAAAATAATGCCATAAATGATTAGCAATGTCTGCCATGGGGAAAGAATTAGAAAATATGGAACATGTGACATGTGTTTACTAATCCCAGTCTATTGTTTATTAGAATAAAAACTTCTTTAGAAGAGATAAACAGTGGTTTTTTCTTCCTTATATCCTGCATGGTACTAAGAAGAGTATCTTGAATAAGATAAATAGATACTTAAAAATATTTGTTGAATTAGACTTAAATGAAATACACATAAATCTGAATCAGTAAGCCTTTTAAAAATGGAATGTCCATCTACTTATTATTCATTTATTTTTCTTCTTTCTATATAGTCATGTGTTGCTTAGTGATGGGGATACATTCTGAGAAATGCATCGTTAGACAATTTCATCATTGTGTGAACATTGCAGAGTGTGTTTACACAACCCTAGATGGTATATCTTACTACACAGCTAGGTTATATGGTAAGCTTATCGCTCCAAAGCTACAAACCTGTACAGCATATTACTGTACTGAATACTGTAGGCAATTGTAACACGATGGTAAGTATTTGTGTATTGAAACATATCTAAACATGCAAAGGGTACAATAAAAATACAGTATGAAGGATAAAAAACTGATATACCTGTATAGAGTGTCCGCCGAGAATGCAGCTTGCAGGACTTGGTGTTGCTCTGGGTGAGTCAGTGAGTGGGTGGTGAGTGCATGTGAAGCCTAGGACATTATTGTACACTACTGTAGACTTTATAAACACTGTGCACTTAGGCTACATTAAATTTATAAAAAATAGTTTTCTTTCCTTTATAATAAATTAACCCTGGCTTACTGTAAATTTTTTACTTTATAAACTTAAATTTTTTTTTTTAACTTTTTGGCTCTTTTGTAATAACACTTAGCTTAAAACACACACCTTGCATATCTGTACAAAAATATATCTTTATTCTGTAAGCTTTATTTCTATTTAAAATTTTTTTTTTTTTTTTGCTTTTTAGATTTTTTTAATTAAAAACTAAGACACAAACACACCATTAGCCTTGGCCTACCCAGGGTCAGGATCATCAATATCACTGTCTTCCCCCTCCACATCCAGTCATACTGGAAAGTCTTCAGGGGAAACAACACGCATAGGTATGTCATCCAATGATAAACAATGCTGCCTTCTGGAATACTTCCTGAAGGACCTGCCTCAGGCTGTTTTACTGTTAACTTTTTTTTTTTTTACAAGTAGAAGGAGTACATTCTTAAAAATAATTATAAATAGTATAGTAAATACATAAACCAGTAACATAGGCATTTATTATCATTATCAAGTATTATGCACTGTACATAATTGTATGTGCTTTGCTTTATATGCCTTGCAGAGCAGCCAGTTTGTTTATACCAGCATCACCACAAAGACTTGAGTAATGTGTTTTGTTTTGGCTATGATGTAACTAGGCAATAGAAATTTTTCAGCCTCATTATAATCTTACGGGACCCTTGTCCTATGTGTGGTCTGTCATTGACTGAAACATCATTATATGGTTCATGACTGTATATTTGAAGATTTTTTTTTTTTTTTGAGAAGTGCTTTGAGTCTCTGCGGTTAATTTACATGTAACAATGAATCTCGTAGAAATATTTACTTCAAAATATTTATTTACTCTCCCTTTTCTAGTTGTTATATCACATAAAGGTTTTCAAATTAGTATATCCCCTTTACAAGAGCATATAGAATTAGTAACTGGAAGGATTATCATAGTGTGTCAACCAGGAACTTTATCTGCAAAATGATAGCAAATCTACTCACCAACACACTGAATTAAAATTGTGTCTTAAAAAAAAGAAAGAAGAAAGAAAGAAAAGGAAAGAAAAGAAAAGAAAAGGAAAGGAAAGCAAAGAAAGTGGTAGATATGAGAGAGAAGGTGAAAATATCAAGTAATGTTTCTTTAAACAGGAATGGGGAAAAAAACCTTTCAAGCTCCATTGCTACCAACAACAAAATTTGGGGAACTAGCAAGATATACTGTCTGATACATTGTTTAAAAATCAGAATAGATGGGCTTCTACCCTAGTATCAAATTTACATGCTTTCCAGAGGAAATGCAAATTATTGCTAAATAATTATTTTGCAAAGGAAGGAACTGACTTGTAGTGTAGGCCCAGGGCTATGGAGGAAATACACTATAATAATACAAAATATATACTGACTCTTCCCTTAGAAATAAAAGTAGAAGCTGGACTGTATTATCTAGGGTCTTCAGGAATTTTAAACCATGCCAAGCATTGAGATTTAATTCTTGTATCTGCCTTTGAAGGTTGGATCCATATGCCCATTTTTGTAATCCAAATTTGGTCCTCAAGGCATCTGAGAAATAACGCTATGTCTTATTCCCCAGTAGCCTATTGTAGATGTCTCATGGGCATCTCAAACTTACCACACACAGCACTGAACTCATCCCCACCAGGAAATGTGTTCTTTCCTCTCCTGAGCCCCTACTTCTACTAAGGGTACCACCAAGCTCTCAGTCATCCTGGCACAAAGCTTTGGGCTTACCTTTGGTCTTACTTCCTTCTCCTTCATGTTCCACACACTTTTAGAAGCTCAGTGAGTCTTATTCCTCCTACCTTCTAAATAGAAGGGCAGGATCTCTGAAGACCATCAGACTGAAATTCACAATCCAGTTCTGCCACTTCAGAAATGCGTGACCGTGTGTCACTTACCTCTCTAGGCCTCAGTTTTGGAATCCAAAATGGAGAGGATACTTCATTGATTGGTTGTCCAGGTTTGTAGTGATTTATGATGTAAACCATTTGGCCCTGTGTCTTTTATAAGTCTCAATAAAACCCAAGGACAACTGATGATTGCTCCCAGTACACATACTTCTATTATGAATATGCCCACCACCTTTCTGCCTGCTCCCTCCTTCCCCATCACCACTGCTCTCACTCAGGACCTCAGGACCTCTTACCAAGGTTCTTGCAAGCATCATCCTTTCTGGCCTCCCTCCCCGGCCTCAAGCCTCTTGCTCCAATGCATTTTTTGTGTGGCTTTCACTGTTATCTTGCCAGGGCTTAGCTCTGACCACATCATCTGCTGTTTAAAAAGCTTCTGTGTCTCTCCTTTCTCATGTCCAATGTTCCTCAGCTTATGAGAGTCCCCAGAAAGTAGGAAAGGACATTCTACAGAAGACTATTGTTTGTACTTAGTACTGCCATGACAACTACCACTAAGAGAAACCTCACAATTTTGGAAAAATAAAAATCAGAGTTATATTCAAGGTCAAATCTCAGTCTCTTGAAAAGGAATAGAGACATGGGGCAAAGTCTAAGGAAAAAAATCATGCCCTTCTACTGAGGGTGGAAGAGTGTGTGTGTGTGTGTGTGTGTGTGTGTGTTAAGGAGTGGTAATAATAAACTTCCCAATAAAAATCAATCTCTTATTTTTTGCTGCATTTTCTATTTGCTCCCATGAGATCCCAAGGGTCAAGACAGGAGAAATAGGTAAAATCTTGGGCTAGAGCCAAAAATGTCTTCAAATCTTGCATATTGGGCCTAAGTGACAAGGGCAGGTTTGGTAGGCCAAAGTCCTATGGTAATAAACAAGTTGAATTTCACTGGGACATTCAGGACCCTATTACATTTCTTTCAAGTATTTTCAGTGCTAGCAGTAACTATTTGAGAATTCGTGGTTTTGAAGCCCTAGTTAGGTAGATTAGGACTTCCAGGTGGCTTTCTTATTCATCATGAGCAACAAAAGCATTTTCTTAATTCATTTCAGAGAATAGTCCTAGAGCACTTCCTGTTTGGCAGGCATACAGCACAGGGCCTGGGATGTAAAGATAAGCAAGGATCAATCTTTGTCCTTGAAGCATTAAAACTTACAGGAGAAAGGGAGACACATAAATAACAAAGATGGAGCATGAAGAGTGCTATAAGAGATGAATATATAAATTTCTCTGGAAATGTAGATGAGAAAGCAATGAATTGTCTAGGAAGAAGGTTATAATTTCTATGAAAATGAATTAGAATGAATGAAGACAGACAGGGGAGTGAATGTAGATGACCTAAGGCCATGGGGGAGGCCCACATGTGGGGATAGCATACTTCGGCCAGGATGCAGGGGGAGAGAGATTGGTTGAAAATTTCATAGGAATAATTAGTTAACTGAGCCAGGTTGGCATGCATTGTATGCGAGTTTTTATTTTAAATTCTGCAACATTGGCTAGGCTGTCTGCCCCAAAGAACTTGGGTATTAACTATGAGGGTTTTGGACTATTTTTACATAGGAAATGCTATGACCGATTCCACTTTTTTGAAAGATAATAGTAGTGGCATAGTGGACATGTACTGAAAGTCCACTTAAAAGGTTCTTATACTATATGAAATGGTATGATGAAGACCTGGATATGGGAAATATTAATAATAAGATAGCAAGACAGGGGATGATGTGACAGAAATTTCAGTGGCATCATTGGAAAGCATTGATAATTGATTAGCTGTGAGGAAGATATCAAGAACAACTTTGAGATTTTCAATGTGGGCAGTTGGGTGGATGAAGATAATATAAACAACATTGTAAAGGCATACAAATAATCAAAGTTTAGAAAAGAAAATGATGGTTTTCTATATATTAAATTTGATGAGCTTTTACATACCTTCTACCAGAAATATTACATGAACAGCAGGAAATGAGAAATATGGAAATAAGTTCAGACTTGGAATGTAGATTTTACATAAAGGTGGTCAGCAAAGAGGAAACATTCAAAAGGACCAGGGTGATGGACTTCAGCAGAGGGAGTATATAGAGTGAGAAGAGAGTTTGAAGCAGAACTCTGAGAAACTTGGAGTGGACATTCTTTCTCTGTACCTTTTATAATCTCTTCCCTCAGCCTAGAACCCCAACCCTGGCTTCTTGCATCTCTTCATTGATCTGACATGCATCTTGAATTTCATGAAATATTTAATTTCAAGAAATGTCATAGCTATTTTTTTAATGCTGTAAAAAATCTATTTCCCTGCCTCCCATGGAAAGGCTGGTGGTCTCTTTTGCAGTAGGTTTGGAAGAGGACGTACATTGAGCCATGATTCCCACATGGGTACAGTTTAAATGGGCCATATCCGTGGGCAAAACTGTTAAAATATGCAAATGGTGCCAGGTACAAGAAGTGCATAGTGTGAACATACAGTGATTCATTGGTTTGCTGAAGGTGAAATACAGCCATCAAGCAGCACTGTCACCTGTTCAGAGATGACTTTTCTGCAAACCCATCCCCAACACTGGAGAACATTGGAAATGGAGGAAGTTGCTGGGCTGTTTTTTTCTAGACAAAAGGCTGATTCTTCTTACTGCCAAAGGAAGAGGCTACCCTCCAGCAAATGGCTGAGGCTTCAAGTGCCCCCTTTGCCCAGTTCTCAGGAAACACCATGGGCCTGTGGGGAACTAGAAGGGATAGAAGTCTCCACAGTTGAGAAGAGGAGGCCTCTTCAGAAGGGAAGGTGTCTTCTGAGAATCCCAAGTCAATAAAGGAGAAGCACAGATAACACCCATTAGAGCTTAAGATCTTATTATAAACATCTCCCAAGAAGCCAGAATAACCCATATCACTGTGACACTGGGCCTTAACCCTGAACTTACGATTTGAGGGTCTGAAAGAAGCTGATACTTATTTGGAAATGAATGGGATATTTTGAAGAACAGCCAAATACTGAATCCAAACCAAGCAAACTTCCACCCCTTCCTAATGATGCTGGATGGGGCACAGAGGCTGGAGAGCCGCGCAATGGTATTTCATGTGCCTCTTGCCAAAAGCCACAGGCCTTTTTTCCTCATTTATTTTAAATCATCCTCTCCAAACTCACCTCATAGTTCAGATTGCCAAAGCCCTTAAGTTCTAGTGGTTTGCTTTCCTTTTCTCTCACCCTTCTAAAACATATTGTGGTGTTTGATCTAATGCCAAAGACTGACCACTGGGGAAATTTGGAAATGGAACCACTCAGTATTTTCTAACCAGAGGGAAGGGATGTATATAATTCTAACAGTGGTGCCTACCCAGACTACTTCATCTGGTTATTTGGAATCTCTGTACTTCCAGAGAAGTGCATAAAAGTATAAAGGAAGAAGAATAAAAAAGCATGCAGAAATCCCACCCATAATCCTACCATCCGGAAGCAAACATTGTTGCTATTTAGTCCTGTTTTCTTGCAGTCATTTTAATTTCTAATGGAGTTCAGATATGCTAGTTATTTCCTTTATTTGTATACACTTTCCCAAATATTTAAAACCACAGCACTAATTATTTACATTTATTCTCACAACTGTTAGATATCCCCATTTTATAGGTGATTTTATAAATCCAGAGAGGTTAGATGATACACTTAATGTCACACAGCTAATAAATAATCAGGCTGGAATATGAATATAGGTTCTTTTGCTTCATGTCTACATGTCTACAACTCTTCTCACTACACACATAATTGGAAAATTTTGTTACTGGACTTGTTCACAGGGTTAAACAGCCTAAATTTCAAGTGGCACGTTAATCGACAATGCAGGCCCGAACAGATTAGTATCCACAGGTGTTGAGATTCAGTAATAAAGCTCTGGCTTCCTTGACTCCTGCAAACTTTGTTCTATAATAGAATACTATTCCAGCTTTTTTAAAAGAGTTAATCCAGCTTGTTCAGATCACCAATTTCCTACCAGTGAGTTGCTGAATTTCTTTCCCTGGTGGATTCTGATGCAAACTGAATGCAACACTC